>NC_091063.1:152203727-152521604 GCF_000393655.2 Nicotiana sylvestris
CTTTGTAAAAGTGTGAACCCTTTTATCCCGCAAGTTTAATAAAGTTCTCTTCTTTTGTCTCATTTTAATTTTGTTTTGTTCTTTTTCTTTCTGAACAGTTTTCTTTTTACTGGTTCTAATGACATGGCATGCACAGCGAATCTTCGACCTAGTCTAATAAATCAATCTGAATCCGACTTAATGATACAAGAGGTCGTTTATGACGATGAATCTGAATATGATGAAGATAAAGCCTTCGAATAGATAAACCGAGAACTGTGTCAATTTGAAGAGAAACCCAAGCCTAACCTAAATGACACTGAGGCTGTGAATCTAGGAGACGCTGATAATGTCAGAGAAACCAAAATCAGCATCCACATTGAGCCAAATGTCAGGGAAGAATTGATCAAAACCCTCGTGGAATTCAAAGATGTTTTTGCATGGTCATATGATGATATGCCGGGATTAAGCACCAATTTAGTGGTTCACAAATTGCCCACTGACCCGGCATACCCTCCGGTCAAGCAAAAGCTAAGGAAATTTAAAACAGAAATGAGTGTAAAGATCAAAGAAGAGGTGATTAAGCAGCTGCAGGCGAAGGTCATTCGGGTCACTCGATATCCCGAGTGGTTGGCCAATGTGGTACCAGTTCCAAAGAAGGATGGGAAAATCAGGGTGTGCGTCGACTACCGCAACCTCAACAAAGCAAGTCCCAAGGACAATTTTCCATTGCCCAACATCCATATCTTGATCGATAATTGCGCTGGGCGCGAGATCGGATCCTTTGTGGATTGCTATGTGGGTTATCATCAGATCCTGATGGACGAGGAAGATGCGGAAAAGACAGCTTTTATTACTCCATGGGGAACTTATTGCTATCGGGTAATGTCGTTCGGATTGAAGAATGCCGGGGCAACGTACATGCGAGCAATGACTACTGTGTTTCACGACATGATACACAAAGAAATTGAGGTGTACGTAGATGATGTGATCATAAAGTCTTGGCGTCAGGAAGACCATGTAGCAGACCTAAGGAGATTCTTCCAAAGACTCCGAAGGTATGATATCAAGCTCAACCCGGCCAAATGCGCATTCGGGGTTCCATCAGGAAAGCTGTTAGGATTCATCGTCAGTCGACGGGGTATTGAGTTAGACCCATCCAAGATCAAATCCATCCGAGATTTGCCACCGCCAAAGAACAAAACAGAAGTAATGAGTCTGCTGGGTAGACTCAATTACATCAACAGGTTCATCGCTCAACTCACAGCAACTTTCGAGCCCATATTTCGGCTGTTGAAAAAGGATGCTGCGGTAAGTTGGACGGCAGAGTGTCAAGAGGCTTTCGACCAAATCAAAGGGTATCTGTCTAATCCACCCGTGTTGGTTCCGCCTAAGCCAGGGAAGCCCTTAATTCTTTATCTGACGGTCCTGGAAAATTCATTTGGTTGTGTACTGGGGAAACATGATGACACAGGAAGGAAGGAGCAGGCCATTTATTATCTTAGCAAGAAATTCACAGTATATGAGGTCAAGTACACTCAACTCGAGAAAACATGTTGCGCCCTAACTTGGGTAGCTCAGAAGTTGAAGCACTACCTATCCTCGTATACTACTTATCTCATATCCCGTTTGGACCCATTGAAGTATATCTTTCAGAAATCTATGCCCACAGGGAGGTTGGCAAAATGGCAAATTCTGCTCACAGAGTTCGATATCGTCTATGTGATGAGGACGTCCATGAAAGCCCAAGCGCTAGCCGACCATTTGGCAGAGAATCCCGTTGATGAAAAATATGAGCCTTTAAGAACGTATTTTCCCGATGAAGAAGTGATGCATACAAGTGAGCTGGAGTTACCCGAGGAACCAGGTTGGAAGCTTTTCTTCGATGGAGCCGCGAACGCGAAAGGGGTTGGAATAGGAGCAGTACTCATTTCCGAAACAGGACGCCACTATCCTGTTACAGCTCAACTACGCTTCTATTGCACCAATAATATGGCCGAGTATGAAGCTTGCATTTTGGGTCTGCGATTAGCTGCGGACATGGATGTCCAAGACGTTTTGGTCTTGGGAGACTCGGACCTCTTGGTACATCAGATTCAGGGTGAATGGGAAACACGGGATTTGAAACTTATACTATATCGACAATGCTTGCACGATCTGAGCAAGTGGTTTCGATCGGTGAAATTCAAACATATCCCGAGAATTCATAACGAGGTTGCGGACGCATTGGCCACCTTAGCATCAATGTACACCACCCCGACAAAATGTATGTTGACCCTCTGCACATCCAGGTTCGTGATCAGCACGCTTATTGCAACGCGGTGGAAGAGGAAGTAGATGGCAAGCCCTGGTTTCATGATATCAAGGAGTACCTCAAAATGGGGTATATCCGGAACAGGCCACTGGAGACCAAAAAAGAGCCCTTCGGCGTCTGTCGAATGGTTTCTTCCTCAGTGGAGGAGTTTTGTACAGAAGAACCCCGGACTTGGGATTGTTAAGATGTATAGAAGCCGGTCAAGCCACGACGGTTATGGTATAGGTACATGCTGGAGTTTGCGGGCCGCATATGAGCGGATATGTATTGGCAAGAAAGATCCTTCGAGCAGGGTATTACTGGCTCACCATGGAGCATGACTATATCACTTTCGTGAGGAAATGCCATCAGTGTAAGATACATGGAGATCTGATTCATTCGCCGCCAACAGAGTTACATACGATGTCAGCACCCTGGCTGTTTGTTGCATGGGGCATAGATGTCATTGGGCCTATCGAGCCGCCGGCATCCAACAGCCATAGGTTCATTCTGGTGACCATTGACTACTTCACCAAATGGGTCGAATCTAAAACCTTCAAGTCGGTAACTAAAAAGTCAGTGGTGGATTTTGTTCACTCCCATATCATCTGCAGATTTGGGATCCCAAAAGTGATCATTACAGACAATGGTGCAAATCTTAACAGCAGCTTGATGAGAGAGGTATGCCAACAATTCAAGATTACACACCGCAATTCCACCCCATATCGTCCCAAGGCGAATGGAGCGGTCGAAGCAGCCAATAAAAACATCAAGAAGATACTACGAAAGATGGTGGAGGGATATAGACAATGGCACGAGAGATTACCCTTTGCTTTGTTAGGTTATCGCACTACCGTCCGGACTTCCATAGGTGCGACTCCTTATTTGTTGGTGTACGGAACTGAGGCCGTAATACCAGCAGAGGTCGAAATTCCGTCCCTCCGAATTGTTGCGGAAGCCGAGATTGATGATGACGAATGGGTCAAAGCTCGATTGGAACAATTGAGCTTGATAGATGAGAAAAGATTGGCAGCAGTATGCCATGGTCAGCTGTATCAGAAGAGAATGGCAAAGGCATATAATAAGAAGGTACGCCCTAGGAAGTTTGAAGTAGGGCAGCAAGTATTGAAGCGGATCCTCCCGCATCAGGTCGAGGCAAAAGGCAAGTTCGCCCCAAATTGGCAAGGGCCTTATATCGTGACCAGAGTGTTGTCCAACGGTGCTTTGTGTCTGACGGATATCGAGGGAAGATGTGTCGACATGGCTATCAATTCGGATGCAGTCAAGAGATATTATGCGTAATTTCTTTGATTATGGCAATTATTGGTTCGTTTGTTTGTACTTGGTACTTATTGGATAATGAAATGACGGAGGCAATTCTTTCTTCTATCCAAACACTTTTAACCCTTGTTTCCCCCTTTTGAGCCTTAAGTTATTCTTTCATACCCCTCTTTTGGAATCACTAATGGAAAAGATATGAAAAAGAGAAAGAAAAAGAAAAGAAAATTTTTAAGAGAAAATGAAAAAGAAAAAAAAAGAGAAAAAAAGAGAGATAAAAATCACAAGAAATACAAAACCGTTAGGAACTACGTTTGACCTGATTCCTCGAAGAGGATACGTAGGCGCCTCACGGCTCGGTCATAGTGTGCATAGTGTATATAAGTGTGCATAGTAGGCACAGTGTGCGTAACGCACGTAGCTCAACAAAGTGTAAAAAATAAAATCCCCCAAACAAGAAAACTGGGGCAGAGGTTATGTTTTAAAGTTCCAACAAAGGTTTGATTCCAAAAGTTGTAGTGGCCCACCCGTCAGAGTTATTTCAAATTTTTGATAGCTTTTCTTCTAGCCCCACACCAAAACCAACATCGATGTCCAAAAAGACCTCCCGATCAACCTCCAAGAGGTGCCAAGTCAGGCAAATAAAGCCGAGAATAATACACTGATCCCCGGCAAAGAAGAGGATCATAAAATTGGAAAGGAATTGATAGTCCAAAGGAATCTCCAGAAGAGAGGGTCATATCGACGACACTCCAATTCTCCGTTGAAGAAATAAAATGAGAGAGTCTTGGCGGTGAAAACCCTCGCAGGCACCACAAGGTGACGAAAGATGAGAGATATGAAACGAGAGAGTCTTATCGGTGAAAACCTTCACAGGCACCATAGGGCACCGGGAGCTGAGAGAAAAGAGAGAGTCTCATTAGTGAAAACCCCTCAAAGGGCACTATGAGGCGACAAGACAGATCAACAAAAGGGTCCACGTTCACAAATAAACGGACACTCATTTATCCCCAGCAAGTAAGGTCATCAGGCAAGTTGATTGATACAAATAGACTGGGTCGGGAATCTATGGTGCATGTCATGATCACAAGGACCAGTCATGTCATCCAGATAAGTTTTTCTCTTTTCCATTTTCCACCAAGTATTGGTTCAGAAAGATTTTTCTCCTTTTCTATTTTTTTTTCATTTTCTTTCTAAGAATTCGTTTTGAAGAAGATTTTTCAAAGTTTACTACTAGAGGCCGAAGGGGTACAGAAGCAAAATACGAAGGAGATAGGCCAAAGGCCGAGGCAATAAGACAAAAGGCGTCAGTTGCAAAACCAAAGGACGAATTGTGCAGAAAGTTAAGGGCGATGTAAAGAGAGCGGAAAAAGACGGGTGAAGGACTTGTGGACCAAATTCTGAGAAGGTTTCCCCGCAGAATGTCGATAAGTCACGGACCCAAGTCCGAAATGGTCAGACGCCACAAGAAAGGAAAATTAATCCGATACAAGATAACCCTAACAGTCCTAAAGGTTATCCCTAAGCGATGCAATTCTATGCCTTGCAGTTCCGGGAGGAAGTAAACTCCCAAAGGGAGTGGTTTCGGGATTAAAACGGACTCCCACGACGTGTTCTGCAAAGAGAAAGAAGGAAAAGAAAAAAAAAACCATCCCCCAGCAAGCAGGGTATCCCCAGCAAGCGACTTTATCCACCAACCATTTGTTGGAGCACAGAGAAAGGAAAAGAAAAGGAAAAAAATCATCCCCCAGCGGGAAGGACACCGCCGCCCACCAGGATTAAAACTAACTAAATCCTTTTTGTCTGCTGCAGGAAAATAAAGGTTGATGATGGCAGCAGAACGCGATGCCAGAAAGGTCACCAAAACCGGGGCAGAAAATTTTCTGCCGTTGTCAAAAATTTTCTCGGAAGAACGAGGAAACAAATTCGAATACATTCATGTTCTAGGTCGCCCACCAGTATAATGCGGAAATACATTCATGTTCTAGGTCGCCCACCAGTATAATGGGGGAATACATTCATGTTCTAGGTCACCCACCAGTATAATGCGGGAATACATTCATGTTCTAGGCCGCCCACCAGTATAATGCGGGAATACATTCATGTTCTAGGTCGCCCACCAGTATAATGCGGGAATACATTTATGTTCTAGGTCGCCCACCAGTATAATGCGGGCATACATTTCATATCTTCACACTCAGGCGCCCACCTGTATAACAAGAGGAATACTTTTTAGTCTTATACTGCAGATTTTGAAATCAGTAACCCTGCCGGAAGGTAGAAGATTACAACAGGAATCCCCAGCAGGAAACAATAAAAATCCCCAGCACCGGGAAGCAGAAGGTTACAAACTCAAGTGCATGTGTCAAAAGGAAAGAAAGGTCGCGTTTTGAAAAAAAGCGGCTTGTGAACATCAAATCATGCCCGACATAGCAAATCTGATAAAGAGAGCCGTACCACCAGAGGAACCCCTAAAAAGCTTGATGAAGAAAGCCATGTCCTCAGCGGACCAAGCAAAATGATGAAAGCTGGTATTCAGAAGACAAAAGACCAGTGTCGTCCCCAAATTCACGGAAGAAAAGCACCAAGGAAGCACAAGCCGACAAGAAAGCAAGGCAACATGAACAAGTTGAAGATAGATGAGATCCTATGATCCGTAGTCTAGCCTAGGTTTTTGTTTTCTTTTTCAGCACAATGTAACAAGAAGATCGGTAAAGCAATAACAACATACAGCAGCATGTAACAGCACACAACAACAGCGAACATGACAGTCACACGGTAGTCCCAGCTACCAAAACTTTCCGAACTACATTGACCCGATTCCTGTTCAGCCCAGGATATGTAGGAAACCTCTGAAGCAAAGGTTCGATCAAATCTTTTTCAAAAAAAAAAAAAAACGCTTCACATGGAGTACACGGACAAGCAAAAATCGCTCACTTTATCTTTGCATGAAAACCCTTCGTGTCTTCGGGCAAAGAGGGGCAGCTGTAAGCACGTGATTTTTGCTTCACGGAAGTTACTCCAAAAGAAAAGAAAAATAAAAAAATATATGTTTTGTCCCTAATGGATTTTTATGTTAAATTGTGTGTTAATTATTATAGGTGTTAACTAATATGTGTGTAATTTTTATTTTATTTTTTATTTTTACAATTTATTTAGGAATTTTGTTTAATTTTGGTTCTTAAAGAAAAAATGGTTGTGGAAAATCGGATTGGGCCCCAAAATGAGGCCCAAAACCAAAACAAAGACCCAGTCCAAACCAGGCCTGCCGAGGCACGTCCCCAAAACGACGCCGCATAGGGGGTTTGATCTGAGCCATCCGTCCAGGCCAATCCAACGGCCCAAGACCCCTTTCAGCAACCCGTTTCCAAACCCGACCCAGTAATCGGTTAGAACCGACCCCCAACCAAGGCCAAACGGTGTCGTTCCGTATTTAGTGTAAGATCCTGGCCATCAATCTCGATTCATCCAACGGCCAGGATCTAATTGCCCATTATGTATATAAACCTAAACCTTTACCCAGCCCCCTTATCCGAATCCCCCCCTTCCATCATCCCAAACACAAACCCAGACCTCCCGTTCCCAAACCCTTGCCGCCACCCTTCACCTTCACCGTAAAGCCGACGGCAAGGACGCCAGTGACCACCCCCTTTACACCCTAGAACCACCTCAACCCCCTGAATCCAAATCCACCAACAGCTTGGCTCGAATCCTCCCCCACCTTCTCGAATTTTCATTTGAAGATTCGAGACAAAACTCGATCTACACCAAACCACCCCAAATGCATGCCAGGCACTCCCCCGACCTCCCTCGTGACCAAACCATGCTTTGTTTGGTCCGATTCTACCCACAAATCCAAAAAATCAAATCTGGAAGAAATCGAACCCTAGAACACAAAGATTTTGTGGGGTCTGTTTAAATTTAAACAAGTTTGGGGTCTAGTAGACCCTAATCGAAGTGTTCTCGGTCGAGAACACCTCGGTTAGGATTTGTTCGACTTCAAATGGGCAAATCAAGCCCGGGCCTAGGGTCAGCTATGTTTAAAGCTTTTCAGGTTTGTTCATTTGTCCCTTTTATCGTCCATTTTGTTATTTAGATTAATTTATTAGCATGTTTAGTTGTTTGTCTAGTTCTGGATTTTCTGTTATCAGTTTGTTTCCCCGTCTCCATAAGACCTTTTGCTTGGTTGTTTGTTTATTCTGTTATGTGGTAGTATGTTTATTTCAATTCAGAATAACATCGTCGAATCAATAATGTCTGGTTTTTCTAATATCGTGCAAAAGTGTCAAAGAACAGGGTTATGCTTTGTTTTGTGTGTTTGTTTTTTCATCAACTGCTTGTCCCATGTTAGTATAGTCGATTCGATAAACGTCGTCGATTAGTTTTCTATGCCTAAATGTTCAAATGTCCTGATTCCTGATAGCTTCATAGGATTTGATCAAACCAGTGTTGATTAGTTGGTTGCTTGAAAACTATCTGTGAATGGCTTGTTAGCTATAATACAATAGTTGGAATTCAGATAGGATAGTTGCTGAATTTGAACTCCCATAAGTTCAGAATTTCATTTGTGTTGAAGTTGGGATAAAACAGTAATGGTCAGGGGTGTTGAAAGGTTTGGTTTGGGGTTATAAAATCCTGAAATGCTTAAAGGCAAGATGAGCTGACAATGAGGTACTAAAACATTGATTCAACTAATGGAATTAATGATATATTAAGTGCCTTTAATGGCTGAAAATCATAAAGGCATGGCAATTTGTATTTCTTTAATGAATTAGGGTCAATTGGACAGCATGTGCTGTCAGGAGTACATTCTTGCTGCCCATGCTTGGTTTTAGTTTAATAAGTGATAAGGCATTTTAATAGTTTTGTCAGGTGAATCTCATGGGAGGTTTGGTTATTTTAAATAGTTGAGTGTAAAAATAGCAGGGATGGAGGGAATCTGAATGGTTTAACAGGTTTTAAATGATCTGAGGAAAACTATAAAAGCAGGAGAGCTTCCATTAGTTAGAGGAGAGGGAGAGAAAGGAGAAAAGAGGGGACAAAAAATAGGCAAGTTCTGAATTAGAAAAGGGTTCTGAAAAGCAGAGAGGTCAGGGAGTATTTGAAAGATAGACTAAAAAATTATAGAGTGCTCAGAGAAGAACAAAACTGTTTAGTTCTAAAGGGTTGGTCTGTTACTATCTCTTTAGGGTATTCTGATTTCCCTATGAGAGTACTACTGTAATTTGGGCCTCTGTCTGCTGTTGATCGAATTGGTCTCATTGTTATTGAGTTTGTTGTTAGTTATTGGTCAAGTTGTTGTGATTAGTGAACTGTTTGCACTATTGCATCAAACATCCTGGGTTTTTCTGTTGGTCTACCACTCTGTTCTGGGTTTGTTGATTGATGCCCGACCATTTGTGGGTTTATCATTGTGGGAACTGCTGTTGGTTGTTCGTGAACTAGTGGTTGTATTGTTGCTGTTTGTTGCTGGTGTGATACTGCTGTGTTACTGCTGTCTGTTCGATTGTTGCTGATATCGTTCTTCTTCTTCTCATTCTTATTGTCCAGTATCCAGGTACACATTCTAATTGCACTGGTGTAATGATGAACTTGGAGCATGATTAAGAGTATAAAGAGAATGGTTGTTTGAACTTAGTGTAGTGATTTTCATCTTCTACTGTTACAGTTTAAAGCATTCTGTATACATGTAAAGTTTGACCCCATACCGTGTAATGGATTAGTTTTCATTCTATAAGAGTTTGGTCCAGTAATTTGACGGTGTATCATAATCAAAATTAATGGTATATCAGTGATGTTCGATCAACAAATGGTTTTGTATAGGGTCGATTAAGAAGGGTAATATAGTAATCACGTTTGTTTTACCTTGGCTCACCAGTATATAACGCATATTTCAAAAGCATGCTATGCAATTTGGAAAAATATATGTATAAACAATAAAAATCGTGCAGGTTATATTATTGGATAAAGTTTGCCTAAAACAGGTAGTAATACCACCTAAGTTAGATAAGGTCGTTTTGGTCTTTTTGCCTTTACGTGTAGAAATAATTAACTGAACCTCATATGTGTGCCCATCAATGAATAAGGTTGCATACGTTTAATTTCTTCATCTAAAAATAGATAATCTGTTTCGATATTATTGTGCGTCAATCTCATGTTCTAGTATTATTGAATAATAGAATATAGAATGAAAGCAGTTTTTCTTTGTACAAACTCGATCGCAATTTTCCATTCGCATTAGCCGTGAACTAATAAATAAGTTACATTTTTTCAGCATGTAAATAATTAGGAAATTTTCTTTTATTTTAGAGACGAACTTAATAGAGAAATGTAGTCACTGTAGGTTTATCCTTAAAATAAAAATGAGACGAGCCTCGCCAAACAAAAATACACAAACTGCGGGGCCCTCTAAATGTATAATTGAAAATACTTAGAATTCGGGACAGGCCGTTTAGCGAATTTTACGGCCTTCCCCAAAAATAACAATACGTTAGTTGCTTTAGGAGCGTATTTAATATTGTTATCTTCCCAAACTCGGGTGCACATTTATGTGACCCAAATCCCAATCTCAACAGAGTTGAAATGTAGCTCTAACCACGGGTACATTGATTGTGACGTGGTTCGAGATGTGTTTCCACGATGTTGCAATTCTTGACAAAATAACAGTAAATGATACAAGCGGTTAAAAGATAAAATTTGCACATAAGTTCATATTTGTATAAAATCAGATAGTTAAGCCGAATATAACAGTTGAGCGACCTTGCTAGAACCACGGAACTCGGGAATGCCTAACACCTTCTCTCGGGTTAACAGAATTCCTTATCCGGATTTCTGGAACGCAGATTGTAATATGGAGTCATTCTTTTCCTCGATTTGGGATTAAAATTGGTGACTTGGGACACCCTAAATCTCCCAAGTGGCGACTCTGAAATAATTAAACAAATCCCGTTTCGATTGTCCTTTAATTGGAAAAAACTCCCTTGTACCCTCTCGGGTACGGAAAAAGGAGGTGTGACAATCATGTTCTTAAGGGAAATATAGAAATATCCTTTGTAGGAACAACTGATCAACTAGCGGACATCTTTACCAAGCCATTACTAGAAGAAAGATTCTGTTCACTTAGAAAACTTCTTGGCATTATTTGCATAAATAGCTAATAGTAGGACCTTTGTGTCATTATTTAATCTTATATATAGAATAGTCCACATTTTTTGTTTACGCATTAATTAAGCCTCCGTTTTCCCTCCTTTTTCTTCTCTTTTCACATCAGTCATATAACTCAAAAAAGGAGAACCAATCATTGCATCTGATCAACTAACGCCTTTTCCTTTCTGTACTGAACCGTCAGAAAACCCTTTTTATGTTGTCTTCTCATATCAATCTCCATTGTCTCTATCGCCCTCATACCCCTTCTCAGAAATCTTGCTTCACCACCAACTTCCTACCATGGCTAAACAATCTAAAACCCCTTCTGCCTCCACTAGAAAGAGCACCCGCTCCAAGGGAAAACCTCTTTCTCAACCCCTTGAACAGGTAGACTTAGGGTCTGATCACTCTGAGGGGTTTGCCTCCTCTCAGGTGGATTTCTCCGATCATTCTCAACCTTTAGGAGAAAAAGCCCTGGGTAAAAGACCCATGGAAGAACCCCCTGTCTCCACCACTCCAAAGAAATCAAAATTTGACCTCTCCAGTTCCCTTGATTCGGAACTTAATTTCTGGGATTCTCCTAACAAGGACCTCTTTTTTGCCCTATTAGACAAGCCTATCGCTCATGGGAGGGTAGTCGACCTTGATACATAAAAGCCCTAAATTGTAAAGTCAAGGACCTTTTTGTTTACCAAGGGTGGTCCAAGTTCTTTTTTGTTCCTCCTCCTAAAGTTTATGAACCTCTCGTGAGATTGTTCTATGCAAATCTTCATTCCAGTATGTCTGATAAGTTGGAATTCTTTGTTCTAGGAAAGCATATTATTCTTGACTGTTCCTTATTTGATTCGATCTTTCAGTGTAAGTGTTCTGATTTCCCTATGCTCTTTAAAAATTCCTGGCCCGATGATTTTGAAATTTCTTTTGATCCAGCCAAAAGATGTATTACTCAGTGCCCATCTGAATCCCTTCCAAACCAACTTGTTCCTAGTGATGTTAGTTTTGAAACTTGTGTTCTAGCTCACATTGTGGCAACTACTCTGCTTCCCCGCACTGGCTCTTTCTCAACCTTCTCTTTACGAGATACTTTTCTGGTTTACTATCTTGTGACCAAACTCAAAATCTAGCTGTCCTACTGGATGATAAATTTCATGATTGAAAGTGCCGAAGATCCCACTAGTCTACCCTATGGATTGGCCATCACCCACATTCTGGAAGCCCTCAACATTTCCCTCTCTGCATACTCCTTTACTACTATTTCAAAATCATACAACTCCAGGGCCTTTTCAAGTATGAGGTATGTGTGTATGAAGGGTTCATGGGTCAAGAAACAGGAGAGTGATGTCAAGACTGCCCATACAAACTCCAAGCCCAAACCTTCTGCTTCTCATCCTAGCCTTAGTGGATCTGACCTGTCTGAGAAAATTAGCGCCATTGGGAAAGGGCTCTCTACAATCAAGGATCTCCTCATTGCCACCCAGTCCACTGTTGGTACCATTCATGTTATCTCCAAGGAAACAGGTTCTGATGTCTCCAAAATTTGGGATGCAGTTCTTAGAGTTAGGGAAAACGCCGTCAAGGCTTTCAAGGAGGTTCATGACAGGCTTGATGGAATGAGTGTCTCAGCCAATGCTAGCTTTGATCGACTAAAGGAGGACGTTTGCAACACTCTTACCTATTTTATGCGTCGTTAGTGTGGAAATTTAAGACAATATTTTTTGATGTGCTGTTTTTGGACTGAGATATTAGTCTGTGGATATTTTCCTTTTTTTCTTTTATTATGGTCTAACTCTACTAGTACATTCTACTATGGTTTCTGTTTATGCATGCTGTCGTGTTATTCCCTTTTTGCTGATGCCAAAAAGGGGAAGAAAGGATATATGTATTATGTACAGGTACATCTATGTATTGTATGCAGGTACATAACAAGTCAACTATGGAACTCCTTGAGGGGGAGTCATAGATCCTGAGGAAGTCGACTACATGTGTGCTCCTATCGAGGGGGAGTAAAACTATAGAGAAGTCAACTAATGTAGTAGACTACATGCACCTCAAATTACTTGCTACTCCTATTGAGGGGGAGCGAACTACAAGGAAGTCAACTGGTGTTTATGCATATATTATTTTGTCATCATCAAAAAGGGGGAGATTGCTAGATCTAATTTTAATGATGAAAATAGTATATTTGCTTCTTGTGTAGGAACTCTTGGATTGACGAAATCATTGATAAAGGAATGTATGGAAATGTATGGATTGAGTTACAAGATTGACGAAATATAGGCGCGATTAAAGGACGAAACAATCAATCCTGAAGATACTGACAGAATCAACGGTCGCGATTAAGGGAAGACGAAATCACAGAAGATACAGATGGAATCAATCATAGCTAAACACAAGGAATCAGACAAATCCAGATCTCACTGAATATTCATCAAGTGTCAAATATAGAAGATCAAGATTCTGAGTTCAACAGAGCCGTTGAAGAACAACTTTATTCTTGGAAAGAATCAATCTCTTTCGAAGGATCAAATCTCTTGGGTTGGCAAATCTCTCCAGAATTCAAGTCTCTCTCTCAAAGTACTTAGACATGTAATCACACCTTAGCTAGATATACTTTGATCGAACCAAACACCCTCTCTTTGTTCTACTGCAAACAAACATTGTAGCTCTCTAAGATCTGCTGTGTAACAAGTTAGAGAAGAAAGAGAGAAAAACACTGGTAAGGCATTGTATCAAAAGAGACGAGTGATATAAGAACTGAGCAATCACGTCATTTCCATTGTACTCGAAGAAACACATTCACTAAAGAGAACTCCCTTGCAACCCAAGGGGACTGGACTAGGATTCACATTGAATCCAAACCAGTATAAAAATTCCGGTATCTTTATTTCCTGTATTTACTTTCAGCATCTTATATTCTGCAAACTGTTAGTTTATTGCATCTAGTCGACTAATTGAAAAACCAGTCAACTAACAGAGATTAAGTTTAAAAATTATATAATTCACCCACTCTTGTACTTTCATAATTAATGAGAACAAGCAACATAAGAGAATTCATAAAGAAATTTCTAGTTCTTTAATATTTACCCATGTTAATTCTCTTTTATTTGTGCGCATCATCCTTAAATTGATGGATAAACCAATTATGCCAATTGGAGAAATTATCAATAATGATAAACTTCAGGTGTACAACATGACGAGTGCAATTATCAATAAACTCTAAGTTTATTATGATATGGGTTTTTATATCAATAAACATCCACTTTATTGTGGTATTCTTTTATTTGTGTAGTACAAACTGGAGAATGAAGTGAGTAACTTTTCACATATATATTACCCCGCTACAAGTTGTAGTAATAAAAGCTATTAAATCTTTCCTTTATTTATAGTCTCAATATAATCAACCGCTTTCGCGAATACTTTAGAAACTCAATTAAGTTTCTTTGAGACTTATTACAACACAATGCATTGTTGATAATCAATTTTATTCCTCCAAAATAGTAATAATTGGCTCTTCTAGAGCTCTCAATTAATTTGGTACTACTACATATTCATCAACATCCATATGGTGAATATTTCTTTTAAAGAGAAAGTTATACCATTATGGTCATGGTCAGAATTCTATACAAAATATTGTCACGACCCGGATTTTCTACCATCGGGAGTCGTGATGGCGCATACTCGTAGAAGCTAGGCAAGCCGCGCAAATGAAGAATTACTAACCCTTTCATTTTACCCATTTTTAACAATTGAGATTAGCAGGTAATCAACATTGAATATTAATGATAAATAAAATAAGCGGAAGACTTAAACTGATAAAATAACCAAAGCAGGTACTACAATGCCAACATACATTTCTACCCAGAATCCAGTGTCACAATATCACGAACTGTATATGAGTACTACATATAAGTGTCTGAAAGCGAATACAGTCTGTCTCGGATACAAGTGAAAACAGAGCACATAATAAGATAGAAGATAATACCAGGCCTGCGGACACCTGCAGGACTACCTCGGGATCTCTAGCTGGACTGAAGGCAGCTACCCAAATGCTATGGTCCAAGAGCTGCTCCAGGATCTACGCATAGTGCAGAGTGTAGTATCTGCACAATCTGACCCCATGTGCTGGTAAGTGTCTAGCCTAACCTCGGCGAAGTAGTGACGAGGCTAGGACCAGACTACCAAATAACCTGTGCAGTTATATAATATACAACAGAAAATAAAACAGAAATAAACAAGTAAAGATGGGAGGGGGTACATGCTGCGGGGTATACCAATATCAACAGTAAATCAAGAGTAACAACATAAGAACAACTTAGATTCCACAGCAAAATAATAAGAAATTTATATTCAATCTATAAACACTTTGTATCAGCAATTGTTGCAGCGCGCAACCCGATCCATATCATTTATCACTGTTGCGGCGCACAACCCGATCCATATCATTTATCACTGCTGCGGCGTGCAACCCGATCCAAATATATCATTTTCGCGACGTGCAACCCGATCCAAATATATCATTGTTGTGGCGTGCAACCTGGTCAAAATATATCATTGTTGCGGCATGCAACCCGATCCATATATACGATCAACAACAATCATAGAAAGAGTCCCGGCAAGGGATCAATAAGGAACTACACTATCCCGTCAAGAGAATCGACAATATAAGTAACAACATCCCGGCACGGGAGAAAAAGCTATAACCAACCTTGTTCCAACATCTAACTACATCAGCTAACACCAATACTCGGTCATAAGTAATTTCCACGAGAATAAATAAATCCTTGCTCAATACAGAGAGTCATCAACTTAAACATCCGTAGTATTATTTAAGAACACAATAAATTACAATTCAAGATTCATGGTCATGCTCGACACCAATGTATAGATACTCGTCACCATGCCTATACGTCGTACTCAACAAAAAATAAGTGGCAAATAAGACACAACTCTTAATCCCTCAAGCTAAGGTTAGACCAAACACTTACCTTGAACTTCCACGGCCAACTCAAGCCTCAAACACCACTTTTCCTTTTGAATTCAGCTCCAAATCAATTGTATCTAGACATAATCGACTTAATAACATCAATAAACGCTAAAAAATCCAATTCCAATGCTTAATTATAGCTTTCCCATCATTCTTCCCAAAAAGTCAAAAATTGACCCCGGGCCAACTTGGTCAAAACACGAGGTTCGGACCAAAAACCGATCACCCATTCACCCGCGAGCCCAAATATATAATTAGTTCCAAAATTCGACCCCAAAACGAGGTCTAAATCACAATTATACAAAAAGCCCTAACTCTATCCAAATCCCTAATTTTCTACCCTTAAGAACATGATTTAAGTCTAGAAATTTAATGGGTGTTAATGGAAATTGAAGAAAATGAGTCTAAGATTACATACCTATGAATTGGTGGTGAAATCCCCTTTCAAAAATCGCCCAATTTAGAATTTGGAAGAAGAAGTTAAGAAATTTTGGTTAAGTCCCGTTTTTGCTTCTATTTTAAAATCATTGGATAGGCCTTCATCGCGTTCGCGATGAGTTAGGACTCAGTGACCTTTGCATTCGCGACATTGGGCTCGCGTTCACGGAGATTTGACCCCTCGAGCCTTCGCGTTCGCGATCCAGTGGCCGCGTTCGCGTAGAATAAGTGAAACCCCTCCCCCCAGGCCAATTGCCTTACGCGTTCGCGAGTACCTGGACGCGTTCGCGAAGGGTACTCCCCCCTCAGTCTCGCATTCGCGTCTCAGGTTTCATGTTCGCGAAGAAGAAATCTGAAATTTTCCTTACGCGTTCGCGAGTGGGACCACGCGAACGCGAAGAACAATATCCCTGTGCACTGAACAGCAAAAACCTGCAACTTCCAATAGTTCAAAAACTTTTCGAAACCTATCCGAAACTTACAGGAGCCCTCGGGGCTCCAAACCAAACATACGTACTAACTCAAAAACATCATATGAACTTATCTGTGCGATCAAATCGCCAAAATAACCTCTTAAACAACAAATTTAGCATAGAAATCTAAGAAAAATCTCAAAACTTTCAAAGTATGACTTTTCACAATTACGGGTCCGAATAATATCTGAAAAATAATTTCGGAATAAATCGATCCCACTGAATGCACAATGTGTGCTTTAGGAAATTATTTCCCTCAAGTACTCGAGGTGCTGGAATATTATCCTCCTAGGATAGAATGATTTAACTCACCGGTGTATTGGTACCAAAAACTCTGATGAACTGCGAACCACTCAATGGTTGTAAAACACACTGAAATTTTTTGAGCAGAAGAAGATCAAAGAATTTCTAAAGGAAAGATTCTGGGATCAAGGCGTAATTATAGCTATTTTCTGGCACTATTTTCTGAAAAGGATTGTAACCTTTCAGAAACAACCATGGCTGTTAGAACATGTGGGAATATTTCACGTTTGAAATATAACGGGAAAAGGGATTTAAAATAATCCGGGAAAGAAAAGGACCGGGTCCTAGGTTATTTCTGGTTGGATTTTCGTTAATTAATTAAATTAATAATTAAAAGAAATTTTGTTCAAAAAGATCAATCAATCAATCTATGGCCGAAGCCGAGCGAGCGACGACGACGACGAAACAAAGCTTACTTTCTTTCCAACCATTTAACACCAAGAGAAGTGCTTTCTCAATATAAGCACATTCACATTTTTTTCCACCACCAATGAAGGACATTTGCTCTCTCCAAAGCAAAAGGGAGCTCATTTCCCTCCACTTTCTTCCCTCCATTTCCCATTCACCAATCTTTAATCCTAACAATCCCCCACATGAATGGGGAATGGCTATAAGACAAATGAATGCACGGACGAGCTTGTGATTTACATGCAAGGATTAATTGTATCTGGATAAGTAGGTTTCCATTTGAACTTTTCGTAGTGAACTTATATCGGATATACTCGGTCAATCGGTAGATTTAATATCTTTGAACGGTCGAGCTTTGTTATATACCTAGACAACATAAGTCGCGCAATCAACCCTTAACCATCTATGGTTCTCACACTTGTGTTCGTTTCAGCCATGAACACCGCCTGATTTCATGAGTGCTTAGAGAATGGGCCTATACTTTCATTCCCTTGAAGCGTCTTACAGTTCATCCTCACATAGGTGATTTCTATACGTGTAATCCTATAGACACACTATCTGATTATTTACTGCCACACTTAGCAAATCATTAAAAAGCTTTAAGCTTTATTGACTCATCAAAAAGCTTTAATGCTTTACCCTGATTTCTGAACATTGTCTTCAAAACGAGAACATGTTGAGTTATTTGATAATGTTGAACCGTCAATCATAACTTTGTTTGATCTCCTTGAACCTAGTTCTTGGGATCTCTAGTCTGCTAGGTAGAGTTACCGCCGTGATGGATTGTCCTAGGCCTTAATCCCATTCCCTTCGATGATCTTTCAACTGCCTCTCAAGATAGGCCTTTTGTAAGTGGATCCGACACGTTATCTCTTGACTTTACGTAGTAAATCGTAATAACACCACTAGATAGTAGTTGTCTAACGGTATTGCGTCTCCAAAGCAAAAGGGAACTCACTTTCCCTCCACTTTCGTCCCTCCATTCCCCATTCACCAATCTTTAAACCCAACAATTAGTTCATCTAGTGTTTAATCTAATAATAAACACAAAAACAAGAATAAAAGTGGATATGCTCATACTTTATACTTCACCAAAATCTCAAAATATTTTATTCAAAGGTAAGTACCATATGATAGTTATATATGTTTTTGGATTGCTTAATATCATATATGGGTACTTTACTGAATATATGTTTCATGATTAACAACATTTGCTCGTTGGCTGCTGTAATGATCGATATTACGATCGGTATTGCTATAAGGATTTAAGTTATATATATATATGACAACATATAGTTTTTATATATATATATATATGTGTGTGTGTGTGTGTGTGACAACATATAGTTTTTAACACATGCTAATATGCTTGTTTCTGTCTCTTGAGCTCTATAATGTCTAATTAGGCAAAATGAGAAGCTGAAGCATGAAGTGATTTATGTAGTGATTGTATTATTTCAAACATGATTAAATGACCAGTCTAATATATTTTTTGCGTTTAATTCAGGCAAAGAAATAGCATAGGATTTGTGACCTTCTACTAAAAGGAAAATCAGTAAAAAAAAAGAAAAACTAAAAGTAAATCGGAGATAACGAATGTGATGAGAGACATAAAAGCTAAGGAATTACAAAATAGAAACAACTTAGATTGCCTATATGATAACTAAAATAAGGAATAGTAATAGAACAAAAAATTACTTATTTACCAACGTAGAACTGCTAATATGTATTACAACGAATATTTGCACCGTACAAATTTCACCTTTACAACTAGTTGAATGAAATATTCTTTACGACAAATTTAACCCGCTAAACTAATGAAAGACGAAATTTAAAGGCCATTTTTGCAAACACCATACATTTAATTACACTTGGGGCTATTAGAACAAATAGCCACTTTAAGGCAAAACAGAGAGCCACAGACAGAAGAAATCTTGTTGATTATAAATGTTGTGGGTATATTTGAAAAATACTATAAATGTTGATTATATTTTTAACAACAACAAAAGCGGCTACTAGTCCCCTCCATTCCCCCCCTCTCCATTTTTCCCAAGTTCTAGCTTAGATTAGGGACACATGGCATAAGTTAGAATTAATGACTAAGATTTAATTGATTAAAAAAATGTCCTAACTATGGTTTAAATAATTAATAACTTATCCATAAATATATTAATGTTATAAAACAATAAAAGAAGAAAAGAATATTGCAGAGAAAAGTAGAGAGAGAGGATTCTTATTGATTTGGGATGATTTACAATGGAATAGAACTCCTCTATTTATAGGAAAAATATAACTTAGCCACCAAGTAACAAACCCTAAGATCTCTCTAAAATATAGACATTCACCTTAAATAGAATTCTATTTATAACACTCCCCTTGAATGTCTATTCAACAGATAATGTGCCTTGTTAAAACCTTAACTAAATTAAAACCCAATGGGGAAAAAAATTCTAGTGAAGGAAAATAGTACAAATATCTAACAATATGCCTTTTGATTGCCTCGTTAAAAACCTTGCAAGAAAAAACCCAGGGGGACAAAACCTTGTAAGGAAAAAGAGTACAACGCGTATTAATTCCCCCTGATGAGAGCATCAATTCACATCCTTGAGCCTTCACATTCCAATCTTGTGCTAGCTTCTTGAAGGTTGACTCGACAGAGTTTTGGTGAATAAATTAGTCATACTAACTCCAATGAATATGTTGCACCTTGAAAATTCTCGCTATCACATTGTCATGCTTATAGTTATAGCAAGATACAAATGAGCACAAATTACACTTAGGATGTAGTACTTCAGGACCAAGAATTGTATATGCTTTAAGCAATTTAAATCCTTTAAGGACTGTCATATAAGCCATATAAATAGACTTTAGATGCATATCAAGTTTTCATGTCATGCCGACATATAAAATACATAAAACTGATTGCAAACACCTATTTACTTTATACTTTCGAGTGTTTGAACTACATGTCCAAAACTACATGTCTTTCATATGAAACCAATTCTATTTGAATTGTTTCTCCAGACTTAAGATCCTCATATCTATTTAGCGTTATCATAGATGTTCTCGACGAACATTTTATGTCGGTTCCAATATTTTTTTTCTTCATAAAGACATAACATAGAGATCTCTTCCTTCATATTTTTAGGTACATGAATCTCTCATGAGTTTTATGAAGTGTTATGTCATGTGATCTTCTAGAACACTTGCCTCCTTTATTATGATCATTTTGATCATTTGCTCATCTTCTTTATCATGAAGTTTATTTGAAACCGATTTGTCTATACGCTTTAAGCGCACCATAGACTTTGTCCTTCTAAGACTTAATAAGAGCATTTGCAATGAGAATATAGTTACTTTCTTTAGGTCAGCAAATGCGTTTGGCATGCTTTGTAATATATTGCAAGTGAATTATCTTTTTATGAACTTCAATTCATATTATCTTATTCGAGGATCTAAATGTACAAATAATAATTCATTCCATGTAACTTTTTCTCAACTTTTATCATATCTACCCCTCATGTTAGAAAAACTAATTTGTTTCCTCAACTTTGAGAACAGTTGATACCCAATTTTTCCCTATGTATTTCTTTTACATGCAAATACTTTCTAATATCATATAAATACATATATAAGTATGCCCAAGTGTTTTAGTATTTTTCCAATTTTTTTAAAAGATTTTTAAATTGATTTATTGCTCAATAATTATTCCCAAAATTATCACTTTGGTGAATAATTTATTTTATTTTCATATTTATACCAAAATATAGGTAGGTTACTTTTCATATATTTTTACAAATTAATTTGGTATTTTAAAAGCTAAATTGCATATAATTGCAATTTAGCCTGCTTTAAGATTTAATAGCGTTTTATAATTATGAAACTGGTTTCAATATTTTTTAATTAATATTTATATACTATTAACGGATCCAGTGCTTTTAATTTGCTTTCAAAATCATTTTTTACTATTTTTATAAAATAAAAAAGGAAAACTGACTATTTAAATTTTGGTCTCAGTTCGTTTCAATTGTAGCCCCATTACATTTCGATTTTAGCCTAAAATTGACCCAATTTCAAACTCAAATTCGGACCAGCCCAATTACCACGCTAACCCGACCCAGCCCATAACCCCTTTTAATCCCGGTCGTTGATCATTTAGATCAACGGCCACCGTTGCTTATTACCTTTTTTAATCCAAACGACCCTAAACCCTACTCATTCTTTCAAAGACGCCGCCTTTGAATCCCTTCTTTCTCTCAACTCTCTCTCAACTCACCTCAAACCCTAGCCGCCGCCTCTTACTGAAACCCTAATCCATGGCTTCCCAGGCTCATCGGAGGCCTATACCAGCCTCTCATGGCTTCTACGTGCTTGTTTCTGAGGTCCTATGACCAGATCTTGAAAGGTTTCGACCAAGCCTTTGCTTGATGACTGTTCTCCGTTCGTTTTCAACCTTTGTCCGGCCAGCCATGGCTATCCGAGTTCGACCTTCGACTTTCCTACTTAGATCGATGGTTTTCAAAGCATTCCTTATCACCTGGGTTTCTTACAAAACCATAATATCTAAGGTTCCTCCGATTTTATTTCAGATCTGCTTCGGATCTATGTGTGTTTTGAACTTGCTAAGCATTTTTCTCGTAGTTTCTTTAATTTTGCTTTCAAAACTCTTTATTCTTCAACTAGGGTTTCATGATAAGTTATTTCGAATCTCTTCTCTGATTCTCGACATGTTTTGCTGTGTTTTGATTGTGTTGTTTTTCTATTTGAGTTAGCATGTTGAAAACCTAATTTTTGGAATTTTGTTTGAGTTTCTTAGTCTGTTTGTTTGTATTAGTTTGATTTACCTTGTTTACACCTTATTAGCGTTGAAAACCCTAATTTTCGGGGTTTATTTGAGATTCTGAATTCGCTTGTTTGTTTCACTTGTTTATCGCCTCTAAACTCGACTAATTTTCGAAAACCCTAGTTCTTTGGGGCCTATTCGAGTCCCTTGAGTTTATTCGTGCAATTCGTCTGTCTGAAGTTGCTCAGCCTGATTCTTTTTGTTTCAGCATCTCTCTTCCTTATGTGATTCCTTTTTATTCTGAGTTCCGACTATCTGTCAAACTCGACTGTGTTTTCAGAAAGATTTTTACTTGATTCTTCACATGCTTCTGATCTTTTCCTCTACTACTAAATTACTAAAACCTCACCTACGTGACTATCATGCTATGAATGCTTGCTCTATGCTATTACTGTATGTTGTTCCTTCTCGCCATAGCTTGGCCTCACATGCTTATTACTTGTGCACTTCATTTATATAATGAGTCCCTTCTGTGATTGATTTTCAAACTCGTGATTGATTTTCAGAACTTTTCCTTATGAAATTCTGATTTTTTACTCGCCCGTTAAGGGTTAATTAATTCTCTCTCTTTGTTTGGCCTTACCAGATCTTTTCCAAAATAAGTACATTCCTGTATTTATACTTAATCCCTTACTATATGGTTTTACTGCTCCTTTTATGGTAACAATCATTCTGCTTACAAATTGATCTTCTTTCCTTATATTAATCCCATTAGTGTCCGTTTGAGTAGTAATCCCTTGATTAAAGGGGAATACCTGTGTTAATTGGTTCTGACTGTGTTTATTTCCATGTTTGTGTTGAAACCTTATTTGTTACCTTATTCTCTACTCATTTTCAAAACTATAAATACCTGTACCTCTTCTCTTTCAAAAAACAAGTTCGAACACACAACATAAGTCACCACTTCTTCTCTCAAATACACTTAGGTTTTCTAAAAAAGCATTCGAGTTTTCTCTGAACTCATAAGCTCTGTTCTCTGATTGTGTTTTGGCTGCAAGTATCCTGCTTTTCTTTGTGCTTACTTTTCTGCAACTGGTATGTCTCCTTTTGTTTAAATTCTGCCCCCTCTCTTATGTGTTTATGCTTCAGTCTTTTCTTTGTTTATTTTACTGCTTTCTGCAAGCTTGTTATTCCTGCTCCTATACGAATCCCCATCCCTGAACCCTTTGTCTGCTGAGTTATGGTTCAGAAAATATGACAACCCTTGACATTGTTGTTCATGTATATGGACTGGACTCCCTGAGTCCTAAAATCTTTCAATTCCCATTTCTTTTCCCCCTTATATGTATTCTGAGCTTGAGACTTTGGTATGGCAGTGTCCTAATCACTGCCCAGACCATAGTCTGACCTTCAATAGGTCTATGCTCTTATTTGTTGGCTGAACATGCTTGGTCAGGGGTGTGCCAGCCTACCTCGTGGCTAGGCATGACCACCAGCCTGCCATGGCATTCCCCAACCCCCTCTCTTGCACTTACACTCATTCTTAGAACCTAAGTTCTGCCCCTCTCTTGTGAGCCTTGCTTTGGGATCCATGAGCTCCCTCTGAACTTGGACACCTGAGGGCTGGCTCTTCCACACTGCACTGTAACTCTTTCTAATTAACATCTTGGGTGTAAGCACTGCCTGGAGTTCCTGAAACTCCTTGGATCTATGAAACACCCTAGATAAGAGAAGACTTTGGAAATCTGGATCTCGAAAGTGGTTCAATCTCATATTGTTAGATACTAAGTCTGAATTAGGCTGCTCGGATGTAGCTGTAATTTTTGATGTATTTTTAATTTTTGTCTTATTTTTACTGGTCTGTAATAATTTGTATAAACTCATGGGATTTTAGTGAAAAGGGGAGGGGTTACTTTTCATGCACAAAAGGGTAGAAATCATGTCTATAGGTTTAATTTGTACACTGCGCAATTTCACACGTAGAGACCATGCTTATAGGATTTAACTTCTAAACTTTCTGCAACTATGCATATAGATACCGTGCTCATAGGGGTTTACATTTCTGCACATATAATACCATTAGGCAAACTATAGGCTTAATTATAAAGTTGCATATAGATACCATGTTTGTAAGACTCCTGTTAAAAAGTGTTAAATAAGTTAACGTATAGAAAACATGCCTATAGGAACTTCGAGTCGGAACTGTCTCATTTGTTCAAAACAGCACCAACCGTTTAAATTAATATATACTTTGGTAAAACTGGCATTCTTCTGTGATTTTCTGAACCTCGTAAGTTAACAAACATTTTCTAAACCATACTGGCATTTTCTGAAACTCACTTTTTTCTGATAAGGTTCGTGAAACTCTTTTCTTCCAACTAGTCTGCATGTCTTCTGAAGCTCCTTTCTTTTCTCTTAAATCTTTTTCAAAACAGTACATTCTTTTTCTGAAACTCGTTTCACTCTGATAAAAAACCGGTAACTCTTCATAACCAGTTCGCTTTTTTGAAATCGTTAGTTCTATCCAACACATAGCTAAAAGTAGACTAGTCCTTAAGAACTGCATTCGAGCGAGCCTAATGCGGACTTCCTGTCTAAAAGTATGTGTTGAACCAGTCCGCTTATCGCTTTAATTTTAAAGACCAAACCAGTACATGCAAGGCATGCTAAACTCTATGGCTTATCTGACTTAAGGAGGTTTACTTGAGCCTTACTTGCTTATCTGCTTCCCCTTTTACTTGCATTATGTGTTTTGATTGACGCCTAGTGTTTTGTCCTTTGAAAGCCCTCAAAAGGCCCCAAATCCCTTTCCCTTTAGGATTAGTAGTCCTAAATGCCTCCGGGACTGATAGGATTGGGACGGGTACTAGCATGCAATAAGTAACAAAACTTTTCGCGCTTTAATACCTTAACGGGGTGGGATGGGTAGAATATGGATATGATGACCGGTGCGCTAATATCACGTGCGACCCCTCTTCTGAGGAGTGATTGCTGGATATTGCATTGATGTGATCCATATTATTTGTAAACCTAGGACCCCTCTCCCCTTTACTTGTTAATTTTTAAGTTTTCTTTTAAATTAATTTTCCAAACTCTCTACTCCTTCAACTCTTAAACTTGTTTGCAAAACTATGTGAAAAATCCTTTTCTTTTCTACTTGTCTGCTTAAAGTCACAATTGTAGCATGGCCGGGAATCACACCAGTGGATCTTGAGGGGTGCCTAACACCTTCCCCTCGAGATAATTTCTAGCCCTTACCCAACCTCTGGTTCTTCATCTCAATTCTTTCTTAAAGTGTCCTAATGCACTATAATCATTAGGTGGCGAGTCTTCAACTTCTAAACCCAATTCTCGAAAGGGAATAGAGTTGTCCTCCCAAATGTCGTATACCCGATTTCGACTCTTAGAAAATGGGGGCGTCGACAAGAACCCATCTTTGTGAGTTATGGTTTTAATCAAAATATACACCGCACATCAATAGTAATAAGATGAAATTATTTGGTTCCTGACCCTGAACCACTTGTGAGAGGAGAAAATAATATACTTTGGTATATAACATATATCAAACTGATGTATATAACTTTTATTCTCATAAGAAATAGTTTAGCTATTAAGTGGAGGCACTCAATAAATCATTTTGCTAAACCAATTGTGTTGTAAACCAACTTATCAAGATGAACTGTCTTGAATAAAAAATCTGGAAATTATGCTCGAAATTAAATTATTGAGCAAGTTACTTCGCAAACACCGACCAGGTTGCGGGTTAATAATAATCGTACATGTAACCATCTCATAGATGCATCTTATGTGGTATACATGGCAGGTAAATGAGCCTATATTCACCTTTGATATTTCCAGCATTCGTGGGATTCATTCTCCATTTTAGTTGGTATATTAATTTGTTAGATCTAATTTTAATGATGAAAATAATATATTTGCTTCTTGTGTAGGAACTCTTGGATTGGCGAAATCACTAATAAAGGAACGTATGGATTGAGTTACAAGATTGACGGAATATAGGCGTGATTAAAGGAAGAAGCAATCAATCCTGAAGATAGTAACGAAATCAAGGGACACGATTAAAGGAAGACGAAATCACAGAAGATACAGATGGAATCAATCATAGTTAAACGCAAGGACTCAGACAAATCCAGATCTCACTGAATATTCATCAAGTGTCTAAATATATAAGATCAAGATTCCGAGTTCAACAGAGCCGTTGAAGAACAACTTTATTCTTGGAAAGAATCAATCTCTTTCCAAGGATCAAATCTCTTGGGTTGGCAAATCTCTCCAGAATTCAAGCCTCTCTCTCAAAGTATTTAGACCTGTAATCACACCTTAGCTAGATATACTTTGATCGAACCAAACACCCTCTCTTTGTTCTACTGCAAACAAACATTGTAGCTCTCTAAGATCTGCTGTGTAACAAGTTAGAGAAGAAAGAGAGAAAAACACTGGTGAGGCATTGTATCAAAAAAGACGAGTGATATAGGAACTGAGTGATCACGTCATTTCCGTTGCACTCGAAGAAATGCATTCACTAAAGAGAACTCCTTTGTAACCCAAGGGGACTGGACTAGGATTCGCATTCAACCCAAACAAGTATAAAAATTCTGGTGTCTTTATTCCTTGCATTTACTTTCAGCATCTTATATTCTGCTATTACAATTGTTAGTTTATTGCATCTAGTTGACTAATTGAAAAATCAGTCAACTAATAGAGATTAAGTTTAAAAATTATACAATTCACCTCTCCTCTTGTACTTTCAATTGGTATCAGAGCAAGGCTCACATTTTTCTTTTGCTTAACAGCTTGTGAGAAAAGATGATGGAAAATCAAGTTATCATAGGAGCTCTCTTCCAGGAAGGAACTTCACAAGTTAGACCACCATACTTCAATGGATAATATTTCTCTCATTGGAAATTGCGTATGGAGATCTATGCCAAGGCATACGATGTTAAAGTTTGGAGAGTTATCTAAAAGGGGAACTATCCCATGCCAGTTGCTACTCCATCACTTGCTGATCCTGAAGATATAGATTCATATACAAAAGAGCAAATGGAAGTGGTACAAGTTAACAATAAAGCGAGAAACCTACTTTATAATGCCATAGGTTTTGAAGAGTATGAGAAAATCTCTAGCTGTGACACAGCCATAAAAATGTGAGACAAGCTTGAGGTTACATACGAAGGAACTAGCAAAGTAAAGGAAACACATATCAACATGTTAGTTCATGATTACAAACTCTTTTCAATGAAAGAAGAAGAGTCTATTGAAGAGATGTTTGCCAGATTCAGCAAAATAATCAGCGATCTAAAAGCATTTGACAAACCATATACGAGTGAAGATCAAGTCAGAAAAATTCTCAGAAGCCTACCAACCACTTGGCAGACCAAAGTAGTCACACTTGAATCTCAGGATCTAAATAAGTTATCCTATGATGAACTACGAGGAGAACTCATAGCCTTTGAAAAGACACATCTCAAGAAGACTAGTTAAGAAGAAAAAAGGAAAACAGTCGCATTCAAGGCCTCAACTGAAATAGCTGAAAATGAAATCGATGATGATCTTGAAGCTCTACAAGAAGAGAATGCTATGCTATCAAGAAACATGGATGGCTTAATGAGAAGATTTAGGAATACGAGGAAAGGAAGAATTCCACCTAGGCAATCCAGGCAATACAATGAACATGACAAGACTGATGGAAAATGCTATGAGTGTGGAATATTTGGACACATTCAAGCTAATTGCCCAGATATAAAAAGAAAAATTTCTAGAGGCTTTAACAAGAACAAATCTTTTGGAAGTTGGAGCGATAAAGACAGTTCAGAACACGAAGAGATAGCAAATCTTTGCTTCATGACGATTCTGGAAAATGAGGTGAACAAATCCTCAGGATACTAGATGGATAAGGACACCTCAGATGATGAATACAAAGATGACAATGAGAACTATTTCATGGCACGAGGTGATGTCACACCACCTTCCCCCTCTGCCCCCGCGAGGGGCGAAAGAGTTTTTCCAATTAAAGGACAATCGAAACGGGATTTATTTGTATATTTTAGAGTCGCCACTTGGGAGATTTAGGGTGTCCCAAGTCACCAATTTAATCCCGAATCGAGGAAAAGAATGACTCTGTATTATAGTCTGCGAATCAGAAATCCGGATAAGGAATTCTGTTAACCCGGGAGAAGGTGTTAGGCATTCCCAAGTTCCGTGGTTCTAGCACGGTCGCTCACCTGTCATATTCGGCTTAATTATCTGATTTTATACATGTTGAAATTATGTGCAAATTTTAAATTTTAACCGCTTTTATCATTTACTGTTATTTTTTATCAAGAATTGCAACATCGTGGAAACACATCTCGAACCATGTCACATTCAATGCACCCGTGGTTGTTGGCATATTTCAACTCTATTGAGATTGAGATTTAGGTCACATAAATGTGCACCCGAGTTTAAGAATGTAATTTATTAAATACGCGCCTAAAGCGACTAACGTATTATTATTTTGGGTAGGGCCGTGAAACTTGCTAAACAGCCCGTCCCAGAATCTAAGCAATTTTAAAGCAAATATTTACTGAGGGCCCCGCAATTTTTGCATTTTTATTTGGCGAGGCTCATCTCATTCTTATTATTAAAAGGGCAATCCTAGAAGTGACTAAGGTTTTCTATTGGGTTTATTTTTAACAATGAAAGAAAAAGATCGGTTCAACTTTATTTACATGCTCAGAAGTTAGTTATAGTCGGGTTCCTAATATGATTTGCGAAATTCGAACATGAACGCGTGTTTGGGCAGTTGTTTAGATATTACGGGCCCAGGCCTAATGTGCATAAAATTAAACTCGGCCTGGGCCACCCTTATTCCAATTGGGCCTATTCAATGTGTTTGATATATGTTTGACATTTATAAGCAATGGGGGGGGGGAACTGAAATGAAACGTACTATTTGCCTTAATCAAGCCATATTCCTACCAACTTAAAACAGGCCATTTGTTTAAAGCAGGAACTATTGGGTACCTAACGTGCTTCTTGACAAAACGATAAGGCACTAATAGAACATGACTGCTACAAGATTAATCACTTTCAATTATAAGCAACACACAAGGTTTTCCAACTAAATGACATGCATAAAAGTTCAATTATATCACATCTAACTACATAGTTCTTTTAGGGAAAGTAAATTATCATGCTGACAAACTATTTTTCAGTACATTTCTAAGCTGATTCAGAATAACTTCAACTCTTCCAATTTTCTTTGTATTCAAGCTTCAAATTTCAGCTTACATTGACAGTGTATCAGTCGTGTACCTGGTATAGGAAAGCAAAAGAAAAAGAGGAATGATCAACGGGGCAGTATGCAACAACGCAGCAACAACAGCAACGGGGATAGCCCAATAATAGACCAAAACTCAGCAACAACTTAAGTGAAAACCCAACAAAAATTTCAGAAAACCCAACAGCAACAACCAGTGGACTTTCAATCCAAACAGAGAACCAAGACACTCAACTGAAACAGTTTTTAGCAAGTAAGAAACCAGGAGATCTAAACTGAAACCCAGCAGTGTGCCCAGCCAAACCAGACCAAACAGAGAAAGAAAGCAGGTGCAGAAACACAGTGATTTCTGCTTGTTATGTTCAGAACTCCAGCACTCTTTTAACTCTCAACACTTAAAATTGTCCAGACCTTAATTTCTGATTTTCCCATCCTTCAACTCTGATGTGTAACCTTTTTCTTTTTATCCTTTGATGTCTAGCCCGCTTTCTTCCCTCAAATGAACCTATTTATAGGCTAAATACAGGCTAGCCCTACTGCCTTGTTTACCCCAGCCCTCACATTCTGCCCATAACTCCTTAAAACTAAAAAAAATGCCCAGTGCCCATCCTCCTGATAGCCCCTTAGCATGTGCTTTCTGCCCAAAGGCATGGGCAGCCTATAACTTTTAATTACCCCCATGCTACCAAGTTTGGTTCCCCACTATTGTATTAGTTTAATGATATTTTAGTACCCTATGGTCAGCCCATCTTAAACTACTCATTTCTGCTATTTTCATACCCCAAACTACCCTTGTTAGCTCCTAATTGTTACTGTATTACCCCACTGCAGCAGTAGGACATTTTGAACTTCTGCAAGTTCGAATTCAAGCTGCCCCAAACTGAGTTCTAGCTATTATAGTGTAGCTACAATCCATTCCCAGATAATGTCAGACAAACAGCTAACGTCAATGATTCGATCAGTCATACGAAGCTATATGAATCAGAATATTTGAACATTCAGTTTTATAAACTAATCGACGACGTTTATCTAATCGACTACACTAATTATAACATAGAACAAACAGTCGACCAAACAAACAACACGAATAGGGCATCAACTGTCTTTGACAATTTTGCACGACACAGGGAAACTACAGGCATTATCAATTCGACGATATTAATCAAATTGAAATATGTATATCACTATACGTATTCAACCATAAACAGAATAACAATCGACCGAATAAAAGGTCTTATGAAGATGGAGAACAAATTGGAGAAAATATCAGAAATACCAAATAAACCAAACAAACATGCTGACAAACCTAAACAATATTTAAACAAAAACAGAAGAGAGAAAAGGAACTCACTCTGGAAATTCAAACACAGACGACCCAAGCCCGAACTGGATTTGCCCATTTGAGGTCGAACAGACCTTAATCGAGGTGTTCTCAACCGAGAACACTTCGATTAAAGTCTATTAGACCCCAATTGTCCGTTTAATCTGGTCGGACTCTAAAAATTCTTGTGTTCTAGGGTTCGAACAGTCAGATTTGGGGTTTGGGGATTTGTGGGTAGATTGGGACCAAACCAAGCTTGGTTTGGTCATGAGCAAGGCTAGGGTAATGGCTGGTGTGAATCTGGGGTGGGTTGGTATAGATCAGGGTTTTGCTCGAATCTTCAAATCAAGATTCGAGGCAAGGGGGTAACAGATTTCGGTTCAGGAAGTGAAGGAGGTGCTATGGTGTTAAAGGGGTGACCGACGACGTAGATGCCGCCGGGTTTCAGGTGAAGGAAGCTTAGGGAGGCTAGGGTTTGGGAGGCTAGGGTTTGGGTTTGGCGTTTGGGTTTTGGGACGATGAAGGGGGGGTGTTCGGATGGGGGCGTGGGGTAAGGGTTTGAGTTTATATATGGGGTGGGTGGTTTAATCCTGGCCGCTGGATCAATCAGGATCGATGGCCAGGATTAAGGGGGCTCATCCATACAGTGTCGTTTGGTTAAGTGGGGGGTCGGTTCGAATCCAGGCAATGGGTCGGGTTCAAGGCATGGGTAAGGGAGATGAGATCTTGGCCGTTGGATTGATTTAAACCAACGACTTCGATTAAAAGGGGCAAAACGACGTCGTCCCAGTGTCCGGGCACAAAGGCATTTGGACTGGGTCTATGTATTGGCTTTGGGCCTAATTTGTTTGGGCCCAATCCGAGTTTTTGTTTTTACAACTCTTTTTCTTTTCTTCTTTTAATTAATAATCAACAAAAAATTCTAAAATAATGTGTAAAACAAAAATTATCCTAACACTGTTGAACTTTAACAAGAATTGTCACATCAGGTTAAACATTTAATTAATTTAGCACAAAATTACATAACGACACACATGACTGACAAAACGCAACAAAACCGTATATTTTGTAACTTTCTTTCTTTCTATAAAACGTGACTCAATTAATTCCAAGACGTACACTGAAATCTTGAACGTGCGTGCAACATGTATTTTCGTATTTTTTAATTATTCACAGCAAGGGTAAATATTAGCGGACAAAATAATTACCAAACGTCATGCAAATTCTCACAATTGTACACAGATGAAATTTGTTTTATTTTGATTTCTTTTTGGAGTAATTTTCGTGAAGCAAAAATCACGTGCTCACAGCTGCCCCTCTTTGTCCGAAAAACACCAAGGGTTTTCGTGCAAAGATAAAGTGAGCGGATACGAGCAATTTTTGCCCGTCGGAAGACTCCGTGTGAAGCATTTTTTTTTTGAAAGATTTAACCGAACCTTTTCTTCAAAGGTTTCCTACATATCCCTGGCTAAAAGGGAATCAGGTTAATGTAGTTCGGGAAGTTTTGGTGGCTGAGACTACCATGGGACTGCAATGTTGCTGCTGCTGCATGTTGTCATCACTGCTTACCGATCTCCTTGTTACACCGTGCTTAAAAGAAAACAAGAAGCTAGGCTAGACTACGGATCATGAGATCTCATCTATCTTCAACTTGTTCTTGTTGCCTTGCGTTCTTGTCGGCTTGTGTTTCTTCCGGTGCTTTTCTTCCGAGAACTTGGGGATGACACTGGCCTTTTGCTTTTCTGAATACCAGTTTTCATCATTTTGTTCGGTCCGCTGGGGATTAAGCTTTTCGGTGGTTCCTTTGGGGATTAGGCTTCATATGTCGTTCTTTCAAGACGCATCTTCTCTTCCTTTTGACTCATGCGCTTGAATTTGTGCTGGGACCTCTCGTTGCAACCTTCTGCTTCCCGGTGCTGGGGATTTCTATTGTTTCCTGCTGGGGATTCCTGTTGTAACCTTCTGCCTTCCGGAGGGGTTATTGATTTCAAGACCTGAAGTATAAGACTGAAAAGTATTCCTCTCGTTATACAGGTGGGCGCCTGAGACATAAAATGTAAAGACTGAAAAGTATTCCTCTCGTTATACAGGCGAGCGCCTGATTAACTAAGACATGAAAAATATTCCTCTCATTATACAGGTGGGCGCCTATTTAACTAAGACATGAAAATATTTCTCTCATTATACAGGTGGGCACCTAATTAACTAAGACATGAAAATATTCCTCTCATTATACAGGTGGGCGCCTATTTAACTAAGACATGAAAATATTCCTCTCATTATACAGGTGGGCGCCTATTTAACTAAGACATGAAAATATTCCTCTCATTATATAGGTGGGCTCCTATTCAACTAAGACATGAAAATATTCCTCTCATTATACAGGTGGGCGCCTATTTAACTAAGACATGAAAATATTCCTCTCATTATACAGGTGGGTGCCTATTTAACTAAGACATGAAAATATTCCTCTCATTATACAGGTGTGTGCCTATTTAACTAAGACATGAAAATATTCCTCTCATTATACAGGTGGGCGCCTATTTAACTAAGACATGAAAATATTTGAGTTTGTTTCCTCGTTCCTCTGAGAAAATTTTGACAATGGCAGAAAATTTTCTGCCCCAGTTTTGGTGACCTTCTTTGTGGCGTGTCCTTCTGCCATCATCAATCTTTATTTTCCTGTAGAATCAAAGACAATTTTGTCAATTTTAACATGGTGAGTGGCTGTGTCACTCCTGCTGGGGAATGATTTTCCCTTCCCTTTCCCTTGCTCTGTGCTCCCAACACTGGCTGGGGATAAAGTTGCTTGCTGGGGATGATATGTCTACTGGGGATGAATTTATGCTAGGGATGGTTTTCCATTTATCCCTTCCCCGCTCTTTTGTTTCACAACATGTTGTGGGCATCTCTTTCAACTTCAAAACTACTCCCTTAAGTGTTTATTTTCTCACAGCCCTGCAGGGCATAACACGTTATCACCTGGGGATAACGTTGTTGAGGATAGGATGGTTAGGGTTATCTTGTTGCGGGTTAATTCCCTTTTCTTCCTTCTCCCTTTTCGTGGTTTTTGACCACCTTGGACCTTGGACTGTGATTTATTGCAGTTCTTGCTGGGGATCTTTTTGGAACTTGGTCCACAAGTCCTCAACAGTCGTTTTCTTCATGTTCCCCTTATCTTTCTAAGCTAGTTTGTCATTTGGTTTTGCAACGAATGCCTTTCGTCCTATTGCCTTGGCTTTGGCCTGTGCCCTTCGCATTTTGCTTTATACCATTTTGGCCCCTGGTAGTAAACTCTGAAAGGTCCTTCTCAAAATGAATTTCTGGAAAAGTCTTTATAGACAAAGAAATGAAAAAGATAGAAAAGAGAAAAATCTTTGTGAACAAATGCTGGGGGGAAGAAGAAAAGGAAAGAACTTATCTGGATGGTATGACTGGTCCCTATGATCATGTCGTGCATTACGGATTACCCGACCCAGTCTATTTGTATCAATCAATCTGCCTGATGGCCTTACTTGCTGGGGATAAATAGGTGCCTACCTCTTCGCAAATGCGGATCCTTTTTGCCAATGTATCTTGTCGTCTTATAGCGACCTTCGAGGGGTTTTCACTAATAAGACTCTCTCTTTTCTCTCAACTCCCGTCGCCTTATGGTGCCTGTGAAGGTTTTCACCGATGAGACTCTCTCATTTTATTTCTCTCATCTTTCGTCGCCTTATGGTGCCTGTGAAGGTTTTCACCGATAAGACTCTCTCATTTTGCCCTTCAACGGGGAATTGGGGTGCTGCCGACATGACTCTCTCTTTCGGAGATTCTTTTTGGCCATCAATTCATTTCCAGTTTATGATCCCCTTCTTTGCTGGGGATCAGCGTATTATTCTCGGCTTCCATTGGCCTGACTTGGCACCTTTCGGATATTGATTGGGAGGTCTTTTTTGGACATCGATGTTGGTTTTGTGTGGGTTAAAAAGGGAAAGGCTGTCAAATATTTAACGTGACTTTGATGGGTGAAATGTTACAACTCTTGGAATCAAACCCTTTTTGGAGATTCAAAAACATAACTCCTGCCCCAGTTTTCTTGCTTGGGGAATTTTTATATTTACACTATGTTGAGCTATGCACATTATGCACACTATGCACACTATGGTGCACTATGACCGAGCCGTGAGGCGCCTACGTATCCTCTTTGAGGAATCAGGTCAAACGTAGTTCCTACGGTTCCTTTGTTTTCTTATGATCCTTATCTTGTTTTCATTTTTTCTTTTCTTTTTTTTTTCATATATTTTTCCCATTAGTGATTCCAAAAGAGGGGTATGAAAGAATAAATAAGGCTCAAAGGGGGAAGCAAAGGTTAAAAGTGTTTGAATAGAAGAAAGAATTGCCTCCGTCATTTCATTATCCAATGAGTACCAAGTACAAACAAACGAACCAATAACTATCATAATCAAAGAAATTACGCATAATATCTTTTGACTGCATCAGAATTGATAGCCATGTTGACGCATCTTCCTTCGATATCTGTAAGACATAAAGCGCCGTTAGACAACACTCTGGTCACGACATAAGGCCCTCGCCAATTTGGGGCGAATTTGCCTTTTGCTTCGATCTGATGTGGGAGGATCCGCTTCAATACTTGCTGCCCTACTTCAAATTTTCTGGGGCGCACCTTCTTATTGTATGCTCTTGCCATTCTCTTCTGATACAACTGGCCATGACACACTGCTGCCAATCTTTTTCATCTATTAAGCTCAACTGCTCGAGTCGAGCTTTGACCCATTCATCGTCATCAATCCCGGCTTCAGCGACGATTCCGAGGGATGGAATTTCGACCTCCGCTGGTATTATTGCTTCAGTTCCGTATACCAACAAATAAGGAGTTGCACCTATGGAAGTCCGAACTGTAGTGCGATAACCCAACAAGGCAAAGGGTAATTTCTCATGCCATTGTCTAGATCCTTCTACCATCTTCCTCAGTATCTTCTTGATGTTCTTATTGGCTGCTTCAACCGCTCCATTCGCCTTGGGACGATACGGGGTGGAATTGCGGTGTGTAATCTTAAACCGTTCGCATACCTCTCTCATCAAATCGCTGTTAAGATTTGCACCATTATCCGTGATGATCACTTTTGGGACCCCAAATCTACAGATGATATGGAAGTGAACAAAATCCACCACTGCCTTCTTGGTTATCGATTTGAAAGTTTTAGCTTCAACCCACTTGGTGAAGTAGTCGATGGTCACCAGAATGAACCTATGGCCGTTGGTTGTCGTCGGCTCAATAGGCCCAATGACATCCATGCCCCATGTGACAAATGGCCATGGCGCGGACATTGTATGCAACTCTGTCGGCGGAGAATGAATCAGATCTCCATGTATCTGACACTGATGGCATTTCCTCACGAAAGTGATACAGTCATGCTCCATAGTGAGCAAATAGTACCTTGCTCGAAGAATCTTCTTTGCCAATACATATCCGCTCATATGTGGCCCACAAACTCCAGCATGCACCTCTGCCATAACTGTCGTGGCTTGACTGGCGTCTATACATCTTAGCAATCCCAAGTCTGGGGTTCTTCTATACAACACTCCTCCACTGAGGAAGAAACCATTTGACAAACGCCGAAGGGATCTTTTTTGGTCTCCAGTGGCCTGCTCCGGATATATCCCCATCTTGAGGTACTCCTTTATGTCATAAAACCATGGCTCGCCATCTACTTCCTCCTGTACCGCATTGCAATAAGCATGCTGATCGCGAACCTGAATGTGCAACGAGTCAACATACATTTTGTCAGGGTGGTGTAACATTGATGCTAAAGTGGCCAATGCATCGACAACCTCATTATGAACTCTCGGGATATGTCTGAATTCCATTGATCGAAATCGCTTGCTCAGATCGTGCAAACATTGTCGATATGGTATGAGTTTCAAATCCCGTGTTTCCCACTTACATTGAATCTGATGTACCAGGAGGTCCGAGTCTCCCAAAACCAAAACGTCCTGGACATCCATGTCTGAAGCTAGTCGCAGATCCAAAATGCATGCTTCATACTCTGCCATGTCGTTGGTACAATAGAAGCGTAGCTGAGCTGTAACAGGGTAGTGACGTCCTGTTTCAGAAATGAGTACTGCTCCTATTCCAACCCCTTTCGCATTTGCGACTTCATCAAAGAAAAGCTTCCAGCTTGATTCCTCGGGTAATTCCAGCTCACTTGTATGCATTACTTCCTCGTCTGGGAAATACGTCCTCAAAGGCTCGTATTCTTCATCAACGGGATTCTCAGCCAAGTGATCGGCCATCGCTTGGGCTTTCATGGCCGTCCTCGTCACGTAGACGATATCAAACTCTGGGAGCAAAATTTGCCATTTTGCTAACCTCCCTGTAGGCATAGGTTTCTGGAAATATACTTTAATGGGTCCAAACGGGAGATGAGATAAGTAGTATACGAAGACAAGTAGTGCTTCAACTTCTAAGCAACCCAAGTTAGGGCACAACATGTCCTCTCGAGTTGAGTGTACTTGACCTCATACACTGTGAACTTCTTGCTAAGATAATAAATGGCCTGCTCCTTCCTTCCTGTAACGTCATGTTGCCCCAGCACGCAACCAAACGAATTCTCCAGGACCGTCAGATACATAATTAATGGCCTCCCCGGCTCAGGTGGAACCAACACAGGTGGATTGGACAGATACCCTTTGATCTGGTCGAAAGCCTCTTGACACTCCGCCGTCCAGTCTACCGCAGCGTCTTTCTTCAGCAGCCGAAATATGGGTTCACAAGTCGCCGTGAGTTGAGCGATGAACCTGCTGATGTAATTTAGTCTCCCCAACAGACTCATTACCTTTGTTTTGTTCTTTGGTGGTGGTAAATCTTGGATGGATTTGATCTTGGATGGATCCAATTCAATACCCCGTCGACTGACGATGAATCCTAACAGCTTTCCTGATGGAACCCCAAAGGCGCATTTGGCCGGGTTGAGCTTAATATCATACCTTCAAAGTCTTTGAAAAAATCTCCTTAGGTCTGCTACATGGTCTTCCTGACGCCAAGACTTTATGATCACATCATCTACGTACACTTCAATTTCTTTATATATCATGTCGTGAAACACAGTAGTCATTGCTCGCATGTACGTTGCCCCAGCATTCTTCAGTCCGAATGGCATTACCCGGTAGCAGTAAGTTCCCCATGGTGTAATGAAAGCTATCTTTTCCGCATCTTCTTCGTCCATTAAGATCTGATGATATCCTGCATAGCAGTCCACAAAGGATCCGATCTCGCGCCCAGCGCAATTATCGATCAGGATATGGATGTTAGGCAATGGAAAATTATCCTTAGGACTTGCTTTGTTGAGATTGCGGTAGTCGACGCATACCCTGATTTTCCCATCCTTCTTCGGCACTGGTACCACATTGGCCAACCAATCGGGATATCGAGTGACCCGAATAACCTTCGCCTGCAGCTGCTTAGTCACCTCTTCTTTGATCTTCACACTCATCTCTGTTTTAAACTTCCTCAGTTTTTGCTTGACTGGAGGGTATGCTGGGTTAGTGGGCAACTTGTGAACCACTAGATTGGTGCTTAATCCCGGCATATCATCGTATGACCATGCAAAAACATCTTTGAACTCAATGAGGGTTTTGATTAATTCCTCTCTGATGTTTGGCTCAATGTGGATGCTGATTTTGGTTTCTCTGACATTATCTGCATCCCCTAGATTCACAGCCTCGGTGTCATTCAGATTAGGCTTGGGTTTCTCTTCATATTGGCATAATTCTCGGTTTATTTCTTCGAAGGCTTCATCCTCATCATATTTAGACTCATCGTCACAATAGACCTCTTGTATCATTAAGTCGGAGTCGGATTGATTTATTAGACTAGGTCGAAGATCCGTTGTGCATGCCATGTCATTAGAACCAGTAAAAAGAGAACTGTTCAGAAAGAAAAAGAACAAAACAAAATTAAAATGAGACAAGAGAAGAGAATTTTATTAAAATTGCGGTATAACAGGATTCACACTTTTACAAAACAAAATGAGATTTGGATTACACCCTGGAATAATCCGAAACAAGAAAGCAAAAATCAAAGCCTACTGCCAGGACTCCCCCCGGATAGGAAGAGGAGTAACCGTCCAATTTTTGGTTTTGGCCTCAGACCCCACAAACTGTATGTCTGCTCCACTGGAACTCTCTCCAACTTCTACCATATTGACATCAGTGAACAGTCTTTCGAAGCTCTAGTTCAAATACCCGTCTATCCCAATCAGTGGTCCGAGAATTTTCGGGACCGGTGACCCCTTGGCACTTGCTCTAACAAAAGATCTTGAGAGACGTGGCACAGGTTTGGGAAGAAACCAAACTTTCTTCTTCATTTTCCGCGCTCGCTTTACATCTTCCGCAGTCGGTTTGAACCCCAACCCAAAGGTCTCCAAATTCTTGGGCAAGGAGACAGGTTGAACAATCCCCTGAAGCTCAGCCCCCAGGCCTTTTCCCGGCACAAACCCATTACCCAATATCTCTGAAACCATCATGACCGTTGCGGGAGCTACCCTAGGGTGCTTAATGATCTCCCCCTCGGGAATCTTGTTTGCCGACACTGCATCGAAAATCTAGTAAACCCAGGGACCTTTGTCATCATTGGTCTCTATGAAGGGCACAATGGCGCCTCCCATGGTGCACGCAATGTCCTCCCCATGCAGCATGACATCTTGTCTGTCCCATTCGAACTTGACCATTTGATGCAATGTGGATGGCACCGCTTTGGCCGCGTGGATCCATGGTCGTCCCAATAGAAGGTTATAAGATACCGCGACATCTAATACCTGGAACTCCATGGCAAACTGGACTGGACCGATGGTCAACTCAAGTATAATATACCCCACGGTGGCGGTTCCACTTTCGTCAAACCCTCGGACGGAAATGTTGTTCTTGTGGATTCTTCCGTGGTCGATCTTCAGCTGATTCAGGGTGGATAATGGACAAATATTGGCACTTGAGCTGTTATCCACCAGTGCCCGAGTAACTGCCGAATCTTCACATTTGATTGACAAGTATAGAGCTTTGTTATGTTTCGTACCTTCCACTGGCAAATCATCATCAGAGAATGTTACCCGGTTCACCTCAAAATTTTTATTGGCAATCGTTTCAAGGTGGTTTACTGAAATTTCATTGGGCACATGGGCTTCATTCAGTATCTTCATCAGGGCCCGGCAGTGTTCATCTGAATGGATCAGTAATGATAGCAGTGAGATCTGGGCCGGTGTTTTCTTTAACTGTTCGACCATGGAGTAATCCTGCACTTTCATCTTTTTCAAGAATTCCTCAGCTTCTTCTTCTGACACAGGTTTCTTTGTCATAGCTGGGTTGGATCTTCTCAACTCCATTGGAGCAAAACACCGTCCTGATCGAGTCAGTCCCTATGCCTCACAACTATCATCCTCCACTTGTTTTCCCTTGTACATCACCACTGTCTTCTCATACTTCAAAGGAACGACCTTGCTATCAATCATTGGCAATTGGACTACCGGCTTTATGGTGACCAGTTACCTGCATACCCCTTTCAACACAACTGCGGGCGTGGGTGGTGTCCCTGATATTACCAATTTGGCTGGCTCTGGTTCCTTTGTTGCGGTGGACGGACTCTTTCCCAATATCACCACTGTCTTGACACCTTCCCCCTGCAACTGTACCCCTGGTCTTCCACCGGTCGATTCTTCTTTTGGAGCGGCTTGGATTGTCATCACTGTCTGTGATGGTTTCATTGGCTCTCCTCCCTCGTATACCAACTCGATCATGTGAGCTTCGTGGTGTACTAGCAATGGGTTCTGGTTGATGTTGGGCACCTCCGACGCCTGGACCTCGATTTTGTTGGCATCAATAAGATCTTGTATTGCCTGCCTCAGCCTCCAACATTTTTCGGTATCATTCCCCAGCATTCCTGAGCAGTACTCGCAACTTATCAATCGGTCCAAATTTTGGGGTGGGGGGTTTTGCTCTCTAAGCTCGACAGGACTCACCAAACCTTGCCGCCTAAATTTGTGGAATACGGCGGTATAGGTCACTCCCAACTCATTAAAAGCTCTATGTCTCTGTAGCCGGTCATTTCTAGCAGCTTGACTTCCTCGAAAGACCGCCCCCGGAGGGTTCCTGTATGCTCTTGGTGGAGGATAGGCGCTTGGTGGAGGGTATGTGCTTTGTGGTGGTGTATATACGTTCTGGGGAGCCGGCACGCGCCATTGCGGGCGAACCGGAGGCTGAGTGTATGTTTGGGCTTGGTGCACGGAGAAGTGTGGTTCTTGAGGTGGATAGTAGTGTTGTGGTGGGCTGTATGGGTAATTTAGCCTGTGGGGTCTGGGTTGGTTGTAGTATGGTTTGCCGGAAGTGGACCAACTGCCTGCCTCAACCGTGGCGACTTCTTCTTTTTCTTCCTTCCCAGCGCACCTCCCGTGCCGCTCTGAATAGCCTGGGTCGTTGCCTTGAGCGCCGAGTAATTCAGGATTTTGTCAGACCTCAGACCCTCCTCTATCATGACCCCTATCTTTACTACTTCATTGAAGGATTTTCCAACCGTCGTCACCAAGTGACCAAAGTAAGTTGGATCCAGTGTTTGCAAGAAGTAGTCCACCATTTCTCCCTCTCTCATGGGAGGATCAACTCTGGCTGCCTGTTCTCTCCAGCGGAAACCAAACTCACGAAAGCTTTCCCCAGGCTTCTTTTCGGTCCTCGGCAATGTGAGACGGTTAGGGACTATCTCGAGATTGTATTGAAAGTGACCCGCGAAAGCCTGCGCTAGATCATCCCAAGTGTACCATCTGCTGGAATCCTGCCTGGTATACCATTCCAATGCCGATCCACTCAAGCTTTGACCGAAATAAGCTATCAGTAGCTCATCTTTGCCGCTTGCCCCTCTCATTTTGCTACAAAAGCCCCACAAATGTGCCATGGGATCACCGTGCCCTTCATATAAATCAAACTTAGGCATCTTGAACCCAGCCGGGAGTTGGACGTCCGGGAAAGGGCATAGATCCTTGTAGGCCACGCTGACCTGGTTGCCCAATCCGTGCAGGTTCCTGAAGGATTGCTCCAGGCTTTTGAACTTCCTCATTACCTCATCTTGCTCTGGAACCTTAACCGGCTATTCAATCTCCGCCGGTACCTCCAAGTGCGGATTGTAGGTATGGGGTTCTGGCGCATTGAATGTGGGTTCAAGGGGATAGTATTGCGTATCGTGAGCCTGAAACAACGGCTCGCTGGTTGATCTTTGCAGGGTGGATGATGTGGGTCCCATAAAAGTGGGAACATTTGGTGTTGGGAGAGGTTGATGGGGTGGTGGAGCTTGGGAATCATGGGGGCTTCTCTCCTGATGATAGCTGTGATTCGGGAGGCTTGTTGAAGGGCCAGAGTGAGGGTATTCCGGCATATGCCCTAGTGGTTCAGGGCTCTTTTGTGCTTTGGACAAAGCTAACTGCATTGCATTCATCTCCAGTCCCATCCTTTCTATCTTCTCCATCGCTTCTTTCAACAACTGGCTTACCGGCCTTTCTTCCTCGGTACTATTTTCTGAAGTAGTCATGCTCGTTGTTACCGATCCTTTGGATCTGGTTTGATAAGGGTGTGTTGCCAGAATGCTTTAACAACTAACTGTCTGGTATTTGTGGAAAACAACAAACTTGTTAGCGTTAGAGTTTAACAAATTTGATAATAGCACATTGGGGATGCAATGCTCCTAGGCACTTAACCATTTCTAACATGCTTTGCTTCAAACACATGCGTCATCCCGACTTGCTTATTTGCCCCTTTAAAGTACTTTGGGAACCCCTGTATTTCTTTCCATTTTTTCTTTTTTTTTCTTTTTTCCTTTTCTTTCTTTTTTTTTCTTTTCCTTTCTTTTTAATGGCGGTCGAATCTTATGTAGATTGCCTACGTATCACGTCCCCGCGTGAATCAGACCGGGCGTAGTTCTGCCACAAAATAAAGACACAAAAAATTCTTTTGGAATCATTCAATTCATCACCAAAATTTGCTATTACAAATTACTTATCTCAAACAAAGAACAGCAATAGTACAGATTCCAAAGTTGTTAACCTGACTCGATGAAAAGGAAAAGAAAACAACATATGGGAAGACAATAGAGCCAACAAACAAGACTCGAACTAGGGATACATTAAAATTCCAACTTAGGGGCTCGCGAGGCATCGTTCGGCCTTTCCGCAGACTTTGGTGTAAGGCCTCTCTGCAAGCTCTTCAACTCATTCATGATGCGGTGGACGTAGCCCATGATGGAAGCAATAAGGGTATCCCGAGATATTTGCTCACATGCTAGGCATCTCATGTAGATGTAGTGCCCAATCTCATCAATCCTTCCTCGAATGTTGTCCCTCTCAACGAATAATTGCTCTATTCGCCGGTTCTTTAATCCCAGTGCTTGAGCATTGTCGGCGAGTCGATCCTGGAACTTATCCATTTGTCTTTCCATTCTGGTCATCGCATCGTAACAGCGCCTTCTGTCAGCTTGGGCATCTCGTGCTTGTTTGAAGATCCACTCCTGAAGAGTGGAGTTCGTTTTCCTTAATATCCCGATGCTCATTTCAGAATCCCTTATGACTTGTTGCAGACGCGTCCTCCGGGCCATTGTACCTTTTGCCCATCTGACCTTTATTCTTGCTATGCAAGCTTCCGATCTCTCTAATTCTTCTCGGCTTTTGCTGACTTGATTTCTCAACTCTGCTATCAATCTTTTGTCGGAGCGACGTTTCTGTCGGTCGCTGTTACTCTTACTGACTTGGCGAATGCGGGCTTTTAGTGTCTGGTTTTCTTTGGCTAATTTGTTCTTTTCACCCTGCTCGGAGGCGACTTGCACGTTGTTCTCAAATATAAGCCTTTCAACTTGTTGCTTTAGCATCCCGATTTCAGCCCGGTAGCCTTCCTCCCTCCTTAACCAGCCCCACTGTGCATGCGACGATTCTGCAAAGTCTTGGACGTGAGCTCTCTTAGTTGGTCTCTGGTGCTCAAGCTCTCTTCTGTACCACGTGAGGTATTTTGGCGACACTTTGCCCTTGGCCCGATGTTGTACACAAGTATCTACTTTCAGGGTTTGACATTCATTCCAGATTCTCCGAACGACTGCTTCAGGCAACTGCCCACCAGGCCCTATTTCGACCACCTGGCTACTGAGATCCTCTTCCTTCGGGATTATTTGACATCGCCCCAACTGCCTCAATACTCTGTTTGGCGCATAAGGCTGGATACTCGTGCTCATTCTGCACATTTATTAAGGTGATTTAGACGAAAGAAAAAATCTTTATTTTGACTCCAAAACTATTTTTCCCGTTTTCCTTAATTTTTGAGAAAAGAAAGACTGACTTTCCCAATACGACCTTTCAGCTCTTCAGGGATGAAGATTTTAAGGCAGTGGGATTTTAACCGGCCAAAAGGTAAGAAAAATGGCCAAAGGCGGCCGTTTTTGCAAAGACAGCCTTCCGGCGTCCCTTTCGGGAACATTCGGCTATTTCCGCAAAATGGCATCACCCGATTCTTTTATAAAAGAAGAAATATATATATATATATATATATATATATATATTATTATATATATTATTATTTGCAAAAATAGGAAGTTGGACCAGATAAGGGTTGCCTACATATCTCACATCCGGTGAGAATCAAACCGACGTAGTTCGGGTAAGAAAAATTAGCTAAATCATGAATCCAATTTTCTTTCCTCAAAAATCAAAATTTTGGCGGCGTTTTCATACTATTTGGTTTTTCTTAAATGAGCAGCTCTTAATTTTTTCAAAATTCCCGTTTTCACCCACCGGCCAGCATGCAAATTCGAAGCAAATTAAATGCGCCAACAGACAAGATGCAGCAGGATGGTCTTTTGTTCCAGGCTACTATTCCTAGACGGGCCCAACCCCTGTGTTGAGCCCCCTAAGTCAAATGCAACGTGATGCAAATAAGCGTTTTCCTACTAGGGATCCGGCATGAAGTCATGTTTTACTAAGTTTCAAACTGGGCTTTGTTCTAGACCTGGCTTACCCGAGCGGACAACTCGAGTCGAGGAGGGGGCTACGTACCGGGGACCCGCGGGGTCGTCCGGCTTTGTAACTTATCCGAGCCTCTTTCTACTTGGGCATGACACTAATAGAATAGGGAGTCTCAAACCAGTGAGCCGCATCCCCGAAGGTAAGAAGAGAAGGGTTTCGACGCAGTTTATATATACAGTCAAATAATATCAAAGTGGTAACACACATTATTTTACACATGAAGCACATATCTCATAAAAATATCAGATAAAGCTGAACATAACAATTTATTCTAAGCTCGATTTCTAACCCTGAACCAGTGGTTCTGGGTCTAGTCCCCAGCAGAGTCGCCAGAGCTGTCACACCACCTTTTTCCGCCCCCGCGAGGGGTGAAGGAGTTTTTCCAATTAAAGGACAATCGAAACGGGATTTGTTTATTTATTTCAGAGTCGCCACTTGGGAGATTTAGGGTGTCCCAAGTCACCAATTTAATCCCGAATCGAGGAAAAGAATGACTCTGTATTACAGTCTGCGTACCAGAAATCCGGATAAGGAATTCTGTTAACCCGGGAGAAGGTGTTAGGCATTCCCGAGTTCCGTGGTTCTAGCACGGTCGCTCAACTGTTATATTCGGCTTGATTATCTGATTTTATACAAGTGTGAACTTATGTGCAAAATTTAACTTTTAACCGCTTTTATCATTTACTGTTTTTATCAAGAATTGCAACGTTGTGAAAATGTATCTCGAACCGCGTTACAATCAATGTACCCGTGGTCGTCGACACACTTTGACTCCGTTGAGATTTGGATTTGGGTCACATCAATGTGCACCCGAGTTTAAGGAAATTAAATTATTAAAGGCGCGCCTAAAGCGACTAGCGTATTTATTTTGGGTAGGACCGTGGAATTTTACTAAACGGTCCATCCCGAAGTCTAAACAATTTTTAAAGCAAATATTTACTGAGGGCCCCGCAATTTGTATTTTATTTGGCGAGGCTCATCTCATTCTTATTATTAAAAGTGCAATCCTAGAAGTGGCTAAGGTTTTCTAATGGGTTTATTTTTAACAATGAAAGAAAAAGAGCGGTTCAACTTTATTTACATGCTCACAAGTTAGTTATAGTCGGGTTCCTAATATGATTTGCGAAATCCGAACATGAACGAGTGTTTGGGCAGTTGTTTAGATATTACGGGCCCAGGCCTAATGTGCATAAAATTAAACTCGGCCTGGGCCACCCTTATTCCAATTGGGCCTATTCAATGTGTTTGATATATATTTGACATTTATAAGCAATGGGGGGGGGGGAACTGAAATGAAACGTACTATTTGCCTTAATCAAGCCATATTCTTACCAACTTAAAACATGCCATTTGTTTAAAGCAGGAACTATTGGGTACCTAACATGCTTCTTGACAAAACGATAAGGCACGAATAGAACATGACTGCTACAACATTAATCACTTTCAATTATAAGCAACACACAAGGTTTTCCAACTAAATGACATGCATAAAAGTTCAATTATATCACAGCTAACTACATAGTTCTTTTAGGGAAAGTAAATTATCATGCTGACAAACTATTTTTCAGTACATTTCTAAGCTGATTCAGAATAACTTCAACTCTTCAAATTTTCTTTGTATTCAAGCTTCAAATTTCAGCTTACATTGACAGTGTATCAGTCGTGTACCTGGTATAGGAAAGCAAAAGAAAAAGAGGAATGATCAGCGGGGCAGTATGCAACAACGCAGCAATAGCAGCAACGGGGATAGCCCAATAATATACCAAAACTCAGCAGCAACATAAGTGAAAACCCAGCAGAAATTTCAAAAAACCCAACAGCAACAACCAGTGGACTTTCAATCCAAACAGAGAACCAAGACACTCAACTGAAACAGTTTTTAGCAAGTAAGAAACCAAGAGATCTAAACTGAAACCCAGTAGTGTGCCCAGCCAAACCAGACCAAACAGAGAAAGAAAACAGGTGTAGAAACACAGTGATTTCTGCTTGTTATGTTCAAAACTTCAGCACTCTTTTAACTCTCAACACTTAAAATTGTCCGGACCTTAATTTCTGATTCCCCCCCTCCAACTCTGATGTGTAACCTTTTTCTTTTTATCCTTTGATGTCTAGCCTACTTTCTTCCCTCAAATGAACCTATTTATAGGCTAAATACAGGCCAGCCCCACTGCCTTGTTTACCCCAACCCTCACATTCTGCCTATAACTCCTTAAAACTAAAAAAAATGTCCAATGCCCATCCTCCTGACAGCCCCTTAGCATGTGCTTTCTGCCCAAAGGCATGGGCAGCCTATAACTTTTAATTACCCCCATGCTACCAAGTTTGGTTCCCCACTATTGTATTAGTTTAATGCTATTTTAGTACCCTATGTTCAGCCCATCTTAAACTACTCATTTCTACTCTTTTCACACCCCAAACTACCCTTGTTAGCTCCTAATTGTTACTGTATTACCCCACTGCAGCAGTAGGACATTTTGAACTTCTGCAAGTTCGAATTCAAGCTGCCCCAAACTGAGTTCTAGCTATTATAGTGTAGCTACAATCCATTCCCAGATAATATCAGACAAACATCTAACGTCAATGATTCGATCAGTCATACGAAGCTATATGAATCAGAATATTTGAACATTCAGTTTTATAAACTAATCGACAACGTTTATCTAATCGACTACACTAATTATAACATAGAACAAATAGTCGACCAAACAAACAACACGAATAGGGCATCAATTGTCTTTGACAATTTTGCACGACACAGGGAAACTACAGGCATTATCGATTCGATGATATTAATCAAATTGAAATATGTATATCACTATACGTATTCAACCATAAATAGAATAACAATCGACCGAATAAAAGGTCTTATGAAGATGGAGAACAAATTGGAGAAAATATCAGAAATACCAAATAAACCAAACAAACATGTTGACAAACCTAAACAACATTTAAACAAAAACAGAAGAGAGAAAAGGAACTCACTCTGGAAACTCAAACACAGACGACCCAAGCCCGAACTGGATTTGCCCATTTGAGGTCGAACATACCTTAATCGAGGTGTTCTCAACCGAGAACACTTTGATTAAAGTCTATTCGACCCCAACTGTCCGTTTAATCTGGTCGGACTCCAAAAATTCTTGTGTTCTAGGGTTCGAACAGTCAGATTTGGGGTTTGGGGATTTGTGGGTAGATTCGGACCAAACCAAGCTTGGTTTGGTCATGAGCAAGGCTAGGGTAATGGCTGGTGTGAATCTGGGGTGGGTTGGTGTAGATCGGGGTTTTGCTCGAATCTTCAAATCAAGATTCGAGATGAAGGGAGATGATTCGAGGCAAGGGGGTAACAGATTTGGGTTCAGGGAGTGAAGGAGGTGCTATGGTGTTAGAGGGGTGACCGGAGGCGTAGATGCCGCCAGGTTTTAGGCGAGGAATCTTAGGGCGGCTAGGGTTTGGGAGGTCTGGGTTTGGGTTTGGGTTTTGGGACGATGAAGAGGGGGTGTTCGGATGGGGGCGTGGGGTAAAGGTTTGAATTTATATATGGGGTGGGTAGTTTAATCCTGGCCGCTGGATCAATCAGGATCGATGGCCAGGATTAAGGGGGCTCATCCATACGGTGTCGTTTGGTTAAGTGGTGGGGTCGGTTCGAATCCAGGCAACGGGTCGGGTTCAAGGCATGGGTAAGGGAGATGAGATCTTGGCCGTTGGATTGATTTAAACAAACGGCTTCGATTAAATGGGGCAAAACGATGTCGTCCTAGTGTCCGGGCACAAAGGCATTTGAACTAGGTCTATGTATTGGCTTTGGGCCTGATTCTTTTGGGCCCAATCCGAGTTTTTGTTTTTACAACTCTTTTTCTTTTCTTCTTTTAATTAATAATCAACAAAAAATTCTAAAATAATGTGTAAAACAAAAATTATCCTAACACTGTTGAACTTTAACAAGAATTGTCACATCAGGTTAAACATTTAATTAATTTAGCACAAAATTACATAACGACACACATGACTGACAAAACGCAACAAAACCGTATATTTTGTAACTTTCTTTCTTTCTATAAAACGTGACTCAATTAATTCCAAGACGTACACTGAAATCTTGAACGTGCGTGCAACATGTATTTTCGTATTTTTTAATTATTCACAGCAAGGGTAAATATTAGCGGACAAAATAATTACCAAACGTCATGCAAATTCTCACAATTGTACACAAATGAAATTTGTTTTATTTTGATTTCTTTTTGGAGTAATTTTCGTGAAGCAAAAATCACGTGCTCATAGGTGAAACAAGTGAGGTAAGATCTTATAACTGTGAAATATGCAATGAATTGCAGGATATTCTTGATTTAACTTTGAAAGAGTCTCAAAAAATGATGAATGAGCTTAAGAGACTCAATAAAGAAGTTAAAGACTGGAAACGCAAACACGAAGTATGTGAAATCGAAAAAGAAGCACTTCAAGAAGAGTTTGAGGAATTGCAAATGCAACTCAATGGCATGCGCAAATCCACCAGTTACAATTCTGTTAGGTCAAACCAGGCGACTTACAAGTCAACTGGAAAAGGACCGGCTAGAACAAAGTCCACTAGTACTAACACTAATGAAAGACCTAAAAGTGGGTCAGGAGTTACGTGTCACTACTGTAACAAAAATGGACATAAATATTCGTTTTGTCTCTTTTGTAAAGCAAATGTTTCAGGATGGGTTTGGAAACCAAAAAATAGTTTTGAATCTAGTAATACTAACCCTCCAGGACCTAATCAAGCTTGGGTACCTAAAAGAAAGTAATCACTATATTTTGCAGGAACACCACAAAATAAGCTGCAAAGGAAAATGGTACTTATATAGTACGTGTTCCAGTCACATGACAGGTGATAAAAACCTATTCAAACAAGTTACAAAAATTGATGTAGGAAGCGTTAAGTTTGGGGATGACTCAAAGGGAAAGATAATTGGCACTGGAACAATTTCCTTCAATAACAAATGTGACATCACTGAAGTTTGTCTCATCGATGGACTTAACTACAGTCTCCTGAGCATAAGTCAACTATGCGACTCAGGATATGAGGTAAATTTTAAGAAAACAGGCTGTGCTATTGAAGACGAGACAGGTAAAACAGTCCTCCCAGAAAAAAGGTATGGAAATGTTTATATCCTTGATGGTTTTGAAAAGATAGATGGCCATATTTGCTTAACATCTATGTCTGATGATCCATGGTTATGACATAGGAAACTTGGTCATGCAAGCATGCATTTGATAGAAAAATTATCTAAACATGAGTTAGTTATTGGTCTACCCAAACTGAATTTTTCTAGAACTCATATTTGTGATGCATGTCAAATAGGTAAGCAAACCAGAAACTCTTTCAAAAATAAAGATATTGTATCCACTTCTAAACCTTTGCAATTGCTTCATATGGACTTATTTGGGCCTTTTAGAACTGCTAGTATAGGAGGAAAAAGATATGCTTTTGTTATTGTTGATGATTATTCACGTTTCACTTGGGTAATTTTCTTATCTCATAAAGATTAAGCATTAAGAAATTTTGAGATTTTCTGCAAAAAGGTTGAAAGAGAAAAGGGATATCTGATTTTAACAAATCAGAGTGATCATGGAGGAAAATTTGAAAGTAAAGCATTTGAAGACTTTTGTAATAATCAGGGATACACTCATAATTTCTCTGTACCACGATCACCATAGCAAAATAGGGTTGTTGAGAGGAAAAACAGAACCCTCCAAGACATGGCAAGAACCATGTTACTAGATTATTCACTGCCAAATCATTTCTGGGCAGAAGGTGTAAGTACAACATGTCACATTCTCAATCGATGTCTCATAAGGCCCATTCTGAAGAAGACTCCTTATAATGTAAAGGTAAATGTCCAAATATCAGTTACTTTCATCCCTTCGGAAGTAAGTGTTTTATTCACAATAACGGTAAGGACAACCTTAGAAAATTCGATCCAAGAAATGATGAAGGTATTTTTCTTGGCTACTCAATAAATAGTAGATCTTTTAGAGTCTATAATAAATGCACATTATGTGTGGAAGAATCTGTACATGTCATATTCGACGAAAATAATCCCTTGGTCGAGAAAGGAATTACTACAGGTGATGAAGATCAAGCTCAAGAAACTCAGGAGACAAGCGAATCTCAAGAGTCAACTGATAAATATGCTACGATAGAGTCAACTAATGAGCCTTAAGGAAAGAAATAACTCTACTGGAAGTGTGATCTAAGGTACCTCTCCACTCAACACGCGGTACACCTGGCATAGCCAGCGTCACGGTTTTGGCGTGACAATCAAAAATAGCATAATGGGGTGACAACTAGTCCATGCCCAAGATAATGTCAAAATCAACCATGCCGAGTAACAATAGATTAGCTTTGGTCTCAAAACCACAAAAAGCAACCAAACACGACCGATAAACGCGGTCCACAACAAGAGAATCTCTCATAGGAGTAGAAACATAAATGGGGGAACTCAAGGAATCGCGGGATACACCCAAATGCGGAGCAAAATAAGAAGACACATAAGAGTAAGTGGAGCCTGGATCGAATAGAACCGATTCATCTCTGTGACAAACCAGTATAATACATATGATGACAAAATCGGTGGCAAAAACCTCGGTACGAGCATGAATGGCATAGTATCTGGCCTGGCCTCCCCCTCAAGGGCGACCTCTACCTCCCCGACCTCCACCTCTAGCTGGCTGAGCAGGTGGGGTAGCAACTGGAGCTGTAACCATAGCCTGAGAACTCTACGGGACACGTTGTGGCTGAGAATTCTGTGGAGGTGCACCCCTCCCAAGTCTGGGGTAATCCCTCACCACATGACGTGTGTCACCAAACTCAAAACAAGCTCTGGAAGGATGTGGTGGTCGTGACTGGATCGGGCCAGGTCTGCTGGACTGACCTCTGGAAGCACCCCGTGTAGGAGGCGCGCTAGAAACCGGAGGTGCATAATAAGGATCCTGAGGCCTAGGAGGAGCTGGAGCACTACTGGCTGCTGGAAGAGCTGAATGAATGGGGAGACTCATATAACCCTTACCATGACGACCTGAAGCTGGGGCACGGACACCTGAGAAATGGCTCGACTCTCGAGACCTCTTGGCCTCCCTCTCCTCCTTCTCCCTAGCATGCATACCCTCAATCCTCCTTGTAATGCTCACCACCTGCTGATAAGAAATATCTATATCCAACTCACGAGACATGTCAGATCTGATGCTGGGAATAAGCCCCTCAATAAACCGGCGAACCCTCTCACGAACAATAGCAACCAAGGCTAGTGCATGCCTAGCCAAACTGGTGTAACAGACAGTATACTCTGAAACAGTCATAGCACCCTGGTGCAAATGCTCAAACTCTGCACGCCATGCATCTCTAAGGCTCTGAGGAACATACTCTTTCAAGAACAGATTTGAAAACTGAGCTCAAGTCAGTGAAGCAGCCTCATCTAGACTGTCTAACTCATAGGTGCGCCACCAATCATAGGCGGCTCCTCGAAGCTGGAAAGTAGTGAAAGAAACCCCATTCGATCCTGAGATACCCATAGTACGTAGAATGCGGTAACACTCATCAAGAAATCCTAGAACATCCTCCGATGCTAAACCACTGAACTCAGGGGGCTTGTACCTCTTAAACTTCTCAAGCCTCAGCTGCTCCTGCTCGGAAGCCGCTGCCATGCCCTCGGGCTGAACTGGCACTGCATGCGGTACAAGAATAATCTCAAGGGCCTTCTTAACATGCAATCACTGCTCAAAAGTGCGGGCAGCGGGAGTCTATGCTCCTCCCTCGGCCTGGGATGTAGCTGCAACAAGGGGAAGCAACCCTGCCTAAGCCATAGTGGTGTACATGCTCATGAACTGTGCCAGAGTCTCCTGAAGGGCTGGAGTAGTAGTAGTAGTAGGCCTATCAGACACCTGGACTCTGGCTGGATCTGCTGGTGGTACCTCGGCGGTAGCTCGCACAGGTTCTCTCGCTACAGCACATGCACGTCCTCGGCCTCTACCCCGGCCCCGGCCTCTAACGACGGCAGTAGGGGGTGCAAGTGCCTGATCATCTCGAGTAGCATGTGTCCTCACCATCTGTGAGAGAATATAAGACAGAAGTTTAGAACTGTGGTGTCAAAATATCACACGACAAGGAAATCAAAAGAAGTGGAAATTTTCCTAACACTTACATAGCCTCTCGTAGATAAGTACAGACATCTCCGTACCGATCAACGAGACTCTAAGAAACCGGCTTGTGTTCTATGACTCCTCTGAACCTAGAGCTCTGATACCAACTTGTCACGACCCCAGTTCGCCCTCCATAAACTGTCGTGACTGCACCTAGTCTCTCTGACTAGGTAAGGCTAACAAGTGCGGGAATAAAATTGAAACTTGCGAAAATATAAATAAAGGAAAACCAAGAATAACCAAAAAGGGAAGCAATATATAGAAAGCCGCTCAGCATATACATCATGACATCTCAAACTTCTACGGCACATTCCCAAAACCCGGAAACTCACGGGAACACAAGCTGAAGAAATACAGTAAAGTGCTCTAATCTCCAGAATGTCTACATCAACAGTAAGATAGAAAGGCTAACACTACAGGATAGAATAAAGATATAGACTCCTTGGTCTGCGGACGCGACAGATGTACCTCAAAGTCTCCGAAAGATCTCCCTGCCTCAAGGGTGATAAGCCTGGGTAGAGGTACCTGGATCTGCACATGAAAAACATGCGCAGAAAGGGGCATGAGTATACCACATCGGTACTCAATAAGTGCCAAGCCTAACCTCAGTCGGGTAGTGATGAGGAAGGTCAGGGCCCTACTGAGGTAAATAATAATAAACATGACAGGATAAGATAAATAGTAGAAATGAGAATGTACAGTAGGAATCTATACAGTATGATAAGAGTACAATAACAGAACAGAAATAAAGGCATAACACAAGGAAAAACACCGCTCACAGCAAGGATAATAACCGGGGATCTCTTGGTATCCTGAGGATCTCTTGGTATCCTCAATTTGTATACTAGGGATCTCTTGGTATCCCGAGGATCTCTTGGTATCCTCAATAAATACACTAGGGATCTCTTGGTATCCCGGGGTCTCTTGGTATCCTCAATAAACATACAAGGGATCTCTTGGTATCCTCAATAAATACACTAAGGATCTCTTGGTATCCTCAATATATATGCCAGGGATCTTTTGGTATCCCACACCTCAGTCCAGATCATAAATATGTGCAGGGGATCTCCCGGGATGCCATCCCATAGTCCCAAATTAAAACACACAACAACAGCTCAAGAATATCAAATTAAATACTAAGTTCGAAACAAGTAAACAGTTAATTGTAGCCTAACATGCTTCACGTAATGCAATTAAGGCAGTTTAAGCAAATAAGAAATTAAGTCAACTAAGCATGCTTTTCTAAACTAGCACAGGCTAAGTTTGCAAGTAGAACCAAAACAGGTAAGAAAGGAACTCAATTTAAATACTTAAAGTAAAACCGGATTTTCAACAATCAGCTCAAATACACGCTCGTCACATCACGTACAAGGCATTTCAACTATCAAATATCATATCCTAAGGGGAAGATCCCCCACACAAGGTTAGACAAGCCACTTACCTCGAACCGGCTCAAAATCAACTCGAAATCACACTTTTGTCACGAGTATCCGACTCCAAATGACCCAAATCTATTCAATTGAATTGCATATTGTAAATAACACCTCAAGTAACTGATTCTACAATTAAAGTCTAAGCTAATACGAGAAATTATGTAAAATGACCAAAATGCCCCTCGGGCCCACGTCTCAGAATCGGGTGAATTTTACATTTTCAGAAACCTCGTACTCTCACGAGTCTATACATAACAATAACACCAAAATTGGAGTCCAAATGAACCCTCAAATCTTCATTTAAAGGTCTCTTAAACTCGAGCACTAATTACCCTTTTTCCCAAATTTCTCACCATTATTTAAGTCTTTAATCATATGAAAACGAGTTATAAATCCAAGAACGTACCTCTAAGTGATTCCCCTTTGTTTCCTCAAAAATCCCTCTTAAAAGTTTCAAACCAGGATGAAAATGGTGGAAGAATGACTCAATTTTGCAAAGGCAACTATTTATATGTTCTGCCCAGCGATTACCGTATTTGCGGACCTGGGACCGCATCTGCGGTACCGCTTATGTGGACAAAACATCGCCATCTGCGACTCTCACTAAAATTCCAGCTTCCGCATTTGCGGACCTTTAACCAAAGGAGCGGTTCCGCTTCTGCGAGCCTCACACCGCATTTGCGGTTTCTGAAGAATCGACCCAAAGCCGCTTTTGCGGCCCTTTAGCCGCTTCGGCGGCGCTGCAGATGCGAAAATACCAGAATCAGCAATGCTACAGCTGCTGCAACACTTCTTCAACTTCCCGTCAACCATCCGAAATCACCCCGAGGCCCCGGGTCCTCAACCAAAAGCACCAATATCACCTAATACCTTATTCAAACTTGTAACAATCCTTAAAACGCCTAAAACAATATCGAACCTTGGATTAATCAAGGATTTAAACCTAAGAACTCCATATTTCCTTAAAATACGCTTTCGATCAAAAACCCAATCAAACCATCTCCGAATAACCTGAAATTTTGCACGCACATCCCAAATGACATGACGGAACTATTGAAACTCTCGGAATTCCATTCCGACCCTCGGATCAAAATCTCACTATCGGATCGGAAACTTCAAAAACTCAACTTTCGGCATTTCAAGCCTAAATTGGCTACGTACCTCCAAAACATACTACGAACACGCTCCCCACCCCGAAATCACCCAACGGAGCTAATGGAACCATCAAATTTCCATTCTGTGGCCGTCTTCACACTGTTCCGACTACGGTCAATTTTTCAACACTTAAGCTCTCATTTAGAGACTAAGTGTCCCAAAACTCTCCGAAACTTAAAACCGAACATCTCGGCAATTCAAATTAGCAGAATTAAACTTGGGGGAAAGCAGTTAATAGGGGATCGGGGCGTTAATTCTTAAGACGACCGGCCGGGTCATTACAGGCATCGCACCTGCGGTCCCCAAATCGCAGGTGCGAAAACACCAAAAGCAGAAAAATCTCAGTAGTTGCAATGACATCTCAACTTCTCCGTTAACCACCCGAAATAATCCCGAGGCCCTTGGGACCTCAACCAAAAGCACAAACATAACCCAATACCTTATTCAAACTTGTTTTGATCATCAAAATGCCTCAAACAATGTCAAATCTACTAAATCACATCAGATTCAAGCCTAAAAATTTTCGAAATACGCTTTTGATCAAAAACCCAACCAAACCACGTCCGAATGACCTGAAATTCTACACACACATCCCAAATGACACGACGTAGCTACTGCAACTCTCAGAATTCCATTTTGACCCTTGTATCAAAATCTCGCCTACCAACCGGAAATCACCAAAATATCAACTTCGTCAATTCAAGCCTAAAACTACTCCAACCTTCCAAAACCCATTGCGATCATGCTCATAAGCCATAAATCACCTTTCGAAGCTAATCGAACCATCAGAACTTGCATCCGAGCCCTCTAACACATAAACCAACATCCAGTTGACTTTTCCAACTCAAACTCCTTTACAAGAGACTAAGTATCTCAAACCTTACCAAAATTATTTCGGATTCGATCCGACCAACCCGATACCATAAAACATGGATAACGAAGCATAAAGAAGCAAAAATGGGAGAAACGGCGCGGTAACTCATGAGACGACTGGTTGGGTCGTCACAAAATCTTCTTGATGTCAAAAACCATTACACTATGTGGCAAGAGAAGAGAAGGGGGGAGAGCGTGAGGTGAGTTTTAGGTGAACTCGCCTGAGTTTCAGGCGAGTTAGGATCGGTTTGAGCGAGGCGGATGAAGGAACATGATTGGGGCGCCATTTGGGGTCTCTAGGTTTATGGTTTTGTTTTAGGGGAGGTGTTATAATAGGGGTTATATATAGGGATGGGCAATGGGTCGGTCTGGTGGGGCGGGTCACAGGGGATGTGGGCTGGCAGGTTTAGTGTTAGGGATTCGGCCAATTTAAGTGAAGATGGGGTAGGGCATTGAAAGATTTGGGCTTTAGAAAATGAATTTGGCCCAATTTCGATTTTTAATTAAAGTTTCCCCCTCTTTTCATTTATTTTTTATCTTTTTTTTCTCGATTTTAAACTATTAAATTAATTAAAATCCTAGACTAAAATCTAATTTGTAAAATCATATTAATTGTTTATTTTAAAACATAAAAATAATTAATTAACTTACAGCTTCATGCAAAGAAATTACTAATTTTTAAACTAAAAGCTAAAAATGTAACAATAGCCAATATTTGTGATTTTCATCTTAATAAGGCTATTAACTAACTTAATTAATCCTAAAAATATGAAAACAGATCTTAATGCAATGCATGGTATTTTGCATTTTTCATGATTTTAATAAAGTAAACATGCACAGAAATGCAAATAATTTAACAAAAATTCCTACAAAAACCCTATAAAATTGCAAACAATTGGAAAAATCTATTTCTTTAATTTGTAGGAGTATTTCACATAGGACAAAAATCACGTGCTCACAACATCCTCAATCCAAATTTCCCAAGCACGACCAACGAAGTTCGCTCAGCGAGATCAACCAAAGGACGACCTTGATAAGTGAAGGGACTAACTGTATGGGTTAAAATCAAATTGAGGATCAAGTCGAGCAGAAAAGGAACGATGAGAGCAACTCGCAAACTATTACAAGTGGCATGGTCGTGGTAGACCAGTAATCACATGAATCGAACAGCTCAGCGACCGGTCGTGGTCAAGGTCGAGTAGAAAGATTAGAAAAACGGCTAGTTTTGTATTGGGATCTTCAGGGGGAATATTCTATCGAATATTTTCTCTGTTTGTACTTTTGAGGTTCTTTGGGAATATCCCATATAAATAGAAAGAGAGAAGGGGAAAAGGGAATGTAATGTTCTATATGATAAGAACTCTCTTGAAAAGTTGAATCCCCAGAAAATTACAAACATTACCTTTCCAAAGAGATTCGATTTGATGTTTATTCCACATTTATCGCATCAGATCCGAGAAAGCCTCTTATATTCTCTCATATTCTTGTCTTACATCATTGTCAGAGAGAAGAATCATCCACCTCATTCAATATTGGGTGAATCATTCTCTCTATTTACATCTATTGCCATTTTGCATATTTATTGCTTATCATTATGGGAAAATCTCACTTTATACCCATTACCCAAACTATTTACCTTTAAATACCCAAACCTAAACTATTTACTTTTTCCACCTATGTAGCCGAAACTATTTACCCGGCCCACCCATTAGCTATTTGCCTTCTTATTTGAAGTATAGAATGCTAAAAACATTCGAGTTTATTTTTACAAGCTTACCTGGTAGTGGACTTGAATGGATCTACTTCTTCTCTGTCAGATCAATCTTCATTAAGAGGGTCAACCCAAGCTATTACTTTACCTCCTTTCCTTATGATTTTTTTGTGTGTATGAAGACCCACCATTGTTGAGCTTGAAGCTCCTGAATTTGACATTTTATTTTTAAGATTTATTATTTGATTTGATGTGAGTGCTATAAAATATTGCTTATAGTACCTTCAAGTAAGCTTCCCAAAATCTGAATTTTTATGTGTGTTTGACTATCCACCATTGCTCGCTTGAAACTCAATTTTTATTTTTGAAGATTTCTTGTTTGATTCATGTTGATACCCAATTTTTCCCTATATATTTTTAATATGCAAAATACTTTCAAAATAGCATATATATGCAAATATAAACATTTCCAAATATTTTATTATTTTCCCATAATTTTGTAAGGTTTTTAAATCGATTTATTTCCCTTTTTTATCCATAAAATCTCAATAATTATTTCTAGAATTAGTATTTTGATGATTCGTTTATGGGATTCTTATATTTATGCCAAAATATCGCTAAAATAATTTTTTACATATTTTTACAAATTCATTTAGTATTTTTTAAAGCTAATTGCATATAATAGCAATACTAGCCATTTTAAGGTTTAATTGTGTCTTATTTTCATAAAATCGAGTCTGGTATTTTTGAATTGTTAGTTATGTGTTATAAATCATTTCAGTATTATCAGAAACTATTTACTATTTTTTTTTTAAAAGGGAAAATAGCTATTTAACTCGTAGCCACATTTGTATTTCAATTATAACCCAAACCAGGCCCCAATTTCCCCAGCCCAATTTATTTTTATCCCTGACCCAACCTAATTTTAACAAACCCAAACCCGAATTCCCCACCTACCCTTTTAATCTAGGTCGTTGATCATTCAGATCAACGACCATCATTCACCCTTCCATAATTAAACCCAAATGACCCCTTAACCTAAATCATTTCTCACCACCAGCCGCCTTGAACCCCTCTACTCTCAATTCTCTCTGCAGCCTCACATAAACACTAACCACCGCCACCCAATTCCACCCTAATCCACCTCAATCCCCACCTAACCCATGGACTCCCATGGCCGTTTGAGATGTATACCGGCCTCCTACATCTTCAGGTGTCCCGTTAGTGTGATTCCAGGACAGATCTCGAAGAAGTCTGGTCCAGTTCTTGTTCAACTTCTACTCATGGCCTTCCTCCGGCCATCCATGGCCTTCCTCCGGCCATCCATGGCCATTCAAGTCAGATCCTTGACTTTTCTGGCTAGATTGGTAGTTTTCAAAGTCTTTCTCACTTTTTCTAGGTTCTCTGAAACCCTAAACCTTTAAGATCTTTCAATTTTCTTCAGATCTATCTTAGATCTGTGCATATTATGAACTTCTTAAGTGTTTTTCCAAAGGTTCTCAGATTTTCTTTCAAAATGACTCTTCATTTTTCAACGATTAGGGTTTTCTCTTAAATATTTTTAAAGATCTCTTCTCTAATTTTAATGTTGCTTATAATTTTACTATGTTCAAACGACTTGTTTATGCTTTTCTTCTACTTGATTCAGCATGTTGAAAACCCTAGGTCTTTTTGATCTTATCCGAGTCCTGAAACTGTCCTTGTTTGTTTGAATGTATACTTGTTCGATTAAGTTTTTTGTTTCTGACTCTCTTTTCCTTGTTTGACTTATCTGATTTTGAGTTCTTATCATCTCTTAAACTCGACTACTATTGAAGCCCTAATTTCTTAAAAGGGTTTCCCTCGATTATTACTATGAGTTTGAAGGTCTTTACTTGTTTCTGACTTTCTTACCTGTTAGTTGGGATTGCTACACTCTGATTCTATGTGACTACTCGACCTTGTCGACTACTGTACTCCGAGTAGATTTCTTTTACTACTGAATCCTCTCTTATTACTGCTACTACTTTATGTTTGTGTTGCTTCTTTTTGTCAGCATGTTTGACCCTGCACGCATGTTCATTCCTTGCTATTTATATGTTGAAATGCAGAGTCATGACTCTTTCTTGAATGATCCTAATTCCCTCAATATTGCGACTGATTGCAAAAATTTTCTTATGAACCCTAATTTTACTCGTTTGTTTAAATTAATTGATTCCCCTCCTTTAATTACTGTGATGTTTTACCTTGCTGAATTATTTCCTAATGCTAAGCATACTTTGTACTTAGACTCAATTATTTACTTCATACTTTTACTGTCCCCTTATATGGCAATAATCAATCTGTCTTAAACTGATTTTTTTCTTTAATTAACCCTGTTAGTATCCGTTTGAGCAAGTAATCCCTTGATTAAAGGGGAGTACTTGTGTTAATTGATTTTGATTGTGGTTATTTCCATGTTGAGTTGAAACTTCACTAGTTACCTTATTCTTCACTTGTTTTCAAAACTATAAATACCCTACCCTCTCTTCTTTCAAACATACGAACAATTGAGTTCAAACACACGAACAATTGAGTTCAAAACGCACTTAATAAGAGTTTGAAGGTCTTTACTTGTTTCTGACTTTCTTACCTGTTAGTTGGGATTGCTACACTCTGATTCTATGTGACTACTCGACCTTGTCGACTACTGTACTCCGAGTAGATTTCTTTTACTACTGAATCCTCTTTTATTACTGCTACTACTCTATGTTTGTGTTGCTTCTTTTTGTCAGCATGTTTGACCCTGCACGCATGTTCATTCCTTGCTATTTATATGTTGAAATGCAGAGTCATGACTCTTTCTTGAATGATCCTAATTCCCTCAATATTGCGACTGATTGCAAAAATTTTCTTATGAACCCTAATTTTACTCGTTTGTTTAAATTAATTGATTCCCCTCCTTTAATTACTGTGATGTTTTACCTTGCTGAATGATTTCCTAATGCTAAGCATACTTTGTACTTAGACTCAATTATTTACTTCATACTTTTACTGTCCCCTTATATGGCAATAATCAATCTGTCTTAAACTGATTTTTTTCTTTAATTAACCCTGTTAGTATCCGTTTGAGCAAGTAATCCCTTGATTAAAGGGGAGTACTTGTGTTAATTGATTTTGATTGTGGTTATTTCCATGTTGAGTTGAAACTTCACTAGTTACCTTATTCTTCACTTGTTTTCAAAACTATAAATACCCTACCCTCTCTTCTTTCAAACATACGAACAATTGAGTTCAAACACACGAACAATTGAGTTCAAAACGCACTTACACTCAAAACTCTCTCTTTCTCTATTACTACTTGTGCTATTGTTTTGTCTAGCCGACTAAAAGCCAAGGCTAGATTGTAGAATCCTGCTTACTTTAACTTTCTGCACCTTGCTTTCTCTACTAGTATGTCCTAGTTATTTTTAAAGCCTCAACAACAACATGATCCTTTAATTGTTTCAGTTTCCCTCATTCTTGTTTACTTCTATTCGTGGTTCTGCAGTCAAGTTACATTACTAGCATGCTGTAATAAGTTCCCTTTCCCTTTAGATTAATGTTTCCCCTATGTGTATTTTTAAAGCATATTTTGTCAGACACTTGTTGTGTACCTGCTGTCTTATGAATCCCAAACCCCAATATCCCTTCTATGTGTTTGTGTTCCTTTGGCTGGTTTGTAGACATGCCATCATCAGCTATTGTTGTGCATGACTCAAACTTGACCCCCTTTGAATGGCTACTAATTCTGTGTAGTTTTGAGTTTTACTACTACTGCTGATTGTCACTAATTGCTTTCAAAAATAGACTATTAGTCCAGATTTTTAAACAAAATCTCTTTCAATATGTGTTATGCACTTCCACTATATTCTTACAATCTAGGTTCTGCCCCTCTTGTGTGAGCCTTGCCTTGGGACCCTTGATCTCCCTCTGAACTTGGACACATAAGAGCTGGCCCTTCCACATTGTACCAATTGCGTTTGGTTATGCAAATCTGGGTATGAGTACTTCCCGGGATCTTTTGAGGTCCTTAGGGAACTTTGACACACCCAGGTATGAGAAAGGCTTTGAAATATTGGCACTGAAGTGGTTCATTACATAACCTAGAGAGGAAGTCAACATCAGGCTTCCTTTGGTTGTAATTTCTTATTTTTGCACTTCTTTTGTAATTCAATCATTTGGTATGTAATAATTTATAAACAATATCGGGATGATTAGTGAAAAGGGTGGGTAGTCGTATGTTGTGGGTAAATTGGGTATATAACATGCCTATAGGGTCTATTTTGATTCCAAACATGGCCTGTTAAATATCATGCATATAGGATCTGCTCTGGTTTAAGATAAATTCTGCTTGCTTTACTTTCACACAACTAGAAACCATGTCTATAGGATCTAAATGGCTTTAATAATAGAGATCATGCCTATAGGGTTAAAATCAGCTTTATAATTAGATATCATGCACATAGGGTGTAAAGTAATTGAAGTTCAGTTTTCATTACAACATGTATTCAGATTCGTCTCCCTAGAAATCATGCCTATAAGTCCAAAGTCAGTTTTTAACACTTAGATATCATGCCTATAGGATCTAAATAGCTATAATAGAAATCACGCTTATAGAACTTAAACCAGTTTAGTTGGAAAATTCGTTTAGTTCACATTGTCATTCTGAATTGGATTAGTTAATTAATTTGCCGCTTCTTTGATAAGTTTTCAGACACTGCCTTAAATTAATACCATTAGAAATCATGTTTGTAGGATCTCAAGTTGTCTGTTTAATCACTACTCTACTGCATTCCTAATCAATATAGATATCATGTTCATAGGACATCACTATTGCGCCTAGGCAAGCCTTAGGTAATTACTCGAATAAAACTGGAATTGCCTTTGCTAATTACCAACTGCTACAACCAGCAGGCAGGCCTGATTCGGACTTCTTTTCTGAGTTATATAATGAATCTGGTTTTGACTCAAACTCTGCTTTAGGATTTAAAATTCATACCTTAACTGTGTTTAAGTCATGCTATTTATATGCATTGTTTGCGGAGGTATACATGAGCCTTCTAATTGTATATATGTCCCCCCTCTAAATGTAGAACTGCGTGTTTTTGTATGTCGCCTTAGCCTTTTCACCTTTAAACCTAAGTGTCAGCCTACAACCTCCCTCTTGTAGGAGTAGTAGTCCTAAAATTCCTCCGGGACTGATAGGAATAGGATGGGTAATAGCATGCAATAGAGGTTGAGACCAATCCGCGCTTTAAAACCTTCACGGGGTGGGAAGGGTAGATATGGATATAATGATCGGTGCGCTAATACCACGTGTATCCCCTCTTCTGAGGAGTGTCATACCGGGTATTGCATTGAGGTGATCCATATTATACTAAAACCTAGGACCCCCTTTTATTTTTTACAAGCATGTTTAGCTTATAACTCTTTTTCTAAAATTTTGCCCTTTTAATAATTGTTTGCACTTGGTGTTTAACTTAAATCCCTCTTAATTGAGCCTTATTTGATTACTTGCTAATTGCACAAATTCACAAAAAAACTATCTGGCCGGGAACCACACTAGTGAATCCTGAGGGGTGCCTAATACCTTCCCTTTGGGATAATTTCAAGCCCTTACCATATCTCTGGTTATCAAACATAGTCGTAGTTGAGCCCTATAGGTTTCCTAATGCACCCTAAATCATTATGTGGTGACTCTTCAAAATACCCAATTCCCAAAAAGAAAATGAGTAATTACACCCCATGAATGTCGAAACCCGGAAATCCTCTCTGACGGAAGGGGAAAAAGGGGGGCGCGACAGCATGGCGACTTTGCTGGGGATATTTAGGCTTTTACCATTTCAGATTGTTCTTGTGAATTTGTACCTCCCTATGTGCAATTACTTGATTATATTTCTTTAAGCATTTAATTTCTCTTTCCAAAAGCAAAACTGACATATCTTTTTTGTTTCCTTCCTTTATTGCTACTTTAAATTATAAATCTGCTATATTTATCACTTTCTTAACGTGTAAATACATGTAAACATGTTTTAATTATTGCATAATCATGCTCAACATCGTACTCCACTCGTGCCAAACAAATACTATAGCAATTCTTATAATGAGTGGTTGCGCTCTTCCTATATCATTACCCCCCAAAATTCGGAAAGGCATATTTGCGGTAAAACCAGTCGATCAGCGGTGCAGTCGACAGTTCCGTGCCTTCCCCTTTGAGTTGTCTGCTCAAGGGTACCGGTCTAAACCCCATAGAAACCTTACTCCATTCAAATTGTGCATGCATCATAGTCAAACCTAACCGGGTCAGTTATGTTTTACACATAATGATCCTTTAAGATAGCCTTGTCCAAAGTCCACCGGGTCTCCCTGAACCCAAACGGACATCACCACGTTCTGTGCATTTATTTAGAAAACTAAATGCTTCATGCTAATTGTTGTTTTAAATAGTCGAGTCTGGTGGGGGTAAGAGCCTAACCTTATCTGTCTTGCATAAATATGAGGAACGAAGTCCCCAGATTCGACATGGTCACCACCGTCCACCCATGATTGCTAAGCTGGTGGAGAGATTTACCCTCGAGTGACCAAAATCTCGTCCACAAATATCTGGGAAATTTACCATCCCTCCTGGAGATCCAACCTAACAACATGATCATAGAAGCTGTCATATTATTCTGGGATTGTGAAAGGGCTGTGTTCCGCTTTGGGGACATTGAAATGATGTCCTTGCTAGAAGAGATAGGAGGACTGGCCAGTCTAGTGTGGGAAACTCCGGGCTTGCTAATGCCTGAGAACCGTAAAGGTAGGGGTTTCCTCAAAATGATGTGTATGAAGAAGAACACAGAATTGACATGCCTGAAGGAGTCATACATCCCTTTTGACTACTTCTATGAAAGGTACTGTCACAACAAATGCTACCGTACCTACCTTGATGAGTTTTCCATCACATCCTTGAGGCACATCCATCGAAGGGTTTTCTTCTTCATGTTTTGTTTCCTGGGGCTGATCGTGTTTCCGATGAAAAAAGAGAGAATCCATACCAGGCTGGCTATGGTAACTAAGACCCTAATGGAGGGGATTGGTGGGCAGCCATTCAGCATCGTGCCCATGATCATTGCAGACATATACCGAGCCTTAGGTAAGTGTCAACGAGGAGCAAAACACTTCGAAGGCTGCAATTTATTACTTCAACTCTGGCTCATGGAACATCTCCAAAAGGGCGAATACCTCAGCGAAGAGACTAGGATGATAACATCGCTTTCCATCATCCAAAACGAATGAATTACATCCCCGATATGTTCGCACAGCCTGAGAATGCCAAAGGGTGGGTTGAGCTATTTGACAATCTGACCGAAGAACAGGTCCAGTGGATGTTCGAATGGTTTTTGACCGAGGAGTTCATCGCCCGATCCAGAGACGCACCTTTCCTGAAACTAATTGGTCTAAGAGGAACCTACCCTTACGTCCGTCTCCGAGTTATGAGGCAAGCTGGGAGGAATCTAGTTATAATCAGGGTCGACAAGATGAGTCATTTCCGAGCTGACTTTTAAAATGATGATAGTCCCTATAAGTGCCAAGCTCAGCATATGTGACACTGCAAGATCATAATGGGGAGAGATACCATCGAGCCAGACAGGTATCATGCTGGTTGTGATCCTTTCTACTCAAGTTGGTTGGAAGACAATCATGATGGTCTAGGCCAGCCATGGTTTGCTCGAGGTCGCAGGATTATAGATGAAAAGGCCGAGGCGCAGGTCAAGTACAACCAACTATGCAAAAGGATCCGTGAGTACGAAAGCGAACATCGTGAGATACAAGAGTCCAACCAGAAGTTAATTGAGGAATGGAAAGACATGGCTGTCAGTTCCAACAAGCGGCTAGGATACTTGGAGCGAGTCATAGTAGAACTGGAGAGAAAATTTCTCAAGAGGGTTGAAGATTGCCAAAATGCTGAAGAGACCGAAGGTGGACATTTAGCCAGAGCATACCTATTGCTGGGACTTCGAGTTGGGGAAGCTGTTCGACGGAGCCAAGGATGCCGAATCTGGGGACGGTCCTTCTGGGACCAGTAGATAGGAGTTTATCTTTTCGCTTTATAAATGTAATAAGGCCAATGGCCATTAGTGACTGTTATTTCCTGTTTATTTAGTGTCGATTTGGGATTTGTCTTATTATCAATAAAATGAGGCATTTAGCATTCTAAGTTCTCCAAACCAATTTGTCGCTAGGCCTATATCGGGCACAAAGAGGTCCCCAAATTAGGACACGATTTACATTCTCGCACTATGTGTTTAAATATTACAATACTTTTTATGATTCTCGCTAACTTGGTTACCTTTTTGTTTTTGTTTTTATCATTCTAAAGGTTAGTTCATGCACTCTGGCATCATCATCTTATTTCACGAGATCCAGGGGCCCTCCACCCACTCCTCCTCTTAGTCTTGTCAAAAACAAGAACCAAAGCAAGATGGAAGATTTGAACAACGTCAGGAAGGAGAATCAAATTGAACGGGTAGAGTCCACTAATGGCCATGATACCCAGGTTCCTAATGAGAATGTGTCACAACTCGAACAAAAGCAGCTAAAATTTCAAGAAGAGCTTGATCAGGTTTGGAATCTGGCAAGCCTGTCATTTTCCCTCAGCACCCTAGATATTAATTTCCCCAATACTCAAAACCCGACACCTCCTCAAAATATCTCAAAGTAATAGAATCATCCCGCTCATCACCATCACACTGTTCCACCAAAGACCTAATGCAACACCTACCATATCCCAAACAATACTCCACTACTCATCCCAGAACCTCAAAAATCCACAAATGACCATTTTCACACCCACACACCAGGCCACCATAACACTCCTATCTACGTGGAGACCATGCCATACTCCATCCAACCTATCTCTAGTACACCTGAGTCTAATGAAAAGGATCTGCTTATCAGGAATCTGGCTAAGGAACTTAAGAAATTGACTAGACGGATTCAGGGCGTTGAGGGAATTAAAGGAATCAAGGGGCTGAACTATGAGAACTTTGAATACAACCCGATATCGAACTACCCGAGGGGCACAAACTTCCTAAGTTCGAAATGTTTGATGGTACGGGTGATCCAAGGGTCCATCTGAGGACATACTGTGACAAGCTGGTTGGAGTAAGGAAAGATGAGAGAATCCGCATGAAGCTATTCATGAGGAGTTTGAAAGAAGATGCATTGTCTTGGTACATCATCCAAGATCCAAATAAGTGGTCAAACTGGGTGTGCATGGCATCCAATTTTATGGACAGATTCAGGTTTAATACAGGGAATGCGCCAGATGTGAGAAGCCCATAGAGACGTTTTGCGAGTATGCTACTCGCTGGAGGTCCAAAGCTGCTAAGGTCAGACCTACCTTAGAAGAGGAACAGATGAACAAGTTCTTTGTTCAGGCTCAGGACCCGTAGTATTATGAACGGTTGATAATGATTGAGAACCACAAATTCTCCAACATTATCAAATTGGGTGAGAGAATTGAAGAAGGTATCAAGAGTGGTATGGTTACAAGTTCTAGGCATTGCAAGCTACAAATAAGGCCTTACAATCCGGTGGTGTGTCCAAGAAAAGACACGTAGGGGCCGTGATGGTTGCACAAAGGACCAAATCTCCCCTCAAATACCAAACTTATCTAACACCTCCACTCGCATACCAGCCAACTCCAAATTACCAAGCACATTCACCCTCATACCAAGCTCCACCACCAACTTATCAATCACTTCCACCTCCTACATATCAACCTACCTCACCCAAATACTCCCAACCCGCGCATGTCTACCAAACCTATAATGCTCAACCATCCCACTATCAATCGCCTCCTAAATGCCAAAACTTCCTTAGACCTCGACCCAATTTTGATCGCAGACTTCCAAAACAATATACAACCATCACTGAACCCATTGACCAGTTGTATAATAGGCTCAAAGCCGCTGGTTATGTCACCCTCATCCCTGCTGCAACCCTTGAGAACCCTTCCCAGTGGGTTAACCCAAACAAATCCTGTGCATACCATTCCGGCATGAAAGGGCACACCATTAATGAATGTCATTCCTTGAAAGACAAGATCCTGTCTTTAATTGATAACAAGATTATTGTGGCAAAGGAACTCGCTCCAAATGTCCGCAACAACCCTCTGCTAGACCATAAGGGTAGAGGTATCCACATGATTGAAATAGAAGATGATTAGGATCCCAAAGGATCAATCGGGTTGATCGCAGAAGGTGATGACCCAAAGAAATCAATAATTACCCCCAATCCAATCATAGTCCATATTCAACCATTTGAGGACGCTGAGGTGAATATGTCTGTACCACTTGAGTTTGAAGCAACGTCATCCGCAAAGGCACCTGCACTAATTGAGTTTGAATTCATGTCTCCAGCAAATGCACTGGTACCATTTGAGGTTGCAGTTTTACCGCCCAAGGCACATGCTCCGTTCGAAGTAAGGATAGCCCCACCAATCCCAGTGGCAATGTCGACCATGACACCATTACATACAAAGGTTGTACCCTAGGACTATGCAGCCAAGGCGAGGAGGAAATGCAAGGTTAGGTTCGAAGAGACTGTTGCAGCATAGGGTATGACAAGAACTGGCAGAGTTTATACCCTTAAACATCTAGCTGAGTCAAGCAAGCATGCTTCTAATCGTCCACCCATCATTGAGGCAGGTCTAGACGACATTTGGAGGAAAATACATGCCAAGGAGTATTCAGTTATCAACCAATTAAACAAGATGCCAGCACAAATATCTATTCTCTCTTTGCTGCAGAATTGTGAGGCACACAAGAATGGTCTGTTAAAGGTGCTGAGTGAAGCATACATACCAAGCAGCATCACTGGTAGGAAAATGGCTAACATGGTAGGACAAGTATCGGAGAGCCATAAGATCACTTTTCATGAGGACGAGCTGCCACCTAAAGGGTTGGGGCACAACAAAGCACTGCACATCACCGTACAATGCGAAGACTATTTCGTCACTAGAATCCTAATTGATGGAGGTTCCAGTCTCAACGTTTGTCCATTGGTAACGCTCAAGAAACTGGGTAAAGGAGTGCTCGAGATAAAAGATGGAGCAATCAGTGTGAAAGCCTTTGATGGTTCTGAGAGGTCCACCATCGGTGAGATTGTTCTATGCTTACAAATAGGACCAACATGGTTTGATGTCGATTTCCAGGTGATAGACGTACCAACATCTTACAACTTACTGCTAGGATGGAAATGGATTAATGTCGCTGGGGTCGTAGCATCAACACTGCATCGGGCAGTAAAATTCGAATGGAATCACCAGGAAGTGATCATTCACGGCGACGGTAGCAACCCTATATACAGTCATCAGACCATTCCTGCGATCGAGGGAAGAAGGAAGTTGGGTGGAAAGACTTACCACCACATCGAACGGGTCAATGCTATTGGCAAAGACAAATGGTGGGATAACAACATCGAGAGTATACTAAATTGGAGTGGGTATGAACCTGGCAAGGGGCTCCGCAAGAACCTCCAAGGAATCGCTAAGCCCATAAAACTCAAGAAACATGGCACTACTTTCGGTCTGGGTACCTGGGAAGAATTCAACAATTGGTCGCCGCCATGGCGCGGTCCTTACTATCCACTGGAGCAGCCAATATCGCATCTAGAGCAAACTTTCCAACAGGCCGACATTGTTTATGGGTTAGATGAAGAAGAAGTACTGGCAGTGGTAAAGAACTTGTTCCTAGAGGACAACGACATAGACTGTTGTGTTGTTCTCGGGGAGGAGAGGGAGGAAGGATCTTCCATACCGGCTGTAAGAATAGGTGCACAACTCAATAACTGGACCATCAGGACAACAAAAGCCAGACAAGCCTCGGGGTAGCAAGGCTAAAACAAGCATTATCCATTGTTTTTACTAGATGATTTTCTTTTTGCATTTTCAATTCCCGCAATAAGATCTTCAATGTTCAAAACAGTTATGTAATTTATCAAAGCATTTTTGACTTTTTTTATAAATCAACACTCATTATTGTTTTCTCTCATTACTTTACTTATATAGCATTACTATTACTTATCTTAATGAACCAACAACTATGACATGCAATGAGACAATGCAACAAACGGACATTGATTCAGAGGAAGATGACATACCTGACAAGATTGTTAGAAAAGTTGAAAACTTTGAGAATAGACCTAAGTCCAACCTAGACGAGACCGAAATTGTTAACTGGGACACGCAGAAAACATCAAGGAAACATGAATCAGCGTTCACCTATCACCATCAGAAAAGAGAAAGAATACACAGAATTTCTAAAGGAATATGAGGACATATTCGCCTGGTCGTATGATGACATGACTGGACTGAGTACGTCTATTGTGGATCACAAACTGCCGATCCAACATGTCCACCGGTAAAGCAAAGGCTCAGAAAGTTCAAGCCTGATATGAGTTTGAAAATCAAAGAAGAGGTCACCAAGCAGGTCAAAGCTAAGGTTCTCAGGGTAGTAGAATACCCGACATGGTTAGCCAACATCGTGCCAGTGACAAAGAAGGACGGGAATGTCAGGGTCTGTATCGACTATCGGGATCTCAACCGAGCCAGTCCAAAAGACGATTTCCATTTGCCAAATGTACACATCCTGATTGATAATTGCACCAAGCATGAGTTGCAGTCATTTGTTGATTGCTTCGCTGGTTATCATCAGATCTGGATGGATGAAGAAGATGCTGAGAAAATGGCTTTCATTACGCTGTGGGGAATGTACTGTTACAATATGATGTCGTTCAGCCTGAAGAATGCAAGGGCTACCTACATGAGGGTCGTGACTACCATTTTCCATGATATGATACACAAGGAGATAGAGGTATATGTAGATGATGTTATCATCAAATCCAAGAAGGCCACTAATCACATGGAAGATTTGAGGAAGTTCTTCAATAGACTGCGGAGGTACAACCTGAAACTGAATCCTGCCAAGAGCGCATTTAGGGTTCCTACTAGGAAATTGCATGGGTTTATTGTGAATCGCCAAGGAATAGAACTGGATCCATCAAAAGTCAAAGCCATTCAAGAATTGCCACCACCAAAGAACAAGAAGGATGTAATGAGTTTCTTGGGGAGACTTAACTACATCAGCTAATTCATAGCACAGTCTACAGTTATTTGTGAGCCAATATTTAAGATGTTGAAGAAGGACGTCGCTACCAAATGCACTGATGACTGCCAAAAGGCCTTTGACAGAATCAAGGAATACCTATCAACACCACCAATCTTAGTCCCGCCCAAGCCAGGTAGACCCTTACTACTCTACCTTGCAGTGTTGGATGGAGCTTTTGGCTGCATTCTAGGGCAGCATGACGAAACGAGGAGGAAGGAACAAGCCATATATTATCTCAGTAAGAAGTTCACCTCGTACGAGGCTCGGTATTCTTTATTGGAGCACACCTGTTGTGCTTTGTCTTGGGTAGCTCAGAAGCTGAGGCATTACTTCTGTGCCTATACTACATATCTCATATCAAGGATGGATCCTTTGAAGTATATATTTCAGAAGCCCATGCCCACTAGAAAGCTAGCCAAGTGGCAAATCCTGTTGAGTGAGTTTGACATTGTCTACGTAACTCAGAAAGCAGTCAAGGGACAAGCACTGGCAGACCACCTCACTGAGAATCCCGTGGATGGAGAATACTAACCCCTGAAAACATACATTCCTGATGAGGAGGTATCATTCATAGGAGAAAACATTGCAGAATCCTATGACGGTTGGAGAATATTTTTTGATGGAGCAGCAAATTTCAAAAGAGTCGGCATAGGAGCAGTCCTAGTATCAGAAACTGGTCAGCATTATCCGGTGTGCGCCAAACTCAGGTTCCCATACACCAACAATATGGCCGAGTATGAAGCCTGCATCTTAGGACTCAAAATTGCCATTGACATGAACGTTCAAGAGCTTCTAGTAATCAGAGATTCAAACTTACTTATACATCAGGTACGAGAAGAATGGGCAACCAAGAACTCCAAGATACTCCCGTATCTACATCATGTACGGGAATTGAGAAAGAGGTTCACGAAGACGGAGTTCCAACATGTTCCTAGAGTTCAGAATGAGTTCGCCGATGCATTGTCTACCCTTTCATCTATGATACAACATCCAGATAAGAATTTCATTTATCCCATTCCAGTAAAGATCCATGATCAGCCGGCTTATTATGCCCATGTTGAAGAAGAAGCAGACGGAAAATCTTGGTTTCATGATATTAAGGAATATTTGGCAAAAGAAGAGTACCCAGAGCTTGCAAATCCTACTCAGAAATGCACACTTCGGAGATTGTCCAACAACTTCTTTCATAGCGGAGGAATCCTATGTAGGAGGACTCCCGATTTGGGACTATTAAGATATGTTGACGCGAAGGAAGAATCCAGGCTACTAGAGGAAATTCACGCTGGGACCTGCGGTCCACATATAACAGTTTTGTCTTAGCAAAGAAGATACTTCGGGCTGGTTACTTTTGGATGACCATGGAAACAGACTGCATCCAGTAGGTTCGGAAATGCTACCGCTGTCAGATACATGCAGACATGATAAAGGTACCTCCAAAGGAGCTTAATGCAACAAGCTCACCATGTTTGTTCGCTACTTGGGGATGGATGTTATTGGACCAATCGAGCCTGCCGCTTCCAATGGACACCAATTTATCTTGGTAGCCATCAACTATTTCACTAAATGGGTCGAAGCAGCATCTTACAGAGTAGTGACTAAGAAAGTCGTGGCAGATTTTGTCCGCGACCACATTGTTTGTCGATTCAGAATTCCAAAGTCAATCATTATTGATAATGGCCCAACCTCAACTACAACTTGATGAAAGCTATGTGTGAAACTTTCAAGATCAGATACAAGAATGCCACAGCCTACTGGCCACAAATGAATGGAGCTGTAGAAGCCACCAATAAGAATATCAAGAAGATAATAAGGAAAATGATATAGAAGCATAAACAGTGGCACGAAAAGTTATCATTTACTCTATTGGGGTATCGCACCACAGTCCGCACATCAACCGGGGAAACCCCTTATATGCTAGTTTATGGTACAGAGGCTGTCATTCTCGCCGAGGTAGAAATTCCTTCCCTAAAGATCATACAAGAAGCTGATCTCGACGATGCAAAGTGGGTGAAAATTCGTTATGAGCAATTAGCTCTTATAGACGGAAAGAGAATGAATGTCGTCTTCCATGGTCAACTCTACCAGAACAGAATGTCCAGAGCCTTTAACAAGAGAGTTAAGCCAAAACAATTCACACCGGGGTAGCTGGTGTTAAAGAAAATTTTTCCACATCAAGATGAAGCCAAAGGAAAGTTCTCTCCCAACTAGCAGGGTCCATACATGGTTCACCGGGTTCTGACAGGAGGAGCCCTCATACTTGCAGAAATGGACGGAGAAGTCTGGCCAAAGCCGATTAATTCAGATGTAGTCAATCATTACTATGTGTAATATTTATGCTTTCCTTATATAATATAAATTGAACTACGCCTGACCTGATTCCTGTTTAAGAGGGGATACGTAGGTAGCCCTATGGGTTCGGTCACAATTCAATAAAAATTTCATCTCCCGCGCAATTGGGAACTGGGGCAGAATTTTGAGGAGGACCCGCAAAATTCCGTAGCAGGAGAGGTTGCAATGTCCTGAACCACGTCACAGTCATCGGTTTATCTAAAAGCTATTTCTAAGTTATACATTTATGTCATACTTTTACAAAACCATGCATATTTATTATCGAAACTGCTTTGTTTAGCAACGCTACCCCAATGATACATACATTATCACCAGATCAAAGCCGAGCAGGTCAAGCAAAGCCAGCAGGGACACAAACTAACCTTCCCTTTACAAAACTCACGATTTTTCTTTGGATGCATGCACTAGGATTGCGAAATCATTAAACACAATATATGCCCATGAGACAAAATATTGTTCAAAATATGACTCTCTGAACCGTTGCACTTGCAAACATTGCCATCAGCATACACCAGTGATGTCTCATATGTCACAATGCTCCCAGTAATCACAACATTGCAATCTGCTATCAGCTAAGAAAACTCTACTAGCATTCGTTATTTCATTTTTTGCATAAGGCTACCATTCTGCCTTCCAAGACTAAACGATGTCTCCATCTGCATTTTTGCATAAGGCTACCATTCTGCCTTCCGAGACTAAACGTTGTCTCCATCTGTATTCCTGCATAAGGCTACTATTCTGCCTTCCGAGACTAAACGATATCTCCATCTGCATTCCTGCATAAGGCTACTATTCTACCTTCCAATCTGCATAAGGCTACCTTTGCCTTCCGAGACTAATGATACACTCAAATTACACTTTAATAACTAGTGTAAGGCGGTCGGTGTCAAATATAATAACCTAACTAGGTTAGGGTCGAATCCCACAGGGAATAGGTGTGAAAAGGTTACTCAAATAGTGTGTTACTTGACTAAAGTCGTAATTCTATCCGGTTAATGGTAACAAGAGTATTAATTGAGTTTGGTTTGAAGAAATAACTAATTGTGATATTGAGAATGTAAATAGTTCGTTTAAAGAAACCAAGGTTGTGTCCCCATTAATGAAGTGTAATGCTATCGGTGTTAATATGATATATTTCTAATGGAAGGTTCTTTTGATATGCAAATGATTTCTAAATGACTACCCAATATTTTCCAATAGTTGGGTAGTATTACCTCTTTACGATTTTTCCAAATATAAAAGAGTTGCAATTAAGAATAATCAATATATGCCAAATAAAATCCACTTATTCCTAAGCGATTATATTAAACAAGGTTTAAAGCCTTGAGTCTTTGATATTTACTTCTACCAAATTCCAACCCACTTTCCCAAGCAAAGTAAGAATTTAAGGGCACTTATTAATGTTTGCAACCACCAACAATAAATGAAGAATGAGAAGTAAATAAATATCAACCAACCATTATACATATATTCAATGTTAAACACTCATTAACATAAACCCATTTAGGGTCCACAACCTTAGTATTTAAAGTTAGCTACACATACTAAAATACAAAAGGAAGAGAATATTTAATGTCATAAAGCTTACAAAGTGAAAGATTCTTGAACCAAAAGCTTCCAAAAGAGAGGAATATTAAAGCCTTGTATTGTAGCTCCCAAAATCAGACCAGATGCCCCCATAAAACTCCAATAAATCTATTTATAGTTGGTCAAAATTTGGGACAAAATTTGGATAAAAATACCCTTTTGGTTAAATATGCGATCGCGTATCTGTCGTATAACAGACATGCGGTCCGCATTCTTGACATGGCCATTGCATATTTCAACCCTAGTTTCCAAGCCTTCATCGCATTCATTGTTTGCAGTTCGCATTGTAGAAATGCGATCACATTTCGCGTCGCATTTTCTACCTTCAGCAACCCTTATGTTAAGTTTGCGGTCAATTCTGCGGTTCGCAAACACATTATGAGATCGCAGACTGGACCGCATTTCTTGTCCTAGACTTTGCCCAGAAAACTATTGTGGTTTGCGAGTTCATGGTACATTCTACGGCTCGCATGTTGGCTTTACGATCGCATATCCATATTGGCGATGCCTTTTTGCTATTTTCTTGTCTTTTTGAATTCATTTCCATGCTCTTAAGTCCTTAAACCTCATACACTGCAAAAACACTAAAATTATATAAGTATAAAAGATAATTGCATCTAAAACAAGCTAAAATCTAAGCAATTTGTATCAAATGTGCCGAAATTCTCCGACATATCAACAACCCCAACTTAAACTCTTGCTTTTCCTCAAGAAACTAAGACTACACTATCCTATTCTAGACTCCATCTAAAAGATATGAAACAATAGTGACCATGGATGGTGTCTGTTGTTAGTACTACAAGCATGCATTTTTTATTGTCTTACCCTTCCTGAACCATCAATATATACAAGGAAACTAATCAACTTGTGAAACTTTGAGCCTCAAACAATGTGACAAAATGTTAACCTCAGCTGAGTGCACTTGCCTTTGACTCAAAAACTCAACTTTTGTCCAAACTCACAATTCATATGCCCTCACTAGAAATAAAGTCCCAAAATCACAATATTCACAATGACAACAAAAGGGATGAATTCACAAATACACTCACCCTCAAAAAGAAGGTTTCAAGTGTTATAACATACCATACCATAGGCTTGCCCTTATTTTAATTCATCGCTTTATTCTAAAACGCTCGGTTAGAGATCCCATAAGGACTTTTTAAGCTTGTAATGTAGGGTTAGGGAAGGGTCGGATAAGCATTTGGGTACAAGTGAATACACCCTCCTTGAACACTAATCACATGTTTCTTTCTTGTGCTCTTTGCTTCTTTTCAAAACACAAAGCTTTCATTAGCATCAACTTCTCTACCATTTAGCCACCTCAACTACCTCTTTTATTCTCTTCAAGGCTCCTTATGTATAAACACTCACAACTCTTATACTTTCTTCTTTTTTTTCTTTTTTTTTTTATATTTTGCTTTTGGAGCTTGAGTAGTTTCACATTTTGAGGTACACTTTCCTATGCACATTGCACAACCTTGCCAATTTACGGCTTGACCCACACCCCCAAATTAGGCTTTTAGCCTCATTCTCAATGCTCAAGGAGGGATGGATTCAAAAGAGGGAATTATTTCACAAAAAGGGAAAGGTTTGTAATGAGGTAGCCAAAGAAAAGGTTAAAGGCTCAAATGGGGTGACTAGTGATACTATTTATACAATAGGTGGCTTGAAAGACTAACTAGTTTTCCAAAAATGGCAAAGACTGCCTAAGTTCATTTCTCCAACCAAATGTAATTATTAAAAGCATCGAAAAACCAACCGGACAAGTTCTAGATGATAGAAGTAAACACAAGAATTATTTACACAAAGAACTCACACACATGGCACACGAACTGTTTGGCTTACATAGTTTGAAGCCCTCGAGTCAACACTTGGCAACTCAAAGCTTTCATCACATATACATGTATAACTCTAGGTAGACATGGAGTCACAGAGCGAGTCTCAAGTTCACCCAGTTGATATCTCTTTTTTTTTATATTAATGGAAGGGTATATGCTATATACAAACACACATGCTTGAACCTACACAAGTATACCAAACCGGACAACATGCTTCATTCTACTGACCTGGTTCTACTATTATACCCTTGGAAAAGAACCCAGCAAAGAAAAACCAAGGGGAATTCATTGCTAATTACTAAATATGGAAACACAAATGAGTACAAAAGTTTGCTTATAGCACAAAAACATAAATATGTACAATAGTTGTCAATTTCACAAAAATATATACAAGGATACCACCCCAACTTAAAAGCATGCATTGTCCCCAATGAATAAGAACATAGAATAGAGTTTAGGTGCTCCCTGAGGTGCACTAAGCGCTATGGGGGTTAGAAGCCAACTGAGTGATGGTGGGGTCACCCTCTGATGCTGAAGCTGATGCTGAAGCTGGGATTGATGAGATCTCAGCCTGAGGAGTGGCCTCCACTAATGGAGGAGGGATCTCTGGCTGGCCCAGTACTGGATTTGTGGCTTGTGAGCTGCTAGCCTCGCCCGCTAATAGCTGAGTGGCCGATGGATCTATAGGGGCGGCCATATTTGCTAGCGAATGTTCTATCGCCATCTAAATTTCTGCTTGCTCCTCGTCCTCAACTGTAGGAGCAACAATCTTGTGATGACCCGGTCAGTCGTCTCATGAGTTACCGCTCTGTTTCCCCTATTTCTGCTTCTTTATGCATTGTTATCCATGTTTGGGGGTATCGAGTTGGTCAGATCGAGTCCGGAATTAGTTTGGTGAAGTTTGAGACATCTAGTCTCTTTTAAGAAGGCTTAAGTTAGAAAAAGTCAACCGGATATTGACTTATATGTTAGAGGGCTAGGATGTGAGTTCTGATGGTTCGGTTAGCTTCAGGAGGAGATTTGTGACTTAGGAGCGTGATCGGAACGGGTTTTGGAGGTTCAGAGTAGAATTAGGCTTGAATTGGCGAAGTTATTATTTTAGCGATTTCCGGTTGATAGGTGAGATTTTGATATAAGGGTTGGAATGGAATTCTGAGAGGTTTAGTAGCTTCATCGTGTCATTTTGGATGTGTGTGTAAAATTTCAAGTTATTCGGACGTGGTTTGGTTGGGTTTTTGATCAAAAGCGTATTTCGGAAGATTTTTAAAACTTAGGCTTAAATCCGATGTGGTTTGGTAGATTTGATGTTGTTTGAGGTGTTGTGATGATTGGAACAAGTTTGAATAAGCTATTGGGTTATGTTGGTGCTTTTGGTTAAGGTCACGGGGGCCTCGGAATGATTTTGGATGGTTAAATGAAGAGTTGAAGTGTAATTGCAGCTGCTGAAGTTGCTGCTTCTAGTGTTTTTGCACCTGCGGTTTGGGGACCGCAGCTGCGGTGCCACACGTGTGGGAGAATAGCTGTAGAAGTAGTTTTAAGAGGATTCATCAGGATCCACAGATGCGGTTGTAGGGCCACATCTGCGAGGCCGCAGGTGCGGAAGCTTGACTTTAGATGCAGTTTGGGTATTTTAAGTGACTTCTATGGGAGCGGACTAATGGCCACAAATGTGGTACCGCAAATCGGTTATGGGACCGCAGATGCGAAAAGGACTGGGCAGAATGTATATATTCCTTCCTTCACGATTTTTGAAGGGTTTAACCATTTTTGAACTCAAAATTGGGAGCTTTGGGCGATTTTGAAGAGAGAAATCAAAGACACTTCGTTGAAGTAAAGATTTTAGACTTAAAACATATTTCTATGGTAGAATTTCATGAATTAAGGCTGTAATTAATGGGATTAAAGGGCTAAAAAAGGGAGGATAGGGCTTGAGTTTAAGAGGCCTTTAATGGAGGATTTGAGGGGTCATTTGGACTCTGATTTTTGATGTTGTTGATATGTATGAACTCGTGGGGAGATATGGAACCCGTTGTTATGAAAATTTCTGAATTTCGAGAAGTGGGCCGGGGGCTCGCGTTTTGGCCAATTTTGGCATTTTTGGTATTTTTCGATTGTTTTTGCTTGGGCTTTGATCCCTTAGCATATTGTGATGTATTCGATCTGATTTTGGATACATTCGACGCATGTGGATGCCGATTCGAGGGGCAAAGGCGTTGCGAGGTAGAGGTTTAGCTGGTTCGAGGTGAGTAATGATTGTAATGATGCTCTGAGGGTTTGAAACCCGGATTGCACATCATAGTGCTATATTGAGGTGAGACACACGCTTGATGACGAGTGTGGGGTCGTGCACTATTGGGGATTGTGACTTAGTCCGTCCTGATTAATGATTTTACTGCGTATTTGACTAAAACTTATTTGTTATCACCATGATTTGGGTTGATTGCCATACTTGGGATTCGTGCTAACTATTTGAATCCTTCGGGGATTTTTATTACTATTTCCTCACTGTTTTGACTTATTACTTGAACTCAGTCATGTTATTTTTCCACTATTTTACTACTCAGCCATTTTTACTCAATTTTTAGACTTAAATGATGTTTTTAAATGATGTTTGGGCTGAGAAATACTATTTTACTATTGCCTGAGGGGCTTGTGATAATATTTGGACTGAGTAAGGCCTAGGGCCTCGTTGTGAGGATACATTGATACTGATATGAGGCCGAGGGCCTGAGATGCATATATACGTCATGAGGTGGCTTGATTGATATGAGGCCGAGGGCCTAGATTTGATGCCACGAGATGGCTTGATATTGCGGCCGTAAGGGGCCCCTCCCGGAGTCTGTACACCCACAGTGAGCGCGGGTACCCATTGTGATGTGAGATCGAGCCTGAGGGGCTTATATTGTTCTGAGATTAAGCCCGAGGGGCTAGTACTGTTCTGAGATGTTGCCCGAGGGGTGGATTTGTTGATATTGTGCCCCAGGGGCGAACTTCTATTTGTTTACTTACCTGTCAATTACTTGTTTTACTAGTTGAAAAGGGATTTACTTGACTCTTCACTATTTCACTGTTTTTAAGTGATTTTTACTGCTTCGTTATAGAATGCCTTGTGTTTTACGTGTTTTCTTACTTTCAGACGTTATTTATATTTGTTACTCACTGAGTTGGAGTACTCACTTTACTCCCTGAACCCTGTGTGCAAATTCAGGCGTAGCCGGTACCGCTCCTGAGTGTTGATTCCTCCAGTTCCAGGCGTATTTCAGAGACCACGAGGTAGTTGTTGACGTTCGCAGCCCCGTCTCTCTACTTCTCTATCCTTTCTATTTCATTTCAAAAACTTGTAGTATTTTATGACTTTAGTATACTAGTATTATGGTTTAGAGATGCTCGTGACTTGTGACACCCTGGTTAGGGCTGTGTCGGGTTGGACTTTCCGCATTGTTATCGATATTTCCGCTATTCAGTATTGTTTAAATCATGTTTAGACTATTTTTATGTGGATTAACTGCTTTAAAAGTTGAGTTGGGTTGCACTGGCTGGCCTTGTCTTCACAAGAGGGGCCATCACAACCGGATTCGGGGTTAGGGTCATGACAAATCTTCTTGCCCTTCTCCTGAGGGCCATCATCCTTTGTGGACCATGAAATCCTCTCTCTCGTCTTCCTCCTCACCCTCGGACTCTAAAGAATATCCGGAATCCTCCTCAGAAGGAATCTCAATATGTGCAGGAGGAGCTGAGGGCTGGGAAGCCCCGGCAGTTGGAGGTACAATATCCGTCATCAGAGTGGAGAAGTCAAGGCCCAAATCTAGTGTTGTTGTGTCTGCTCCCTGCTCACCTTCCTTGGGCAGGAAGGATGATAGATCGAACTCCAAAGTCTGCATCTTGTGGAGCTCGGTCTTCATAGTGGCAACTTCCTCCGGGAGCTTAGGCAACTCACTAACCTCACCTCGCTCTATCTTCTCAACGCTCAACTCAAGATGTTGCAGGCGATCCCCATAAGTTGTTTGTTGTTGTTGGAGTGCTGTCACTGAGGACTGTATAGGAGTCAAGGCCTGTTTGATGAGGTTGGGCAAGTTCTTCAGAAGCTGTTATACCTTAGCATTGGCATGCTGAGCAATGAGACCAAGCCTCGAGATGGCTGGCAGTGCAGCAGAAAGCTGAGCAGTGGTGGACTGAGAGGCAGGCTCTGAAGTAGAAGTAGATGCTACTGGACCTTGAGAAGTCACAGGAGTTTGGGAGTCTGAAGGCTCTACATTAACTGGACCCTGAATGTGAACCTCTGGGGGAGCAACAGCATCACTAATACGCGTGATATCAATGTCCCTCATCTCCTTCCCTGTCCTGTTAGTGTGTGGCATGGTAGGGACCTTCACAGCTTTACAGAGGGTTGTGATCAAATAGGGAAATGGAAGCAAAGTGGCGTGCTAATTTTCTAGGATCCCTATCTCTTGGAAGATAAGAGCTCCCACATCAATCGTAATACCCGCCATAATACATGCAATGAGAAGAGCTTTCTCAATGCCTATGTCAGTCTCGTTCCTGGACGGTATCAGTCGAGAGGTGACAAAGTTAAGCCAAAATCGACTCTCTCGTGTGAGATCCTCCTTGTATATTTTATGCACAGGGTTGATCCAAGCAGGGGTCCTCTTTGTTATCACCGAAGCAATCCAACTACGCTCATTTTCCCTATTTGCCCATTTGGCAGCATACTCAGCTGCGCCCAATCTCCAGCCAGGGAAGTACAATTCATTAATTGTCTTACTGCTGTAGAACACACTCTGCCCCTGAACCAGTACAGTGTCAATAAAAATCATGTTGATTTTGTGGTGCGCAGTCCGGGAGGCTCCATATGTTGCATAGAACTCATGGACATGAGTTTCATTATATTCAACAGGCGGTTTAGTGAAGCACTCCCATTTTCTTGCTTTGATATTCTCCCATATATGGGGGTACTACTCTTGTATCCCGTTCAAACTCAATTGCTTTTCGGCCAGGATTTTCCGTTTGGTGAGCCCTTCTCTATACAGAGCCCTAAACCCATCAATCCCAAATCGTAGTTGGAAGTCATCTCCGTATTTCATTCTTGCCTCAGCCTGTAGGTCAACTGAGGGCAAGATCTCCTCCTTATCAGACTGGAAGGGACATGGAACATTAGGGTCCGTTCGTGATCGTTTTACTTGTAACGCATGATGACTGGAGGATGCCCTTTTCTGGGTAGAGGATGCATGTTTCTTGGGAGCCATATCTGCATAAAACTGAAATGTGAGCGACATTGTAGGCAACAGTGAAAAGAAAACAGAAAAATTCAAGAAAAAGTTAAAGATGCGACAGGTTATACGGTCGCATAACCACTATGCGGACCGCAAACTTGTCACAAACTTGATAGTTCACTATTGATCTCCGTCTGCGATGGGTTATGTGATCGCATAACCACTATGCGAACCGCATAACCATCGCAGACCTGATTGCTCAAAAAAACCAAATCACAAAATGTGATCGCAAATTCCACCGCAAAGTGGAAAATGTGATTGCAAAATAGCCGCAAAAAGCAAGGTTTTAAATTGGGTGTTCTGTTTCAGTATGCGGTGGCTTTGCGGTCCGCATATCAATTATGCGATCACAAACGTCGCTGCATTTGATCATCTTCCTCAACCAACTAGGGTTAGTTATGCGGTAGGAATGCGGATCGCATTTTGATTATGTGAGCCACAAACTTCATCGTCCCCAACGATTTAATTCAACCCTCAATAATGGCAGTCCTAATTCTTAGTACCCAGCACCCCAAACATATTTCCTACCCAAAAGACTATCACAATATGGGAAGACATCTATTTACAAACCACAATCAAGAATAAAGAAAGGAAATAGAAAAGAAACACAGGAGAAACAAAGGCAAAATTGAAGATAAAAAGAATTTAGGGCAATGAAACATACCAGTGAAGATGAATAAGCACACTAAGGAGATGAATTCTCAAGTGTTTTCGTCCTTCGTTAGATGCCACTAGCCGTTTTGCCCTTTTTCGTTCTTTGTTTGCCCCTTTTTCATTTTCTTTGCTTTGTGTCTTTCTGTTAAAAAAATTGTTTTATTTTGAACGTGTGAGAGCTAAAGGGATGCAAAGGATATACCTGAATGATTTGCGGTGGGTAAGTCACCGCATAACACACTATGCTACCGCATAAGTGTTATGCAGTGGATTCAAGTGAGTTGCAGAAGGGCCAAAAATGTGGTGCACTATGCAATCGCATAGCGAAAATGCGGTCCGCAAAGTGCACCAACTCGTCGCATCTTTACCACCAAATTTAGCCAAACACACTGTGTTGGTTTGCGACCAAAATGTGGTTTGCATAGTGAAAATGCGGCAGCATATGTGTAGCAAACTACCCAAGGTAATTTTTCTTCCCTTTTTCATGCAATCTTATCCTGTGTCATGACCTTTTGAATCCCCTAAACTCTAACACACACTTTAAATTGCTCAATTAAATCTATCTAACAAAAAATTAAAGACTCAAAGGCCAAAAAGGATGTTACCACACATGGGTTGCTTCCCATGAAGCGCTTGGTTTAACATCGCGGCACGACGAAGTTGGCGTTCCTTTGGATTCACTCATTGGTCGGGCACAGACCATCTTTGAGAGCCAGCTGCTCCACAAAATGTTTTTCTCCATCTGTACCCAAGTAGTGCTTGATTCGCTGGCCATTCACTTTGAAGGTTCGGAGCCCATCCTCCGATTCTAGTTCCACAACTCCAAAAGGAGAGAGATTTACCACTTTGAATGGACCAGACCATTTTGATTTGAGCTTGCTCGGGAACAATTTGAGTCTTGAGTTAAAGAGCAAAAGAAAGTCACCTGACTTGAACTCTCTTTTCAAGATCTTGTCATGGATGAACTTCATCCTTTCTTTATACACAGCTGCACTTTCATAAGCGTGGAAACGGAATTCCTCCATTTCATTGAGTTGTGTTAACCTCAAATTTGCAGCTTCAGCCTAATCCAAGTTCAACCTTTTTAGAGCCCACATGGCTTTGTGTTCAAGTTCTACGGGTAGATGACAAGCTTTGCCAAAGACTAACCGAAAAGGGGAAGTGCCAATAGGAGTTTTTCATGCCATGCGGTATGCCTATAGTGCGTCATCTAGCTTTCTTGACCAATCGGTCCTGTTTGCATTGACAGTCTTTGCTAGAATGCTCTTTATCTCCGGTTGGAAACTTCAACTTGACCACTTGGTTGGGGATGATAAGGTGTGGCCACCTTATGCTTGATGCCATATTTCTCTAGTAGCCCCGTGAAAGCCTTGTTACATAAATGAGACCCACCATTACTAATAATGGCTCTAAGAGTGCCAAACCGAGTGAATATGTTTTTCTTTAAGAATGCGGTGACACTTCTTGCCTCGTTGTTTGGTAAGGTAATTGTTTCAACCTATTTGGACACATAGTCCACAACTATTAAGATATATTTCATCCCACAAGATCTTACAAAGGGACCCATAAAATCAGTTCCCCACACGTCGAAGATTTCTATCTCCTTCACAAAGTGCATTGGCATTTCATGCCTCTTGGAGATTGATCCTTGCCTTTGACATTGGTCACAAGCCTTGACCATTTGATTGGTATCATGATAGATTGAAGGCCAATAGTAGCTGTATTCAAGCACCTTAGCCGTCATTCGATTTCGCCCATGATGAACCCCGATCGGTGAGTCGTGGCATGCCTTTAGAATTGGCATAATCTCTTCTTCTGGAACACACCTTCTGATGATGTTGTCAGCATAAACACGGAACAAGAATGGTTCTTCCAAATAGTATTGCCTACAATCTCTCAAAAACTTCTTCTTTTGATAGGATTCCAATCCATCCGAAATAAGGTCACTAACCAAGTAGTTGGCAATATCGGCATACCAAAGAGCAAAAGTGCTAGAACGTGCCAATATGTGTTCATCCGGGAATACATCATTGATCTCAAGACCTCCCTTTGGCCTCCCTGCCTCTTCAAGCCTTGATAAATGATCCGCTACTTGATTTTGAGTTCCCTTGCGATCCTTGACCTCGAAGTCAAATTCTTGCAACAACAAGACCCATCGAATCAACCGAGGCTTTGCATCCTTCTTTGCCATAAGATAGTGAAAAACAGCATGATTTGTGTACATTATCACCTTGGATCCCAACAAATAAGCCCGGAACTTCTCAAAGGCATAAACAATGGCAAGAAGTTCTTGCTCAGTCACTGTGTAGTTCATTTGCGCTCCATTAAGTGTCTTGCTTGCATAATAGACCGGGTGGAGAACCTCGTTGTGACATTGGCTAAGCATTGCTCCAATGGCTACACCACTGGCGTCACGCGTGAGCTCGAAAGGAAGAGACCAATCGGGTGTGACAATAATAGGTGTTGTGGTGAGCCTTTGTTTCAATTCCTCAAAGCCTTTGAGGCATTTCTCGTCAAACACAAATTTGGCATCTTTCTCAAGGAGTTTGCATATAGGATTTGCAATCCTGGAAAAACCCTTGATGAAATGCCTATAGAATCCGGCATGCCCTAAGAAACTTCGAACACCTTTAACGGAAGTAGGTGGAGAAAGCTTGGAAATATTCTCGATCTTAGCCCGGTCAACCTCTATGCCATGTTTTAAAATTTTATGCCCTAATACAATGCCTTCATCCACCATGAAATGGCATTTCTCCCAATTGAGCACAAGGTTGGTCTCCTCACATCTCTTAAGAACTTGTCTAAGATTGTTAAGACAATGCTCAAAAGAGTCACCTACCACCGTGAAGTAATCCATGAAAACCTCTAGAAAATCCTCCATCATGTCAGAGAAAATGAACATCATACATATTTGAAAAGTAGCTGGTGCATTGCACAAACCAAACGGCATCCGGCTAAAAGCAAAAGTCCCATAAGGGCAACTGAATGGCATCTTCTCTTGATCCTCCAATGCTATGTTGATTTGGTTGTAGTCGAAATATCCATCAAGGAAACAATAGAATGACCTTCCTACTAGCCGATCAAGCATTTGATCAATAACAGGCATAGGGAAATGGTATTTGCATATGGCACTTTTGAGCTTCCGATAATCCATACACACCCTCCAACCGGTCACCGTTCTCATTGGGATGAGCTCATTTTTATCATTTTCAATTACGGTCATGCCTCCCTTTTTCAGCACACATTGCACCGGGCTCACCCAAAAACTATTGGCAATAGGGTAGACTACCCCAGCATCCAACCATTCGATGATTTACTTATTTACCACCTCTTGCATTGATGGGTTCAACCATCGTTGATGTTCCGCACTTGGTTTTGTCTCACTCTCCTATTGGATGTTGTGTTCGCAAATTCCCGCGGGAATCCCTTGGATATCCGCAATTGTCCATCCAATGGCTTGCCTACGCTCCTTCAAGACTTCCAACAATTGTTCAACATGTACATCATTCGACAAAGAAGAAACAATTACCGGTAAAGTATCATTTGAGCCAAAAAATTTATACCTCAAGTGTGGTGGAAGTGGTTTGAGTTCTATTTGCGGTGGTTCGATAATAGAAGGCTTTGCGGGAGGAGTGGCTCTATTCTCCAAGTCGATAAAGAGCTTTGCTGAAGCATAAGTGTAGGACCCAAGCCCCTCCAATGCATTTACCAATTCCATATACCCCTCCATATCTTCACCATCAAAGTTCACCAAAATAGCCGCCAATGCCTCACCGAGGTACTGTTCTTCCATTTTCATTTCAACCGCATCCTCTACTTCATCAACAACATCGATCACCGAGATGCTTTCATACTCATGCGGTAGTTTCATACCCTTGCTTGCTTGGAATGTAACCTCTTCATCATTCACACGGAATTTGATCTCATTCCGTTCTGAATCCATTAGTGCTCTTTCAGTTGCAAGGAATGGTCTCTCCAAAATGATAGGGATCTCTTTGTCAACTGGACAATCAAGGATTACGAAATTGGCGGGTAAATGAAATTTTCCCACCTTCACAAGTACATCATCAACAATTCTCACCAGTCGTTTGATGGAACGATCGGCTATTTGCAATCTCATACTTGTGGGCCTTGGCATACCTAACCCTGCTTTCTTATAAATGGAAAGAGGCATCAAGTTGATGTTAGCCCCATTATCACAAAGGGCTCTTGCAAAATCATGTGCCCCAATGGTACAAGGAATGGTGAAAGATCCTGGGTCTTCTTTCTTTTGAACGGTGGATGTTGCAATAATGGAACTAACCCGATGAGTCACATTCACCACTTCGTTTTTGGTGGTTCTCTTCTTGGTGATCAAATCTTTCAAATATTTAGCAAAACCCGGCATCTCTTGAAATGCTTCCACAAATGGAATATTCACTGATAATTGCTTGAGGATGTCATAGAACTTTTTGAGTTTGCTATCATCAACCTTCCTAGCAAGTCTTTGAGGTAATGGAGGAGGAGGTCTAGGAATAGGTGGTAGAGTCTTTGGTGTCTCTTTTACCTTTTCCTCTACCTTATCCCGATTTTCTTGTTGCACTTTCAACTCTTTCGGAACCTTCTCAACTTCAACAACCCTTTGATCATCAACCTCAACTTCATGTTCATACTCTTCAACTTCAACCACTTGTTCACTCCCTCCTTGTAGTACCTTCCCACTCCGAGTAGTAATCGCCATGACATGAGAAGTTGGACCACTCCCACTACCCTTGGGGTTCGCAATTGTGTCACTTGGAAGTGTCCCTTTTTGCTTCGAATTTTGTTCCCTAGAGAGGTCTCTCATTTGCATCTCCAATTTTTGAATGGATGCGGTATGATAAGCAACAAGCTCGGTCATATTCCTCATAAAAGTGCCGGACTTCTCTTGATTTTGCAATACCCGTTCAAGCATGCTTTCCAACTTAGACTCACTTGAGGAACCTTGATTTGAATATTGACCCTTTGGAGGAACATAAGGGTTTGAACTCCGATTTGGGAAGTTGTTGTTGTTGTTCCAATTACCTTGATTTGAGTCGCCTTGGTCATTTCTCCACTGTTGGTTGCCTTGCCCTTGTGGGTGAGGCCTCCATTGATTTTGTTGTCCTTGACCTTGGTAATGTTGCCTTTGATATCCACCTTGAGAGTTGTTGACATAGTTTGCCTCCTCAAAGTTCTCATTTGATAAGGGTTGCACATCTTCCACCACATTTACTTTCTTCGTTTGGCTTTCTGTGAACATCTTTGTCAACACATTGACATTTGTGGCAAGCCCTACAATAACTTGATCTCTTTCTTGATTTTCCTTGATCATGGTGGTCAAAGAGGGAGACCCATATGCAATTCCACCTGTGGTGTCCTCTAAGTGCCATGCTTGATTATGCTTCGCCATTTTGTCAAGTATTTGTGTTACCCTTGTGAATGATTTATCCATGAAAGATCCATCAGCTGCATTCTTGGCTATAGATTGGTTCACAGGATCCAAGCCCATGTAGAATTTTTCCAACAAGATAGAATTCGGAAAACCATGGTTGGGAGATCTCACCAAATATAACTTGAACCGATCCCATGCCTCATATAGATGTTCTCCCGGTACTTGCTTGAAAAAGAAAATTTTATCCCGGAGCTCAGACTTCTTACTTTGCGGGAACCATTTAGCTAAGAATGCCCGGACAAGTTCAGGCCAAGAATGAATGGAGTTTGGTGGCATATTCTAAAGTCATTTCCTTGCGTCCCCAGCTAGTGAGTATTTGAAGCACCTCAACCTTAGAGCATCATCCGAGACGTTGTTCTGCTTATGCATCACACACACACCTAAGAAGTTTCTAAGATGTTGTGGCGGATCATCATCAGTGGAATTCCTGAAATACCCCTCCGCTTTGAGCATAAGCATTAAACCATGTTCCACCTTGAAAGTTGCAGTGCCAACGGCGGGAGGTACAGTAGCATTTGTATCCTCAATATACTCCTATATGTCCGCAAAAGGATTTTCTTCCATTTCTGCCTCCATTTCTTCTTCATATTCGGCCATGTTTTCCTATCAACACCAAGAAAAACAAGCAAAGTGTGATGGAATAGACTCAGACGTAAAGTAAAGCACACACTAATTAGTAATTTCAAAACCGTATTCCCCGGCAACGGCGCCAAAATTTGATACGCTCAAATTACACTTTAATAACTAGTGTAAGGCGGTCGGTGTCAAATATAATAATCCAACAAGGTTGGGGTCGAATCTCACAGGGAATAGGTATGAAAAGGTTACTCAAATAGTGTGTTACTTGACTAAAGTCGTAATTCTATCCGGTTAATGGTCAAGAGTATGATAAGTTGGTTTGAAGAAATAACTAATTGTGATATTGAGAATGTAAATAGTTCAATTAGAGAAACCAAGGTTGTGTCCCCATTAATGAAGTGTAATGCTATCGGTGTTAATATGATATATTTCTAATGGACGGTTCTTTTGATATGCAAATGATTTCTAAATGACTACCCAATATTTTCCAATAGTTGGGTAGTATTTCCTCTTTACGATTTTTCCAAATATAAAAGAGTTGCAATTAAGAATAATCAATATATGCCAAATAAAACCCACTTATTCTTAAGCGATTCTATTAAACAAGATTTAAAGCCTTGAGTCTTTGATATTTACTTCTACCAAATTCTAACCCACTTTCCCCAGCAAAGTATTAATTTAATGGCACTTGTTAATGTTTGTAACCACCAACAATAAATGAAGAATGAGAAGTATATAAATATCAACCAACCATTATACATATATTCAATGTTAAAAACCCATTAACATAACACCCATTTAGGGTCCACAACCTTAGTATTTAAAGTTAGCTACACATACTAAAATACAAAAGGAAGAGAATATTTAATGTCATAAAGCTTACAAAGTGAAAGATTCTTGAACCAAAAGCTTCCAAAAGAGAGGAATATTAAAGCCTTGAATTGTAGCTCCCAAAATCAGATCAGATGCCCCCATAAAACCCCAATAAATCTATTTATAGTGGGTCAAAATTCGGGACAAATTTGGACAAAAATACCCTTTCCGATTAAATATGCGATCGCATATCTGTCGCATAACAGACATGCGGTCCGCATTCTTCACATGGCCATCGCATATGTCAACCCTAGTTTCCAGGCCTTCATCGCATTCATTATTTGCGGTCCGCATTGTAGAAATGTGATCGCATTTTGCGGCGCATTTTCTACCTTCAACAACCCTTATGTTAAGTTTGCAGTTAATTTTGCGGCTCGCAAACACATTATGTGATCGCAGACTGGACCGCATTTCTTGTGCTAGAATTTGCCCAAAACACTGTTGTGGTTTGCGAGTTCATGGTGCATTTTGCGGCTCGCATGTTGGCTTGTGATCGCATATCCACATTTGTGATGCCTTTTTGCTCTTTTCTTGTCTTTTTGTGGCTTTTTGAATTCATTTCATGCTCTTAAGTCCTTAAACCTCATATACTGCAAAAACACTAAAATTACATAAGTATAAAAGATAATTGCATCTAAAATAAGCTAAAATCTAAGAAATTTGTATCAAATGTGCCGAAATTCTCCGGAACATCAACTAAACGTTATCTCCATCTACATTCCTGCATATGGCTACTATTCTCTCTTCCAATCTGCATACGGCTACCTTTTTACCTTTCGAGACTAAACGCTGTCTCTATCTGCATTTCTGTATAAGGCTACTCTTCTGCCTTCCAATCTGCATAAGGCTACCTTTCTACCTTCCGAGACTAAACGTTGTCTCCATCTGCATTTTTTCATAAGGCTACCGTTCTGCCTTCCGAGACTAAACATTGTCTCCATCTGCACTTCTGCATAAGGCTACTGTTTTGCCTTCCGAGGTAAGCTCTACCTCCATCTGCATCCGTACCTTTGCATAAGGTTATCATTTTGCCTTACGAGGATGAGCTCTACCTCCCAATTTTCTTCGAAACTAAGCGTCATCTCAAGCACTATTTATTTTGCTTCTCTCCGAGGCTAAGCTCAGCCTCTAATTTTCTTTAAAATTAAGCGCTATACCAAGCTCTATTTATTTCACTTTTCTTACGGGCTAAGCTCTGTCCTTCAATGTAATACTACATCTTTCATGGGCTGAAATATCGCCGACTCATTCAAAGGCATCATCGTTCAGAGGCACCATCTTCATAGCCCGAGAACATTATGTCATGGCCTGAGGATCCCTTTCAATCTTTTGCATATCATTATTCAAAGGCATCATGGTTCGGAGGCACCATCCTCATAGCCCGAGAATATCATTTCATGGCCTGCGAATCCTTTACCATACACTTCATGGCCATGACATCATGGTCAAAGGACGTCATCCTAACCGTCTAAAGACAACATTCATGGTCCGACGGGAATTTGCATCATGTTTAAATTATGCACGGTATTTGCTTGTATTGTTCCTAATTACAGGTAAACCGACAAGCAACAGCCATCTCGGCAGGAGCAATCCCGCTCCAGTTCCCGCAGCCATATCAAATCTAACCATTCCCACAAGCCATCCACTCATCCCCTAGATATTGCGTCTGTTCTCGAGAAGTCTCCATCGGCATACTCCGCCGATGGATCCTGAACTACATACAGTCTGATTCCTGTAAAACCAGGGATATGTAGGCAGCTAGGGTGCGGCCTAAAATTTTCTTTAAACCATTTCGCTCGGTCAAAATTGGTCATCATATCTTTACCCGACAACTCTTTCATCCTTCCCGGGTAAAGAGGGGCAGCTGTTGATATTCAATTTTTTTCTATATATTTTCAATATGCAAAATACTTTCAAAATAGCATATATATATATGTATGCATATATAAGCATGTCCAAATGTTTTATTATTTTTCCATAATTTTGTAAGGTTTTTAAATCGATTTATTTCCTTTTTTATCTATAAAATCTCAATAATTATTTCCAGAATTAGTATTTTGATGATTCGTTTATGGGGTTTTTATATTTATGCCAAAATATGGCTAAAATAAGTTTTTACATATTTTTACAAATTCATTTAGTATTTTTTTAAAGCTAATTGCATATAATTGCAATACTAGCTAATTGTGTCTTATATTCATAAAATCAAGTCTAGTATTTTTAAATTTTTAGTTATGTGTTATAAATCATGTTAGTATTTTTAATTTATTTTCAGAAACTATTTACTATTTTTTATAATTTAAAAGGGAAAAATGGCTATTTAACTCGTAACCACATTTGTATTTCAATTATAACCCAAATCAGGCCCCAATTTCCCCAGCCCAATTTTATTTTTAACCCGACCCCAACCCAATTTTAACCAACCCAAACCCGAATTACCCACCTACCTTTTTAATCTAGGTCGTTGATCATTCATATCAACGGCCACCATTCACCCTTCCATAATTAAATCCAAATGACCCCTTAACCTAATTTATTTCTCACCACCCGCCGCCCTTGAACCCCTCTCCTCTCAATTCTCTCTACAGCCTCACATAAACCCTAGCCGCCGCCACTAAATTCCACCCTAATCCACCTCAATCCCCACCTAACACATGGACTCCCATGGCCGTTTGAGATGTATACCGGCCTCCTCATCTTCTGGTGTCCCGTTCGTGTGATTTTATGGACAGATCTCAAAGAAGTATGGTCCAGTTCTTGTTCAACTTCTACTCATGGCCTTTCTCCGGCCATCCATGGCCGTTCAAGTCAGATCCTTGACTTTTCTGGCTAGATCGGTAATTTTCAAAGTCTTTCTCACTTTTTTTGGGTTCTCAGAAACCCTAAACCTTTAAGATCTTTTAATTTTCTTCATATTGTGAACTTCTTAAGTGTTTTCCCAAAGGTTCTCCCATTTTCTTTCAAAATGGCTCTTCATTTTTCAACTATTAAGGTTTTCTCTTAAATCTTTTTAAATATCTCTTCTCTAATTTTAATATTGTTTATAATTTTACTATTCAAATGACTTGTTTATGTTTTCCTTCTACTTGATTCAGCATATTGAAAACCCTAGGTCTTTTTTGGTCTTATCCGAGTCCTGAAACTGTCCTTGTTTGTTTGAATGTATACTTGTTCGATTAAGTTCTTTATTTCTGACTCTCTTTTCCTTGTTTGACTTATCTGATTTTGAGTTCTTATCATCTCTTAAACTTGACTACTGTTGAAGCCCTAATTTCTTAAAAGAGTTTCCCTCGCTTATTACTATGACTTTGAAGGACTTTACTTGTTTCTGACTTTCTTACCTGTTAGTTGGGATCGCTGCACTCTGATTCTATGTGACTACTCGACCTTGTCGACTACTGTGCTTCAGGTATATTTCTTTTACTACTAAATCCTTGCTTATTCCTACTACTACTGTATGTTTGTGTTGCTTCTTTTTGTCAACATGTTTGACCCTGCACGCATGTTCATTCCTTGCTATTTATATGTTGAAATGCAGAGTCATGACTCTTTATTGAATGATCCTGATTCCCTCAATATTGCGACTGATTGCAAAAGTTTTCTTATGAACCCTAATTTTACTCGTTTGCTTAAATTAATTTTCCCCTCCCTTAATTATTGTGATATTTTACCTTGCTGAATTCTTTCCCAAAGCTAAGCATACTTTGTACTTAGACTCAATTATTTACTTCATACTTTTATTGGCCCCTTATATGGCAATAATCAATCTATTTTAAACTGATTTCTTTCCTTAATTAACTCTGTTAGTATCCGTTTGAGCAAGTAATCCCTTGATTAAATGGGAGTACTTGTGTTAATTAATTCTGATTGTGGTTATTTCCATGTTGAGTTGAAACTTTACTAGTTACCTTATTCTTCACTCGTTTTCAAAACTATAAATACCCTACCCTCTCTTCTTTCAAACACACGAACAATTGAGTTCAAACACATGAACAATTGAGTTCAAAACACACTTACACTCAAAACTCTCTCTTTCTCTATTACTACTTGTGTTATTGCTTTGTCTAACCGGCTAAAAGCCAAGACTAGATTATGGAATCCTGCTTACTTTACCTTTCTGCACCTTACTTTCTCTACTGGTATGTCCTAGTTATTTTTAAATCCTCAACAACAACATGCTCTTTTAACTGTTTCAGTTTCCCTCATTCTTGTTTACTTCTGTTCGTGGTTCTGCAATCAAGTTACAATACTAGCATGTTGTAATATGTTCCCTTTCCCTTTAGATTAATGCTCCCCCTATGTGTGTTTTTAAAGCATATTTTGTTAGTCACTTGTTGTGTACATGTTGTCTTATGAATCCCAAACCCTCATATCCCTTCTATGTGTCTATGTTCCTTTGGCTGGTTTGTAGTCATGCCAGCATCAGCTATTGTTGTGCATTACTCAAACTTGACCCTCTTTGAATGGCTATTGATTCTGTGTAGTTTTGAGTTTTACTACTACTGCTGATTGTCACTAATTACTTTCAAAAATAGACTATCAGTCCAACTTTTTAAACAAAATCTCTTTCAACATGTGTTCTGCACTTCCACTATATTTTTAGAATCTAGGTTCTGCCCCTCTTGTGTGAGCCTTGCCTTGGGACTCTTGAGCTCCCTCTGAACTTGGACACATAAGAGCTGGACCTTCCACATTGCACCAATTCTGTTTGGTTATGCAAATCTGGGTGTGAGCACTGACCGGGATCCCTTGAGGTCCTTAGGGAACTTTGACACACCCAAGTATGAGAAAGGCTTTGAAATATTGGCACTGAAGTGGTTCATTACATAACCTAGAGAGGAAGTCAAGATCAGGCTTCCTTTGGTTGTAATTTCTTATTTCTGCACTTCTTTTGTAATTCAATCATTTGTTCTGTAATAATTTGTAAACAATATCGGGATGATTAGTGAAAAGGGTGGTTAGTCATATGTTGTGGGTAAATTGGGTAGATAGCATGCCTATAGGGTCTATATCGATTCCAAGCAAGGCCTGTTAGATATCATGCATATAGGATCTGCTCTGGTTTAAGATAAATTCTACTTGCTTTACTTTCACACAATTAGAAACCATGTCTATAGGATCTAAATGGCTTTAATAATAGAGATCATGTCTATAGGGTTAAAATCAGCTTTATAATTAGATATCATGCCCATAGGGTGTAAAGTAATTGAAGTTTAGTTTTCATTACATCATGCATTCAGATTCGTATCCCTAGAAATCATGCCTTTAAGTCCAAAGTCAGTTTTTCACTCATTCCTTCCAGTCGCTCAGCACTCGGCAATCGCACTCGCACTCAGCACTCGCACTTAATAGGTACCTACGGTCACTGGGGGTGTGTACAGACTCCGGAGGGGATCCTTCAGGCCAAGTGCTATAACAAGCCACCTCGTGGCATAAATCACTCAGGCACTTGGCCTCACTCAATCATAAATCAGTAACAACATGTTGCGGCATGCAGCCGATCCCATAAATATCCTCACAGATCAGGCCCTCGGCCTCACTCAGTCATAAATTAGTAACAACATGTTGTGGCATGTAGCCCGATCCCATAAATATCCTTGCAGATCAGGCCCTCGGCCTCACTCAGTCATCAATCTCTCCAGTCTCTCGGGCTCTCAAAAATCATATAAACAGGCCAAACAGAGGTAATGTCATGTATCAACAATGAACAGCAAGAGACGGAGGCATAATAAGCAAGAAAAGCTATGACTGAGTACAAAAAAGCAATTAGCAGCTAATTCAGTAAGTACACGACCTCGCAGGTCTCAAAAGTGATCACATAAGGCCTAAACATGATTTCTAACATGAAGTACAGTCAATTTCTATGTAAACAGAAGGAACGTGTATTAAACAGTAGGCCAATTAATTCCACAATCTCGCGGGACGGACCAAGTCACAATCCCTACGGAGCACGCCCGCACGCCTGTCACCTAGCATGTGTGTCACCTCCAAAATAGTCATACGACACAAAGTACGGGGTTTCATACCCTCAGGACCAGATTTATAACCGTTACTTACCTCAATCCAAGCAAAATCTTACTCCGCAATGCCTTTTCTGCTCAAATCGACCTCCAAACATCTCGAATCTAGTCACAATTAACTCGATTCATTCAATATATATTATAGGAATTAATTCCATATAAAAATATTAATTTTTCAACAAAATCCGAAATTAACATAAAAATCGCCTGTGGGGCCCGCATTTCGGAATACGACAAAAGTTACAAAATATGAACCCCCATCCAACCACGAGTCCAACCATACAAATTTTACTCAAATCCGACTCCGAATCGATGTTCAAATCTTGAAAATTTTATTTTTATGGAATTTTAGAAAATTCCTCCATTTCTCCTCAAATATCAATAATCTAAAGCCAAAAATGAAGATTTATTCATGGAATATAATCATAAGAGTGTCAAGAACACTTACTCCAAGAATTTTCATAACTTCTCGCTCAAAATTGCCCAAAATTCGAGCTTGGAAGTCCAAAAAATGAGGAAAATTGGACTGCTCATCCTTTACATTGTTCAGAATTTTCGGGGTACTGTTCATGCTTGTTACTCTTCACGGATACTGTACACAGATAGTGTTCACACAGGTGTGGTCACTGTTCACACGTGCAAAATATGCAGAAACTGCCCAGAAAATTTCAGTAGATAAATACAAGTTCGAATTGATCCGTTAACCTTCCGTAATCCACCTGAGGCCCTCGGGACCTCAACAAAATACACCAACAAGTCTTAAAACATCATACGAACTTACTCGAAACCTCAAATCACATCATAAAATGCCAAAACCGTGCATCACACCCCAATTCAAGCCTAATGAATCTTAGAGCGTCCAACTTCTATATTCGATGCAAACCCTATCAAATTAAGTCCGAATGACTTCAAATTTTGCATACAAGTCATAAATAACATAACGAAGCTATGAAAATTTTCAGAACTGGATTCCTACCCCGATATCAAAAAGTCAACCTTCGGTCAAACTTTCCAAAAATCTTCTATTTTCCAACTTTCGCCAAAATGCGCCGAATTATCCTACAGACTTCCAAATCCAAATCTGAACATGTGCCTAAGTCCAAAATTACCATACGAAACTATTGGAATCATCAAAATTCCATTCCAGGGTCTTTTTCTCAAAAGTCAAATCTCTAGTCAAACTTAAGAAATCTTTAGTCTTAGATTTCTAGATTTCGTTAAATGTTGACTGAAGTCAACTTAGTTGAGTTTTAAAGCTCTAGTTCACAATTTAATCCATTTTTCACATAAAAACCTTCCGAAAAATTATACGGACTGCGCACGCAAGTTGAGGAATTATTGATACCACTTTTCAAGGTCTTAAAATACCGAGATGATATTTTGGGTCATCCTATTCCAGGTATTGCATTGAGGTGATCTATATTATAAATAAACCTAGGACCCCCTTTTATTTTTTACAAGCATGTTTAGCTTATAACTCTTTTTCTAAAATCTTGCCCTTTTAATAATTGTTTGCACTTGGTGTTTAACTTAAATCCCCTCTTAATTGAGCCTTATTTGATTACTTGCTAATTGCACAAATTCACAAAAAAACTATCTGGCTGGGAACCACACTAGTGGATCCTGAGGGGTGCCTAACACCTTCCCCTTGGGATAATATCAAGCCCTTACCCTATCTTTGGTTATCAAACATAGTCGTAGTTAAGCCTTATAGGTGTCCTAGTGCACCCTAAATCATTAGGTGGCGACTCTTTGAAATACCCAATTCCCAAAAGGAAATGAGTCATTACACCCCATAAATGTCGAAACCCGAAACTCCTCTCCGACGGAAGGAGAAAAAGGGGGCGCGACAATTCAAAATGGGTGTTATTAAATATTGTTTATAGTACATTTTGGTAGTTCATACTGAAATTTGATCACATTTAAAGTTGATTTGAGGTGATTGAGATCGAATCTTTCAGCTGAAAATCGAAGAAGAACACAGTTACCTAATAGTATAGTGCTACGGTATAGAATATGTTGTAGGAGTATATAGCTATATTGCAACAATTTACTATTATAGTATACAATATACTACAACAGTATACTGTAATAATCAAAGAACAACACAATTATCTAATAGTATATCATTACGTTATATAATATGCTATAGGAGTATATAGCTATAATGTAACTGTATACTATTATAGTAGATAATATACTATAACAGTATATTATAATAATGTGCAATATACTGCAACAGTATGTTGTAATAGTATACAATATACTATAATAGTATGCTATTTTAATGTAATAATATAATGTTGAATGAAGAACATAAAATATCATTTTCATATATTGTATGCTATTTTGGTATATAAAATAATTCAATAGTATATAGTTTACTACAATAATATATTGTTATAATATACAATATGATATTAGAATTAGGTCATTTTGAATATTACTTTTTAAAATTTTTAACTGGATCCTTTTTAAATATTTTAACAAATTTCTCATGCTTTTTAATTTTTGTTTTCTCAAAAGAGGTGTTAGATGGAATTCAATGGAGATGTTATTTATTGTAGTAGAAGTAGATGATGAAAATAATAATTATTTCTCTCTTCTCGATATTAACTTTTATGGGCAGCCAACGATTTCACCTCTTGTTGGCTTTCTCAGGTTCTCGCTTCCCTCCTACTTATGTAATGTGTCAAGAATAAATTAATAGCACAATTTAATCTCACAGTTTAACAATAGCCTCTTATGACGTTCCATTTAACTTTATGAAAGTATAACCACAATCACGATTCTCCTATCTCCTTTCACTAATAATACTACCCACAGAAGGTGCAATGAGTAGGAAGAGTAATTAGTTTGGTGGGTAGAAAAATTAATGAGTAGGTAAGAGTAATTAGTTTAGTTTTTGTGGGTAAGGTTATAAAACTCTCCCCACTCATTAATAACAGCATGATTATTTATACACTGTATTAAATCGGTTATAATGCACTCCCATATTATTCGTATAAACATACTTCAGATCTAGAAGTTATTATGTTTTATTAGGATTTACCTTTTATCTTTTTATTTAATTAGTTTAACAAAAGGTCTCATACTTTTTGGTCAAACATATATATTAACAAATCAAGAGTAATAACTTAAAATGATGAGATATGTAGGCAAATGTTCTAGCCTAAACCCCTGAAATATTGTGTACTCCAAATTAATTTTTCTTGATAAAAAGCACGATAACAACAATAATAAATTCACTGTAATCCCACAAGGGGGTCTCGGGAGGGTAGTGTGTACTATAGGTGTTTATCGGGCGGGCTGGGACGGGTTGCACAGAAAAAGATCAGCCCGTCCATTATCGGACCAGGTTAGTTAGCGGGCTGGGATAAACGGACTGGTAGTAGGTTGGGAATTTTCGGGTTATTTTGGGCCCGTTCGGGTTCGGGCTTAACGGGTTCGGGCGGGCCGGACTAGTGTAATTTTTTTAATTAACTTTTGTTTTTCTTATTCAATGTTATTGATAATTAAGTGTTTACAAACTTTTAAGGCTTAGAATTAAACTTTGAAGTTTAAACTTTACATTTTTAAATTTGAAATTTATATTTTAAAATTATAAAATTAAAATTAGAAAGTAAGTGGCTACAAAAATTATTTAATAAGACCAATAGGCAAATTATTTACAAAATTGAAGTTTGCATTTAACAAGTAAATTAACGAAAAAAGAGTAAAATTAAATTTTCATGCATAATAATATTTCAAATTAATCTAACAAACTGAAACATTAAGCATAAATACGTCTAATAATTTTAAAATAACACAAATTGTCTTAAATCAACTTAAATACGAATTTCTGGAGTACGCTTAAGACAACTCTTGATATACCTCCTTAAAGAGCCTGTGCTACACTTTGGCGAAGATTTAAGACTTGACCATAGTTCTTGCACTTTACTTTCTGAGCTTTTTCATTTTTTTCTACCACCTCAAAGTGTTCCCAAACATATGAGTGCACTCTAGAAGTATGGGGCATGATTTAACTTGAAGTCTTGAATTGAGAATTTGAGTTTGAGAAATGAGAGATGAGTGAAGAAATGAAGATGGGGTGTATTTATAGTGTTTCAAAGGGTTAATTGATAGACTGAAACTTGATAGTAGATACTTGATATCATACTCTACTTGAATACTTGATATTTGATAATAATAATTTTGTAATGGCTTAACTAAATAATTGATGAAACTTGAAATAATAAGTAATTGAGAATTTGAGATTTGAGAATTTAAGAACAATAATATCAAGAGAGAATTAGAGTAGTAACTAGTAAGAGAGTGAATTGTGAGAAAAAATGAAGAAGAAGAAGAAGAAGAAGAAGAAGAAGGGGGGCCATATATAGGTTTTAAAAGGTTAAAAATGTAAATTTTCAATTATTAGGGGTGGGAGGGCTATATTTTTAATGGGGGAGGCCGAAATGGCCATTTCTGCAAAATCTGACCGTTCCCCAACGGTCATTTCTAAATTTGATCGTTGGCAACGATCCAAATAATTTTAAAAAAAAAATTCTCAACGTTAACCAAGCTGAAACGGGCTGCATCCTGTTAACAACCCGTTAACGGGTCACGGGCTTAGCTGGTACGGTGCACCGTTATCCAAAACATATTCGTCCAAAACCCGCCTCCCAACCAACCTGTCCCAGTCCGCACAATAAGCAACAATAACGGGCTGAACCGGGCTGACCCGGGTTGAAGCGGGTTGAAAAAGGACCAGCCCGGCCCGGTTAACACCTTTAGTGTGTACGTAGACCTTACCCCTAACTTCAAGAAGGCAGAGAGGTTGTTTCTGATAGACCCTCGGCTAGGAAAGATAAACGGCAGAGGTTGTTTCTTGATAAAAAGCAAATAGCTAATTATTGTTTGACTGAAATTAATTACTCCTACTTTAATATCCGTTATCTTATATTGACTTATTTTAATCATTAACAAATTTGACGACCAAATAAAAAACCAATAAATATCCAAACAGTTCAATTTCAAGTGAGCAAGACTACACCATCTGCAGCAGGGTTTCCTTTAGATAAAGTTACAAATGATAAATATGTATAAAATCTTGTGAAGTGAATTATCGGTTAAACCTGAAAGAATTTACTAGCAAGCAGAGTTACAGAGAGCAGCCATGTTGATAAAGATGGATCAGGCCCATTCTACAATTATGAAAGAACACTGACCTTGGTCTTAGGTTTGAAATTATCACTGAAGCAAAGATTGCAATTAAAAAAAAAGGATGGAATTTCTAAGTCATCTATAGCAGGATTGTATCATTTTTGCAGCTTCGGCCTAGTGCAGATTAAGGATTAAATTGAATGTGATGTTTAAAAGAAATTACTTCGATTGGAAGTGGAAACTGGAAAGCATGGCTTTACTTACCGGTAGTTGGAGAATTTTGTGCTTCAAAATCAGTGGCGTTTACACTGTACATTTCCCTGAAATTCAATTTTCGGATGGCGTTTGGTCATATATTCTCAAAATTATTTTTAAAATTTTAATTTGAGTGAAGTTTGGTTTGAAGATAAAAATCTATTTGGACATAATTTTTTAAAACATATTTCTGTGACTTATACTCATAAGTTCTAAAAACTTTCAGAAATACCCAACAATATCAAACAAACAAACTCACTAATCTTGTATACGTAGAAGTTAGAACCTTCATCGTTACTATTCATTATTATTATCACAAACGATAGTCTCTAAACATAGATAAGTTTGACACCAAATTATCATTTTTATAATAAACTACATATGCACTATCCTAAAACCATAACCTGATGTTTTAATATCAACTGCTAATACCACAATTACTAGCCACTATAATTCTTCAAACTGCAATAATAATATTACAAGATCCATCAATCCAAAAGAAAATAATAGTAGTAATAGCTGGTGGTTATTTGGGTCATAATAGATGTTGTGATTTTTTATAAAATACAAAAGTTTGGGGTAGTTTTTGAAATTGTTAAAAAATCCAACGGTGATATTTTGGGTCAAAAACAGGTTTAGAGCTAGTTTTGAAATTTGAGAATTTTGTTTTCAAAATCTGCTAAAACATGGATAAAATCTATAAACAAACATGTTTTACCAAAAAAAGTTTGGGAAAAACTTGGCAAAATCTACGGCCAAACAAAATTATATTTTGTACATGATGAAAGTAGTTTGATAGATGTCAAACGTTTACTCATATTATTTGAAAAGAATTACTCTGACTAGTCTTAACTCGCTCTTTCATTCTTGAATGTATATTTTGCCTCATAGTTAGTATTTCGCATGAGGTAAAGTTTATGGAAGAAAGGATCTGAAAAGAGTTCCTAGCTAGATCACTTAGGCCAATTCGTTAAATTTTGAATATTTCATCTTTTTTTTTTTTTTTGCATCTTTTATATGTGGACTACGAAGAACTATGAAAATGATTACTTCCTCTACAAAAGTTGAAGATTTTAAAAATTTTAAAAAAAACGTGTTTCTTCTTAAACGAACTTTCCTCTTCCTTCAAAATATGATTGTACTTTTCTTCCACTTATTACATGTAACATAACTAGCCAATATTTAAGAAAAAATTGCAAAACCATAGCAGTAATTATTGATTATCATTTCTGGCAATTAAATATTAATATGTTGTAGCAGCTTCCAACAGCGGAACCTTCTTTTTGCCGAGATTCATGCTTATTTCAGTGCTTAATTGCATGTATTTCGATTATTATTAGTTTGATATATTTTCTTTTATAAACTAATATTTTACTTTTTATTGTAGTAATCATAATATCACCAATACATCACTAATTTATAAGCAGTGGAAGATAAAGATTTAGGGCCCACTTTATGATAGATAAAAATAGGATTAAGAAAATATATAGTATCAATCTGATAGGTATAATAATGGTTTATTTTATTTGAAGTATTTTTTCCAAATGAACCTATCAATGTATTTCAAGAATTTAAATGTATGCCATATGTATTTGAATATTTAATTCTATAATGATGGTATAATTTAAGTAACAATAAATATTTCAAGTATGATTATATCACTGGTATGCATTTTTTATTATTAACTACATAATATCATTGGGAGGTCTTATATATTGTATAATGCTAGTATATTAATAATTTATTGTGATGATTATAATGTGTTGTCATGTATTTGCAAATTATACATATGGTATAATTTTAATATAATAATGATACGCCGTATTATACTAATATAATAGTGGTATATACTGTGTGGGATAATACTGAGTATGATGTTGTTGTTGTTGTAATAATGGTATCTTAATGTTTTAGACTTTTTAGATGTGGTTTCTTTTATGTATATTAGTTTTAATATTATACATGAAATAATAGCTGTATAATTATAGTATCATGGGTGATTTATATGCCATTCGAGCTGTTAGGTGCCATCACTGTCTCCCGGGTGGAAATTTCGAGTGTGACAGTTGGAGAACCTGGTAGTGCTTTCATGAAGTAAGTGATATTCTAATGCATTTTTACTTTAGAAAGAGATCCATAGAAAGAAAAAGGAAATGATTCCATCTGTGTTGACTTCACGAAGCAAATCAAGTTAGAATTTTTAAGGTTCGGAGAGAATGCGAGAGAATAGTTGGAAGGCTAAAAATATGGCAGAAATTAGGGAGTACTGAAAAAGTATAGTTTTAGTATAATAGTGTGATAGAAGATTAACAAATTAATATGGAACAAAACTGATCCCTTGATTTGTGGGAAAGTCATGAACGTTTAATTTTTCAAAATCTATTCTATTTGTAAATAAATCTGCTAAATTTGGAATAAATGACAAATGCTTTCCTTTATATAAATAGTCTCACAAAAGTGCTCTACGATGTAAAAATCCCTTGTGTGAGGAAAATCATTATTGGGTTGGGTCCGTCTATAAAGGGCGCTAACTAGCCCGTTAACCCATTAGCTAGTCCTCCTCCTAAAATACTTATAAGATATAAATACACCATTACAGGTGTGGAAAAAGATAGCTTTTCCATTAAGCGATGGCTAGGGTTCATGTGCAGTTCTTTACATTGATTTTTAAGCTGCAGAAACAAGGGAATTCATTCGTCACGTGAGGGTTCTCGTGACACAAGTCGTAGTTATTGCAGATCGATCTCCATAAGTCTCCTAATTTAGTATTTAGGGTTAAATACTTCACTTCGAAACAGATATTTTCTAAATACTTTCTTAATTAATATCCAAGCAAGACTAAATGCTAGGAAGAAAAGAGAAGGAACTCTGTGAGCCAGCCAGCTCTGGTGAGGTTTTTTAGATGCTGCTGCATTAATGGCAATTCACTCTTTGGATATGTTGAATCAAATGTTATCTGCATTTAACCAGTGGTTTTTATTCTTATTGTAATTCCATCATATTACTAAGAATATATGAACAATCTCAACTAGGCACTCCAGCCATCTCCTATTATTCTCACTTACCATCAACATGATCATACAAGGCACACTTTTTTTCTTTTTCTTTTTTCTTTTTTCTTTTTTCGTCTTCAGACTACTTATGCACACCTTACGTATTCCATTGAATACTTGTTATCTGAAACCAATACAAGCATCGGATAACTCCTTCCTCCAAGATGTAGAGATGTCAAAAAGTTCAGTCCACAAACTTATTTAGTAGTGTATTAATTCTTAAACAAGTAGTTTTATATAATTGTCATTTGTCAATAATATTTTGGCCCCTACTTCTCCGCTTGAAAAATGCTGGCTCTACAAGTAGACAAATCGTCCAGAACCCTCTAGTGTGTGTGTATATATATATATATATATATGAGGAAAATGTTCTACGTGCGATACGATGGATGTAAAACATTAATAATTCGGTGATTAATAGGTATAAGCAGCAACGTACGCTTATATGGAGCAAAAGCATAAATCTTACTATTGGTACAAAATCTATAAAAAGAATAAATGACGAAGCAAAATAAGATCATGAAATTAGATTATATGTGGTTTAATTTACATTCCCAAGCAAAGAGGGAAGTCGATTAATTAGGTGGAAGTTCCTACATTTAATTCTAGGGGCCAGTGGTACAGTACAATGTTGATAGTGCTAAGAATTTGGAATTTTAAAGTTTCTGCTATGCTAAAGAATATTCAAAAAATTTACATGTATAAAATTATATATATTACCTACTTAAGTAGTACTCTATCCGGTTCACAATAAGTGACCAATTTGCTTTTTCATTTTGGTTCAAAATAAGTGTCCAGTTATGTAATCAAGAAAGAATTCAATATATTTTTACAAAATAACCCCTATATTGTACATACCCCTAAAAAGTTTTCTTACTCCTCACATTAAATATTTAATTAGGGATAGTTTAGTCATAATAGGTATTTTTGTATAGAATTTAGTATTTTTTTAATGGGCGTGCTAAAAGCAAAATGAATACTTATTGTGAACCGGATGGAGTATAACTTTATGGTCTCCCTGCTACCTGCAGGGAAGGGGTTCCCAGATTTGGTAGTTAGGGGAATTTATATCTTAGTTTGATGAAAAACTTATTTGAACTATATATATATATATGACATGTATCTTTTACATAAGGTTTATTATTTAATCATAGATAATTGATTTAAATTTTACTTTAATTTGACACTTAATTTGGTAAATTAATATAACTTGGACGTTCATGCACTATGTTTGAATTTCATTTTTTTTCACCAGAGGCGGATCCAGGATATGAAGGTTGCGGTGCCACTATATATATATATATACACACGCACATACCTACCACTAGCCAAAAAGATCGAATAGGAAGAATGGATGATTCAGTTAATTTTTGGTTAATCCAGTTAGGTCTTTTATTTAAAAGAGGAAAATAAGTTCGATTTTAGTTCAACTTTTTTACGCTTGATTTACTAATTCTAGATAAAAGTACAAAAAAAAAATCACGAAAGTACGTCTGCAATTAGAAAATTTTCTTAAAGAGTAGCTTAATTACTATATAATTTTTGTTTGATTTGATTAATTATTATTATTCCATACAATTTAATTGTTGCGTTATATGATAATTATTTCCAAAGCCAAAATTTTAAAGTTATCAATCTATGAGAACCAACTTAAAACCTCTATTAATCAAGACATTTTTTTCAAAAGCCAACAAATGATACTGCTCAAGTTATATTCCAATATATAAATTTATCTTGTATCACTAGAAAGAGAGAAACTATAGATTACTAAGAATTTTAAAATTACGTATTGAAAGAAATTTCTTATGAAATAAGATATAATTGTAGGATGCATGTCACGATCCGGATTTCTCACCCTTGGGAGTCGTGATGGCGCCTACTAATGAGAGCTAGGCAAGCCAAACCTTAACTATCTAATTCCTTACCAAATTACTTCCTTTTAACAATTACGAGCAATAACATAAAAATAGCAAAACTTTAAATAATTAAGCGGAAGATAACCATGAAATGTCTGAAGGCTACGTCTACTACAACTTTTAAAACCTCAAATACCCCAAAACCTGGTGTCACAGTATCACAGACTGTCTAAGAGTTTCTACATACAAGGTCTGAAGAAATGCAACACACTGTTTCTGAACAAAGGAAATGAAACAGGAAATAGAGATAGAGGGAGACGCCAGGCCTACGGACGCCTACAGGTCTACCTTGGGTCTCCGAGTGGACTGAAGGAAGCCCTCCAACTACTATCCGAAAGCTGCTCCGGGATCTGCACACAGTGTAGAGTGTAGTATCAGCATAACCAGCCACATGTGCTGGTAAATGCCTGGCCTAACCCCGGCGAGGTAGTGACAAGGCTAGGACCAGACTCCAGATAAACCTGTGCAGTTCTATAATATATGGCAGAAAAGTAAACAGATAATAAGCAATTAAAGCTAGGGAAGGGGAACATGCCTCAGGGATAGCTGATAAAGCAAAATAGCAAGGAATAAATAAGGAAGCTCACAATATAACTTCTAACACAAATAAGGAAAAGTAAAGACAACTTTCACTTTCAGTTTCCATCTTGTTGCAGACGTGCAACCCGATCCCATTTCTCATATCTTGTAGTAGGCGTACCACCCGCTCCCATTTCATAATATCTTATGGTAGTCGTATTACCCGCTCCCATTTCATAATATCTTGTGGTAGGCGTACCACCCGCTCCCATTTCATAATATATTGTGATACGCATACCACCCGCTCCCATTTCATAATATCTTGTGGTAGGCGTACCACCCCCTCCCATTTCATAATATCTCACAATTTCAAGAAATCCCGGAAAGGGAAAATAATCAATATAATAACATCCCGGTAAGGGGACACAACAATGTAATAATTTTCCCGGCAAGGGAACAACAATATTGAAATAGTCATTCCGACAAGGGAGAATCAGCTATAACCAATCTCAACTTAGCTTGTACTCCGTTCAATTATTGAAAATGCTCAATCATAGAAGGTCATTATGTAAAGCACCCAAGTGTCATTTAAGAACACACCAACTTTCAATTTAAGACTCATGGTCATGCTTGACACCAACTTATAGATACTCGTCACCATGCCTATACGTCGTACTCAACAAGAAGCAAATAGCAAATATGATTCAACTCATAATCCCTCAAGCTAGGGTTAGACCAAACACTTACCTCGATGCCTTGATCACCACTCAAGTCTCAACTATAGCTTTACCCCTTGATTCCACCACCAATCCGCTCGAATATAGTCACAAGTTACTTAATTACATCAATAAGTGCTAAATGAATCAACCCCAATTCATGAAAATGAGTTTTTCAAAGTTTTACCCAAAAGTCAAAAATCATCCACGGGCCCACGTGGTCAAAATACAAGGTTCGGACCAAAACCCGATTACCCATTCTCCCACGAATCCAAATATATAATTTTTTTGAAATTGGACCTCAAATTGAGGTCTAAATCCCCAATTTTAGAAAAAAACCTAGGTTCTACCCAAAACACCCAATTTTCCCAATGAAAATCTTCGATTTGAAGTTGAAATCATGTTAAAAGATGTTAAGGAGTGAAGAAAATGAGTTAGAAATCACTTACCAACATTTTTGGAGAAGAAAGGTTGTTTGAAAAATCGCCTCTTCTGTTTTTGGGGTTTTGAAAAGTGAAAAATAATTGAAATTCCCGTTTATTTATATCCCTTTCAGACCCCCTGTGCATACCGCATCAAATGGACCGCGGTCGCACAGGCCTCCCTGAAGAGCTGTTGTTCAGCACCCTGTGCAGACCGCACAAAGGCAACTGCGGTCGCACAGCCTCCACGCGGACCGCACAAAGGCGACCGCGGTCGCACGTGATTTCTCGCGGACCGCACTAGAGGGTTCAGAGACTGCAACTTCCTGAACCTGCAACATATGACTTTCTAAGCCTAAGGCATCCCGGAACCCAGTCGAAACTCACCCGAGTATACACACAACCTCAAAAATATCCTACGGACATATTCGTGTAACCAAATTACCAAAATAACATCACGAGCATCGAATTAAACCTCGAGATCAATAAAATTTCTCAAAACTCTTTTAAACATCAAATTTCTCAATTAAAGTCCGGATCACGTCAAACGACGTCCATTTTTAACCAAATTTCACAAGAATGACTCAAGTCATACATAAGACCTGTATCGGGCGCCAGAACCAAAATACGGGCCCGATACCATTGCTTTCTAATCAGTTTTCATTTCAAATTTCCTTAAACAATTTCTGAAAATAATTTCACTTAAAAATTTATTTCTCGGACTTGGGACCTCGGAATTTGATTTCGGGCATACACCCAAGTCCCATATTTTCCTACGAATCCTCCGGGACCGTCGAATCATGTATCCGAGTCCGTTTACCCAAAAGGTTGATCGAAGTCAAATTAACTCATTTTAAAGTCAAGACTTAACATTGTTTACAGAATTTCATATTTAAGCTTTCCGGTTGCGCACTCGGACTGCACATGCAAATTGAGGATACTCTGAATGAGGTTTCCAGGGCCTCGGAAGCACAGAATTCAATTAAAAATAGGTGATGGCCCTTTGGGTTGTCACATTCTCCACCTCTAAAACAACTGTTCGTCCTCGAATGGACAGAAGAAGGAAGTACCTAAGTCAGGGAAAAGATGAGGATAACGGCTATGCATGTCGGACTCGGACTCCTAGGTCGACGCCTCAGGAGGCTGACCTCTCCACTGAACACGAACCAAAGAAAAACTCTTCGATCTCAACTGACGAACCTGCTGGTCTAGAATAGCCATCGGCTCCTCCTCATAAGACAAGTCTTTGTCCAACTGGACAGTACTAAAATCTAACACGTGGGATGGATCATCGTGATACTTCCGAAGCATGGACACATAAAATACTAGATGCACGACTGATAAACTAGGCGGCAATACAAGTCTATAAGCCACCTCTCCCACTTGATCAAGAATCTCAAATGGACCAATGAACCTAGGGCTAAGCTTGCCCTTCTTCCCGAATCTGATCACGCCCTTCATAGGCGACACTCGGAGTAATACCCTCTCACCAACCATAAAAGCCACATCTCGAACTTTGCGGTCTGCATAACTCTTTTACCTAGACAGAGTCGTACGAAGCCTCTCCTGAATGATCCTAACCTTGTCCAAGGCCTCCTGAACTAGATCCGTACCCAACAACCGAGCCTTCCCCGGCTCAAACTATCCAATCGGAGATCGACATCGCCTACCATACAAAGCCTCATAATGAGCCATCTGGATACTCGACTGGTAGCTGTTGTTGTAGGCAAACTCTTCTAAAGGCAAAAACTGATCCTACGAGCCTCCAAAGTCAATGACACAGGCTCGAAGCATATCTTCCAAAATCTGAATAGTCCGCTCGGACTGCCCGTCCGTTTAAGGATGAAATGTTGTACTCAACTCAATCTGAGTGTCCAACTCTCGCTGAACTGCTCTCCAGAAATGCAAGGTAAATTGCGTACCTTGGTCCAAAATGATAGTTACAGGCACGCTATGAAAACGAACAATCTCTCAAATATAGATCTCAGCTAACCTCTTGGATGAATAAGAGACTGCCACAGGAATGAAATGCGCTGACTTGGTCAGCCTATCAACAATGACCCAAACTACGTCGAACTTCTTCTGAGTCAGCGGAAGTCTAGTAACAAAGTCCATAGTGATCCGCTCCCACTTCCACTCGGGAAGCTCAATCCTCTAAAACAATCCACCAGGCCTCTGATGCTCATACTTAACCTACTGACAATTCAAACATCGAGCCACATATGCAACAATATCCTTCTTCATGCTACGCCACCAATAATGTTGCCGCAAATCCTGATACATCTTCGCGGTGCCTGGATGAATAGAGTACCGGGAACTATGGGCCTCCTCTAAAATCAACTCTCGAAGCCCATCCACATTAGGCACACAAACTCGCCCCTGCAATCTCAAAAATCCATCATCACCTAAGGTAACCTGCTTGGCACCTCCACGCTGCACCGTGTCTCTAAGGATACACAGATGGGGATCATCAAACTGTCGATCACGGATACGCTCCAATAATGAAGATCGAGTGACCGTTCAAGCTAATACTCGTCTAGGCTCAGAGATATCCAATCTCACAAATCAATTGGCCAAATCCTGAACATCCAACGCAAGCGGCCTCTCACCGATCGAAATATAAGCAAGACTGCCCATGCTGGCTGACTTTCTACTCAAAGCACCGGCCACCACATTGGCCTTTCCCAGGTGATATAAAATAGTGATATCATAATCCTTCAACAACTCCAACCATCTCCTCTGCCTCAAATTCAACTCCTTTTGCTTGAACAAATACTGAAGACTCTTGTGATCAGTGAACACCTCACATGCCACGCTATACAGATAATGCCTCCAAATCTTCAATGCGTGAACAATGGCTACCAATTTTAAATCATGGACCGGATAGTTCTTCTCATGAATCTTCAACTGCCTCGAAGCATAGGCAATGACCTTGCCATCTTGTATCAACACTGCACCAAGCCCAATGCGAGAAGCATCGCAATAAACTGTTTAAGGCCCTGAACATATGGGCAAAACCAACACCGGTGCGGTAGTCAGAGTTGTCTTGAGCTTCTAAAAGCTCGCCTCACACTCGTCCGACCATCTGAACTGCGCACCCTTCTAAGTCAACCTGTCATCGGGGCTGCAATAGATGAGAACCCCTCCATAAATCGACGATAGTAGCCTGCCAATCCTAAGAAACTCCGAATCTCTGTAGTTGATGCTGGTCTAGGCCAGTTCTTGACTGCCTCAATCTTCTTTGGATCAACCTGAATACCCTCTGCTGATACAACATGACCCAGAAATGCAACTAAACTTAACCAGAACTCACACTTCGAGAACTTAGCATATAACTGACTATCCTTCAGAGTCTGAAGAACCACTCTGAGATGTTGCTCGTGCTCCTCCTAGCTACGGGAATATATCAAAATATCATCAATAAAGACTATCATGAACGAGTCCAAATAAGGCCTGAACACTCGGTTCATCAAATCCATAAAAGTTGTTTGGGCATTTGTCAACCCAAATGGCATGACCAAGAACTCATAATGCCTGTACCGAGTGCCGAAAGCTATCTTAGGGACATCGGATGCCCTAATCCTCAACTGATGGTAGCCATATCTCAAATCGATCTTTGAAAATACCTTGGCACACTGAAGCTGATCGAACAAATCGTCAATCTTCAGCAGTGGATACTTATTCTTGATGGTGACCTTGTTCAACTACAGGTAATCAATGCACATTCTCATCGAACCATCCTTTTTCTTAACAAACAAAACTGGTGCACCCCAAGGCGAAACACTGGGTCTAATGAAACCCTTCTCAAGCAAGTCCTGCAACTGCTCCTTCAACTCTTTCAACTCTGGCGGGGCCATGTGATACGGCGGAATAGAAATGGGCTGAGTGTCTGGAGCCAAATCAATGCAAAAGTCAATATCCCTATCAGGCGGCATACCCGGAAAGTCTGAAGGGAATACCTCAGGAAACTCACAAACCATGGGCACAGAATCAATAGAAGGAACCTCAGCACTGGAATCATGAATGTAAGCCAAATAGGCCAAACACCCCTTCTCGACCATACGCGGAGCCTTCACATAAGTGATAACGCTACGAGTAGAATGACCAGGAGTTCCTCTCCACTCTAAACGAGGCATACCCGGCAAAGTTAAGGTCACAGTCTTGGCATGACAGTCTAAGATAGCATGGTAAGATGATAACCAATCCATCCCCAATATAACATCGAAGTCGACCATGTCTAGAAGCAACAAATCCACACGAGGCTCAAGACCCCCAATCACAACTACACAAGAGCGATGGACTTTATCTACCATAATAAAATCACCCACCGGTGTAGACACATAAACAGGAATACTCAATGAATCACTAGGCATGACCAAATACGGTGCAAAATAAGATGACACATATGAGTATGTAGATCCTAGATCAAATAACACTGAAGCATCTCTATCACAAACCAGAACCGTACCTGTGATTACTGCATCTGAAGACTCAGCCTCGGGCCTGGCTGGAAGGGCATAACATCGGGCCTTGGTCCCACCACCCTGAACTACCTCTCTGGGATGGCCTGCTGCTGGCTGGCCTCCACCTCTGGCGGCCTGAGCTCCATCTCTAGGACCTCTACCTCCACCTCTAGAACCTCTACCCCCACCTCTAGCTGGTTGGGCGGTCTGTGGAATATCTGGTGCCTGAACCAGAGCACGAGAACCCTGATGCGGAGAACTGCTCGAAGCTCGAGGGCAATACCTAGCAATGTGCCTTGGGTCGCCACAAGTAAAACAAGCTCTCGACTGCTGGGGCTGACGACCCTAAAAACTTTGAAGCGGTGGTGCACTGAAGGTGCTAGTGGTGCACTGAAGTACTGCTGGTCAAAATACTGCATCGGAGGACTACGGCTACCGGAAGCACCGTGAGAAACCTGAAGAGCTGACTGAAAGGGCTTAGGAGGATGGCCTCTACCATATGAATCTCTACCTCCAGACGAGGTACAACTGGATCTGCATGAATGACGGGGCCTCTTATCCAACCCATAACCACCTCCATGTGACAAAACCATCTCAACTCTGCGGGCCACATTGGCCGCCTCCTGAAAAGTGATCTCACTCACGGCCTCCTTGGCCATCTGAAGACGAATCGATTGAATAAGACCATCGATAAACCTCATCACCCTCTCTCTCTCGGTAGGAAGTATGACAAGAGCATGGCGAGCTAAGTCGATGAACTTGGTTTCATACTGGGTGACCGTCATGGAACCCTGCTGGAGGCGCTCAAACTGCCTCCGATAGGCCTCTTTCTGAGTCATGGGGAGGAACTTCTCTAAAAACAACACTGTAAACTACTCCCAAGTCAAAGATGGCGACCCGACTGGCCTAGCTAAGCAATAATCCCTCCACCAAGTTTTGGCAGATCCAAACAAGCGGAATGTAGCAAAATCGACCCCATTGGTCTCAATAATACCCATGTTCCTGAGAACCTCGTGACAGCTATATAGGAAATCCTGGGGATCCTCAGAAGAAGCACCGCTGAAAGTAGTAGTGAAGAGCTTGGTGAACCTATCCAACCTCCACAAAGCATCGGCAGACATAGCCGCTCCATCGCCGATCTGAGCTATGGCACCCGACTGAACTGCTCCAACTGGCTGAACCACTGGTGTTTGAATCTGGGGAGCTACCTGCTCCGGAATGTGTGTAGCAGGAGTCTAAGCCCCTCCTCCAGCCTGAGAAGTGGTTGGTTCTACAAGAAGCAAACCTGCTCGAGTGACACTCTCCATGAGGCCCGCCAATCGGACCAGAGCATCCTGAAGAACTGGGGTAGCAATAAATCCCTCTAGGACCTGAGCTGGGCCCACCGAAACTGCTGAGGATGGAACCTCCTCCTCAAAATCAACCTGAGGCTCCACCACTAGTGCTGCTGCTCGGGGCTTAACTCTGCCCCTACCTCGGCCTCTAGCACGGCCTCGCCCTCTGCCCCTAGTGGAAGCTGCTGCTAGAGGCTCGGGCTGCTGAGTAGTAGATGAGGAAGCGCGTGTTCTCGCCATCTGTGAAAGAACAGAGTAGAAATTCAATCAATATTGGGAAACAGAACCGCACGACAAGAAAAAACAAATGTGAAGTTTTCCTAACTTTGTAACCTCTGGGGAATAAATATAGACGTCTCCGTACAGATCCCTCAGACTCTACTAAGTTTGTTTGTGAACTGTGAGACCCATGTAACCTAGAGCGCTGATACCAACTTGTCACGACCCGGATTTCCCACCCTCGGGAGTCGTGATGGCGCCTACAAATGAGAGCTAGGCATGCCAACCCTTAACTATCTAATTCCTTACCAAATTACTTCCTTTTAATAATTACAAGCAATAACATAAAAATAGCAGAACTTTAAATAATTAAGCGGAAATTAACCATGAAATGTCTGAAGGCTACATCTATTACAACTTTTAAAACCTCAAATACCCCAAAACCTGGTGTCACAGTATCATAGACTGTCTAAGAGTTCCTACATACAAGGTCTGAAGAAATGCAATACACTGTTTCTGAACAAAGGAAATGAAACAAAAAATAGAGATAGAGGGAGACGCCAGGGCCTGCGGACGCCTATAGGTCTACCTTGGGTCTCCGAGTGGACTGAAGGAAGCCCTCCAACTACTGTCCGAAAGCTGATCCAGGATCTGCACACAGTGCAGAGTGTAGTATCAACACAACCGACCCCATGTGCTAGTAAGTGTTTGGCCTAACCCCGGCGAGGTAGTGACGAGGCTAGGACCAGACTCCAGATAAACCTGTGTCGTTCTATAATATATGGCGGAAAAGTAAACAGATAATAAGCAATTAAAGCTGGGGAAGGGGAACATGCCTCGGGGATAGCTGATAAAGCAAAATAGCAAAGAATAAATAAGGAAGCTGACAATATAACTTCTAACACAGATAAGGAAAGGTAAAGACATCTTTCAATTTCAGTTTCCATCTTGTTTCAGGCGTGCAACCCGATCCCATTTCTCATATCTTGTGGTAGGCGTACCACCCGCTCCCATTTCATAATATCTTGTGGTAGGCGTACCACCTGCTCCCATTTCAAAATATTTTGTGGTAGGCGTACCACCCGCTCCCATTTCATAATATCTTGTGGTAGGCGTACCACCCGCTCCCATTTCATAATATCTTACAATTTCAAGGAATTCCGGCAAGGGAAAATAATCAATATAATAACTTCCCGACAAGGGAACACAACAATGTAATAATTTTCCCGGCAAGGGAACAACAATATTGAAATAGTCATTCCGACAAGGGAGAATCAGCTATAACCAGTCTCCACTTAGCTTGTACTCAGTTCAATTTTTGAAAATGCTCGATCGTAGAAGGTCATTAAGTAAAGCACCCAAGTGTCATTTAAGAACACACCAACTTTCAATTTAAGACTCAGGGTCATGCTTGACACCAACGTATAGATACTCGTCACCATGCCTATACGTCGTACTCAACAAGAAGCAAATATCAAATATGACTCAACTCCTAATCCCTCAAGCTAGGGTTAGACCAAACACTTACCTCGATGCCTTAATCATCACTCAAGTCTCAACTATAGCTTTACCCCTTGATTCCACCACCAATCCGCTCGAATCTAGTCACAAGTTACTTAATTACATCAATAAGTGCTAAATGTATCAACCCCAATGCATGAAAATGAGTTTTCCAAAGTTTTACCCAAAAGTCAAAAATCACCCCCAGGCCCACGTGGTCGAAATCCGAGGTTCGGACCAAAACCCGATTACCCCACGAGGTTCGAACCAAAACCGATTACTCATTCCCCCATGAATCCAAATATATAATTGTTTTGAAATTGGACCCCAAATTGAGGTCCAAATCCCCAATTTTAGAAAAAACCTAGGTTCTACTCAAAACACCCAATTTCCCCCATGAAAATCTTTGATTTGAAGTTGAAATCATGTTAAAAGATGTTAAGGAGTGAAGAAAATTAGTTAGAAATCACTTACCAGCATTTTTGGAGAAGAAAGGTTGTTTGAAAAATCGCCTCTTACGTTTTTGGGGTTTTGAAAAGTGAAATATAGCTTAAATTCCCGTTTATTTATACCCCTCTCGGACCCCCTGTGCGGACCGTATCAAATGGACCGCGGCCGCACAGGTCTCCCTGAAGACCTACAGTTCAGCACCCTGTGCGAACCGCACAGAATTTCATATTTAAGCTTTTCGGCTACGCACCCGAACTGCGTACGCAAATCGAGGCTACTCTGAATGATGTTTCCAGAGCCTTTGAAACACAGAATTCAATTAAAAACAGGTGATGGCCCTTTGGGTCGTCACAATGCAAAATGAAGGCTAATATTATGAAATTTAAAAAGAGAAAGAAGATAGAGGGATTTAGTAGCAAATAACATGAAGCAAAAATAGGTGGGAAAAATGAGGAAAAGAAAAGGAAGAAGAAATGAGGACCCAAGGCCCGACAGAGAATAAAGGAAATTTAGGGCTAATATGTAGGAAAAAGAATTTGAAACAAATGAAAGGGTAAAATGCTGCTGTAGGGAATTGAACCTGAATTCGTGCTCTATATTAGAGACTTCAATAGCAACGTTTGAACCATGGCACCCACATGTTACACAAGGTGTCACTTTATATATATAACTCATTTTTTATATATATCAACATAGTTATTAAGAATTTTTGCCAAAGCGTGTGGGTGGCCCCAAACCAACAAGGTAGATTCGCCCCTGTGTCTCACTAACCAAATTAAACTAGAAAGTTCGGGTTGTTTTCACTTATATACATTAGAAAGTCCATTTAATTAACAACACTAAATTAGTTGATCCCTGGGTAAAATAAGAAAAGAGGAATTAACGGTGGTTTTCTTCATGCATGGCGTTGTCACGTCATTTTCGTAGTCATCAATCAAGGCTGAAGTTGGAATTTTAAAGTGTATGAGTTTTGAACTTGCTTTGAAATTAATTTTTTTTATAACTATTGGATTATCAATTAGATATTCATACATATTTAATAAATTTGTATATATAAATATAAAGTCTAATAAAAAATTAAAGCTACTTTTATTGTAACGTAACAAATATTGTAGCCCTCCCCCTCCCCCCCCCCCCAATCAACCTTGTTTCGACAATAATGACACAAATTGAATGTATACTCTAATCGTGCCTTGCTAAAAAGGGAATTCCATTTTTAAAAATTTGAAGAGGTATGAAGATATATAGGAAGTAGTAGCAGATTAATTGGTCGCCTGCTTCATTTTAATCTTTTTAGAATTAATTGGTAAATCTTAATTATTTGTACTAATGTTGATTAATTATATTGTCGTATCACAATTTATTTGGTTGCCTAGGGAGACCCACGATTTGAAGGTGACAAGGGTAAATTAATGAGCAGACTGCTCGACCAACGCCCCATTAATTAGACTTTTGATCAAGATAAAATATATGACTGTTTTCAACATTATATACACATATATATCTAAAAAATTTGCTGAGGTTAACGAGGTCCGATGACCCCTCTTCTCTATGCAAAGGTCCACTTGAGGAAGAGTACAAGTTAGACTCGCGGGACAAATAATTTCTTTTAATAAGCATTCATCAATAAACTATAATAAATGGCAAATAAGAGTTAAATTAATAGCATAAAATTATTACACTATCGTTACATATAACTTAATTTCATAATTCATAAAATCGGTCTTCCAGAAATGATCTCGAGCAATATTGAAACCTTATAGCTAAGAAGTGCATCGTTATCAGGCCTTGGTCAAATTTGGGCAAGAAATTTAAGCTTATTTATTTTATTAATCCTAAATATTTTAACTTTATCTATTTTACACGTCATATATAATGGATTTTGAGCCCTTTGTATGTTACAAAGTATATCAAATTACTATTAATATTTCTAAATAATAGCGTCCAACTATGAATAGTCCTACTACATGTCTGCTTGGAGAATTGACGTGTAATCCATTAAGATACCACATGTTTATATGAAATGATAAAACAAATTGAATTTCCTAGAATTTGTCTAGTAAAATAAATTTAGTCAAAATACTCGAGGAAATACGAAATGAGGTAGCCTGAAGAACAAACTTCGGGTTAATCAAATAATCAATACAAGAAATTCACGTCATGCCGCTTCCTCTAATTCCCCGATTTGTTCAATTTTCTATCATTAGGAAAATGACTTTTTATTTTCAAATTAAAATAGAATGTCATCTTCACACATTTCTACTCTTATGAATATTTTAGAATATTTAATTGTTTGCATTATTCCAAGATTTTTGGAGGACGAACGAAGCTCTAATTTATTTTAATCTTTATTGTGTCAGAAAATGTACCATTGTGTTTGGCCATTCTATTTGGATTTAATTAAAATCAGAGGTCAAATTAAAGAAAAGGTAATGCCAAAAATTAAAGAAAACTATCATCGTCATTGCTGTAATCATGTAATGTACATTGAATTTTTTTTTATCCTCTTTACGGCAGCTTCATATACATATGGCTTTGTTTATTCTGAAATTTGAAGAGGTATTTTCGGGTTGGAACTGCGTATCAAAATAAGACGATTAATTAATGACTTATAAAAGCTAAAAATCATCAGTTTAAGATAGATTTTGATGAAAACCCTATGAACTGATCATCGAAATGAAGATACAATCGTAAAAGACAGGGGCGGATGTAATGTGTTACCGAGGGATTCAATTGAACCCATAATTTTCGGTGCGGAGTAGTAATTTATGTGTAGATATCCATTAAAATTTCAAAAATGAACCCATAACTTTAAAAATATAATGAGTTAGAAGTTAAAAACCTTAAAAGTTGAACCCATAGAATTTAAATCTTGTATAGTAAAAGATATATAGCCAACAACTTATACATGCACCATATTTGTATAGCCAAAAATTGCATATTAAGCTGAAGGATACATAATAAAGGATAAAAGGTATATGAAATAGTCAGGGGCGGAGTCACAAGCCGAACAACGGGTTCAGCCGAACCCAGTAATTTTTGATCAAATAGTATATTTGGTATTTAAAGTTTATCAAATATGTACAAATATTAAAAGTAGAATTCAGTCACTAACATTTGAAGTTGTGTTCTAAAATTCAGAACCCATAAGGTTGGAATCCTGGCTCCGTCTCTGAAAAGAGTAAGGTTGCTATTTGCATATTAAGCCTAAAGGATAGATAATAAAGGATAAAAGATATAGGACATAGTCGGGTTGCTAATTACAAAGGATTGCCAACAATTTCAAGGATAATTGAGAGTTGGAACGTACTTAATATCTAGGTAATATCAAGGTTACATATAGTTAGAAATGACTAGATAATCATTTTGAGTTTAACTTTTATATATTTACGGTGCGAATTCTTTTATACTATCAGATTATTTAATTAAAATTTAATTGCATGTGACTTTCTATAGGATAGATTTCTTGAATAACTTGGAAAAGATGTTATATACATTTCACAAACGATAAATTATATTAATAATATAAAAATCTTTTACAGTATGTATATGTTAAATTCATCAAATTTATCAACCCTATAGTTAGAGGCGGATTCAGAATTTTAGGTTTATGGGTTCCTACAGAAATCTCAAGTTAATATGAACTTAATTAACGGACTGGGTTCCAAGCTAAATATTCATATACATTTAATGAATTTTTCAATACAAATACCGGATCTAGACAAAAGTTACTGAGTTCATGGGAACCCGTAACTAATGCACTTGATCTGCCCTGCCTATAGTATAGCGAACAATATACAAGGACAATCAAGAGTGTCTATTATCTAGTTTAGAAGTATCATGCATGTCAAATCTCAAGGATAACAAACGATAATGTTCATTGTGCCCTTCGATTGACATGGTGTGACAAGTTTAATCTTGTGATTATATATATATATATATATATATATATATATATATATATATATATATATATATATATATATATATATATATATATATAAGCATGAATACAATATCGATTTACAAAAATAGCCTTAAACATTTAATTTATATAAGATTTAATTTATATAAGGACGGAATCGTAATCACTTATAGTATAATATTAAATTTTGGATGAGTTATATATATAATAGGATATATGATGAACCGAATAGCCAATGAAGTAAATCAAATCCAACTTTCATTAGAAACGCATGTCTATAAAAAGTTTCTTTTTAAGAACAAAAATCTTGCATCAAATCTTCCGGATTTTTTAGAAAAAATATTCCTATTCATATTAATCGTCCAACTTTTGCTTCTTCTCAATTTTTATCTACTAAATTTTTGAAAGCTAAAATGTTATTTCAAAGAGATAATCTATGTTGTATAAAATTATACGTTTAGAATTTTACTAAAAATTAGAATTTTGAAGTCCACTAACAATAATTTTTTTTAATCTATTTATCTATATCTATATTATGATAAAAGCATGAATACATTGTCGGTTTACAAAAATAACCTTATATTATTAAGCATAATAGCTCATAATAAAAGAACATAACCGAAATTTTAGATATTATCCTTATAATCCTATATCATGATATAATACTATGTGTTAGGAATCCTACATGATTACCTTTAGGAAGCTTATTAGTATAATTACTTTGGGGCTGTTTAATTCATATAAAATTGAACAAGTAAATATCGTTAGTCATGTAGTCCTATTACTTTTAGGATATACTTCTTTAACATTCCTATTATTAATTTAATTTGAAAACGTATTATAATGTCCTATTACTAATTTAATTTAAGAATGTATTACATTATCCAAATTCATTTAGAAAAATGAGAGCCTATATTATTATAAAATCATAATACAATATTAATATATTAAAATAGCCCTAAAATATTAAATGGAAGAACTCACAAAGAAAGGACATAACTGTAATAACCTATTTTTTAGACTACATACATTCTATGCTAATTTTTAATATTTAAGATTTTAAAATTAATAAAATTTTGTCTATTAAATTCTCATTAAAAATATCTACGAAGGTTTAATAAAATAATTTTTGTAAGAATCATTCGTATTGGCAGTACATTACCACTACATAATGTCTAATATGAAGAAAAAATAAAAGTAATATTAAATGGACTGCATAAAGAGTTAAAATTGAGAAAAAAAAATATCATCACGATTATTTATTTTATATTCGAACTATTTTCCTACTCAAATAATATTTTTTAATCAATTTTCCATGTAATATTAAAAAATACCCAATTATTAAACAACAACTAAGGGGTGGTTTGGTTTGAATACGGCTTATGCTGGGATAAGTTATACTGGTATAGGGTATGGTGGGATTGTTTTTTATCCGTTTGGCATGTTGTATTAAATATGCAATTCCATAATTTATAAGAAGAATGTATAAGTTATACCAGTGCTAATTACCCCACTCTCTATAAGGTATAAGTTATTTCGGTGTTAATTTTAATCCTGGAATAACTTATACCTGATTTGCTAACCAAACGAAGTATTAAGGTGGTATTAAATTTTTATACCAGCACTATACCTTCTTATACCTCATACCAAACGACTCTTAAGAGAATATTTAAGAATATAAATGTATGAGAAAGAGAAAAAAAAATGGTTGGTAAGAGTCAATACCACTAATGATTTTACAAACATAAAGATCTAAAGTGAAATGTCATATCAATCTTTTACTATTTAAAAATAAAATTTATGGTGAATAAACTTATAATTAATATTAAATATTCAAAACAAGAGATGAACTAATATTAAGATCTGAATCAACATAGAATAAATTATCTTTTATGGTAAAATAAAATAATTAAATCTTTTAATTAATTATTTAGCAAAGAATTCAATTCAATTATTTCTTAAGTTTATCATTTGAGTAAAATTCCTATTCTAAGTTAAAAAAATCTTAGGCTATATAAATTTATTCCATAAAAAAGAGCGTTAGAACACAAAGTAAAAAGGTTAGTATATTATTAAGAATCAAAATGTTATACAAGTGTATGAGGAAGCACAATCAAAGTTAAATCCTAAACAAGAACAAGTTTTCAAGTCTATATTATAAAGAGTCGACTCTGGTATAACATGATTATTCTTTGTAAATGCCTCCGGCTGAATCGAAATAATATTTCTACGTCATGAATTACTTGCAAATATCATATCAAACGGCATGACATTGTTAGCAATAATAGCAAGTGGTATACCAACAACGATTTTATTGTGAGGCCACCCACTTTAGATTTGATATACCTCTTCAAACAACTTAAATAACCATCACAAATATATTAAAGCAGAGCAATTTATAACTGCCCATAGTTCTAGAGATATATTGGATATTAATGAACTGTTTGGTGAAAAATTAATGGTTTGGGGGGTGATCTCTGTCAAGTACTATCAATAGTTCCATAATCGACAGAAGCTGAGACTATAAAAGCTAGCTTGGTAAAGTTATACTTCTAGCCTCAAACAAAAAAGATTCAACTGACAAGAAACATAAAGTAAGAATAGATCCAGTATTCAGTGTCTTCTTGCTTAGTGTCGGAAACGAAGAAGAGTATCCAATAAAAGATGATTTGGTTCTTCCTTAACATTTGGTTATCAATTCCAATGGTAATAGTAGCGCATTTAATAACAGAAATAATTCTATAATTAGATTTTGTGCAAATCGCATGATAGAATTAAAAGGATATCTTAGCTAGCAGAAATAAATATGTTGATCAACTAAATAAAATGTTGATTGCAAAATTTTATAGTAAAAATAAAATGTTTTCAGTTTTTGACTCAGCAGAAAATGATACCAATAATTACTACCAAGAATAATACTTAAATACTTTAATACCAAATGGTATTCTACCATACATGTTTGTTGTCAACTTTCGTATTTCTTATGTATGTTAGAGCCACTGTATATATAATAGACTATGTTAAAATTGATTATCTATTGTATATAGGATAATTTTGAAGGAAAAATATGTCGTCATGCTACTGAAAACTTAGATAAGCCGAATAGCTTATGTAATAACACACATATGGTATATAGAAGTTTTGACAATAACGTTATACATGCAAAAATTATAATACTGGTTAATGTGCTTCTAAGTATATTCGTATCCCTGAATTCACCTTTCGTCTTCTGAAACTAAGAAATATCCTTTTAAATTTGTGTGCAAATAATTTTTAGTATGTTTATGTTTTGCATATATAACAAATAAAGTATAAGGATAAACTTCCTAAATATTGGACTATATTTACCGCAATATGTTTTATTGCACGAACAATTGTATGTTGTACTTTCAAGATGGATATCAAGATCAGCAACAAGAGTTCTGGTTAAGGCGGAGCAACCAACACGTTAGGAGGAAAAATACAAATAAAAATATTGCCACAAAGAAGTGTTCGTTAAGATACCATCATATTAAATATTTTTAAACTATAATATATAATTATCTAATTAACATGACAAAATTGATTATTTGTGTAAGTTTTGATGATATCCTTTTATTTTAAATTTATATATTATGATAATGTAATAATATTTTTCGGCATTTAGATGATTGCTGTATTAGTATACATAAAATTTCTCTCATTAATTAAATTTTATGGTTCATCCATATAAATAAATGTTTAAATCATCCCGCACCATTATTAACGTGCAACGCACGTCAGGGGCGGACCCAAGTGGTGAGAAGTGGGTTCAACTGAACCCGCTTCGTCAAAAAATAATATTGTGTATATGTATAAATTATGGCTAAAGCAAGGTAAATTTTATATAGAAACTATTGTTGAATCCGCTTATACCGCTTATGTTAGTTATGGACTTCTCCGACTGAACCCGCTTGCACAAAATTCTGGGTCCGCTACTGACTCACGTTCATAAATAGTAGTATATATATATATATATATATATATATATATATAGAGAGAGAGAGAGAGAGAGAGAGAGAGATAGATAGATAGATAGATAGATAGATAGATAGATAGATAGATATGTTCAACTTTTTCCCCCTCATATTTATACGTAATTTGAGTCAAAAGTAATGGATTTAATTTAATCTATAAGGTTCGCACTAGATCTCACGTGTACCTAAGTAATGTTTAGATGTTGAATGAATATTACATGCCACCTTTTCCTACATACTTGTTTGTAAGCAAAAAGGTTTAAACTAACTAAACAATATCAAAGATACCTGGAGTTAATTAGGAGAGTTTTTCTTTTACGTTTTTGAAGCATCTAGTAAAATAATATGGATTAGTACTAATATACATAACTGCAGATCTAAATCTAAAATAAGAGTGTCTAATTAATACTATGTTGCAACCTGAACGAGGTGATCGAACAATTTTCTATTACTTCAACTCCACCGGCCAAGGTGAGAGGCTTACAAGTGTAGAGGTTCCCTCACTAAACGGGTAGGCATCAGAGCCTCACAATTTTTGATGAGGGTCTACATACTTATTAGTGATTAATGACATATATTATTGTTATTTATAAATCAACATTAAATTTTTAATCATTTTTTGGGAATTTGAAAATCTATAAAACAAGGAATAATGACAAATTATTGGATGAATCCAAAGATATGGTTTAGTACTCAATTAAGTAGGTTAAAAGTTAAATCATATAAACCAGGTAGACACAAAAATTATAATGGACTTTCTCCCATCTGCCCAAGTCTTGTTCCCTAAAGTTATCTAGTACATGTGTTGCTGAAAGGTAGCGCATGTATCTAGTGCAATAGTTAAGGCTCGTGCAGAAGTTGATCTTCTCGATAGTATTATTCGATACCTGTATTACTGGAAGATAACAGATACTCAGGAGTGCAATAGTCGACATACGTACAGCTTGATCCAAACATCACCGTTAGTTTTAAAAGGGGAGGGGGGAGGGGGGAGTGCCAATACTCTCCAAATAACTAACCAATTTAAGAAAAAGGAATAAACGAAAAGCTTAACTTCACTGTTTCTTATACTCTTTGTCCTTCAATTCCATTAAAGACACCCTAAGTAGTTTAGACAATTAAAATGAATATTTCCCTTAAGATGAGGAACATATGCTTACATCTCAAGGTTGTTAATTAAACATCCGATACTCTTTTAGAATTAGCTAGAACTAATTTATTCCCCTTTATTCCGTGAGCAATATTTTACTCTTTAACTGAGCTAAAAATTTGGATATCCAGATGTACGAGTGTGACAGTTTAGCTTCTATAAATACTTCTCCTGCTCAAGCCTAGAGGACCACTTCTACTTTGTCACTAACCAAAAATTACAAAACCATTCTCTATTCAATAAACTACTGAGCCTGCTATATAATTACTTAAATTCATCCTCTTTCCCTCTCGTTATTTCACAAAATACCTTCCTGAACCATTGCATAAATTTATCGTGCATGTCCATATAGCCATATATTGTGACGTGAGGAGAATAGTCGTCTTGTTGGTAGCAGATGAATGTCCATATAGTTGTTTAATGGCCCTGAGAAAGTAGTCATCTTGTTGCTAGCAAGTAAATCATATATGTCCATATACAACCATATTTAGTGGCGTGCAAAGAGTAGTCGTCTTGTTATTAGCAGGTGAATGTCCATATAGTTGTTTAGTGGCGCTGAGAAAGTAGTCATCTTGTTGCTAGCAAGTGAATCACCTCCATATAGCCATTTAGTAGCGTGCAAAGAGTAGTCGTCTTGTTATCAGCAGATGAATGTCCATATAGTTGTTTAGTGGCGCAAAGAAAGTAATCATCTTTGTTGATTGATAGGTGGAATCCTCTACTTAGCCATTTAGTGGCGTGCAGAAAGTAGTCGTCTATCATGGCAACTACCATGGTGGCGAAACGAGCACGTGCCATGTGGTGGATGAGGCTGCACTCCGCCATTCGAACCGCCTTAGCATGCACCATAGTGGGGTGTGTCACACTATATAGTCCACCTTCACTTGCGAAGCAACTAGCATTTCCTTCATTTTCTTACGTTACATCTATTTTCATAGTATCCGATGCCACTTTAGGCCATGCCTTAAGGGGATGTTGGCATGCATGTCTTGCCACAATTCAAGTCATGCCTCTTTCCATGCTAGGCTTATGGCTACATGGCTATGTCACTACCAACGATTTCTCGCCGGAAGTAGCCGCCTTAATGGTGGCGGTGAGCGCGTTTTTGGTGGCGTTGCCGGCGAGTACGGACTTGATGTGTAAGAGAATTGCTTTTGGACAGCTTGTAATAGTGTATGTTGATGTTGTTATTCATGGGGTTTATGTCAATTCGGCTGTATTGCACCCTCTTAGAATTGGTTCTAGCACTGCCCTTGGAGCTGTGGCTTCTATCTTATCTCTGTTGTTGCCCTATCCCTGGCTAGCTTATCATGAGGTATGCATCAAACTTTAATCAAGTTTCAAAATACTACTCTCTCTCGACGGTTACATGTGGTTATCTTTTAGTATAGCCTTTTAAACTGCTAAATCTAATTTTGTACGACGACCATTTTGGTTGATTGAAAAATGATCATTTTTAAACATGGATATTTGATAAAAACTGATATTCTTAATAGGATTTAAGTTATATATATCGATAGTCGATAAAATAGTGACTTTTTTACAATATTAGTGTAATTTAACATGTTAAATATTTCTTTTAGGTTATTAATCAATATATACTAGTGTCAAGTAAAATTACCAATAATTATGTGACTCGATTTTGTAAATACTTTTCGTACCACTAACGCATAGAATTTAAACTCCTTTTAATATGTACCATAATGACCATTCAATTTGTTTTTTCTTTTTATACTTCGATGTAACCGAGGTTTACAGCTCACGTTGAAAAGTCAAGTAAATCACTTGTTTTAACCGTATATTCGTCATTTAGGTATATTTTTTAATTTGCTCAATGGTTTAGTTTGTCCAGTATTAGTAATATTTTTCTCTAGAAAATTCTTAAGATGTGTAGTGTAAACTTTAGTCTGGTCGATCAAGACACTGATGAAGTATAGTAATTTGGATCTTCTAGGAAACGTCCATTTGGCGTATGGACATACATTATTTGCAAATCAAAATTTGTTTTATAACTTTATAAATTATTTTAATTTCAAATTTCAATTTGAAATGAAGAACTTGAAGTTGAAAAAATTAAATTAACTTGCTTTGAGCTGTATTTCGAGTAAAATAATGGTCGTTTCACTCACAAAATTTTTAACTCTTTTTCCAAGTGAAATTTATGTCCAAACACAACTGCCAGCCTCTTTTTCAATTTCAAATTCTTAAGTATAGTGCAACAGAAAAGGAACAAAATCGTAACGTGAAACTAACAGTAAAATTATTGATGATTTCTTGACATATATATATATATATATATATATATATATATATATATATGCATAGTGCATTACTTTGTGGTAGATAGAAGTGCCCTTATTCCTATGGCAAACTGATTGATTATGTGCTTGGTATGGTTCTCTTCTATGGTCCATACACATCACAAATGTTTCCAGTCTGATTGAGCAAAATTATAAACGTAAGGGGAATTAAATTTCCACATTAGAAATACCTTTCTAACCATTTGGGAATAAATATGTAGGGTCAGTAACATATAGTTGTTGCCTACTTCATTCAATGTTTTGATAATAGAATTTATAACATCATTCTGTCCTGTTACTATTATGGAACAACGTGCTAGATTTTCACCTCATACGGCTCCTTGACGGCTCCTTGAGATCGCAAAATAAATACTGTAGGACCATAGTCTTAGACCATACTTCGTGTTAGAATGTTTCTGTCCAAGTAAATCTCAAGTGTCAAAGCAAATGATGTTAATAAATCTAAGTTAAAATGATGTTAATAAATCTAAGTTGTGCATCTACTGAGAATGGGCAGTCTGGTGCATTAAGCTTCCGCTATGCTGGAGGTCCGGGGAAGAGCCGAACTACAAGGGTATATTGTATGCAGTCTTACCCTTCATTTCCGCAAGAGGTTATTTTCACGGCTCGAACCCGTGACCTCCTAGTTACATGACAACAACTTTATCAGTTACACCAAGGCTCCCCTTCCCCTACTGAGAATGGATGAGATAAATTAATTCCCTTTTCAACTTATTGTCTGGTAATTAAACAACTAAGTAGTTTTCTAAGATCATAGGCTAATTTACTACTGCATATTTAGATTAAAAATATGATACAAGGTGATGATTGCTAATATTGTGAATAACATTGTCAACAGGTGAGAAACCTATACAAAATCTATGCAGAAAATGCTTCAAAGAGAATAAATTTATATTTGAAAGCAATCCATACTCAAGATGATCAGATAGCCATGGAACTAATATCTCAGGCAAAGCCCTCTGCTGATACAGGAACTAAGCTTCTTGAGACTATCAAATTCTTGGAGGTAAGCTCATGAGATCCCTAAAAAAGTTCTCAGGCTTTGAATTCATCAGTTGTTTGGATTAATTTCACGTATGATCACTAAATTGTATCCACCATAATAGTAAAGTCATAAAATTGTTTTTGCCACTGAACTTTACCACTATTATCGTAAAACCTATGTTGCTCAGACTCTCCGAAAATGTTGTCGAGTTCATGTCGGATCCTCCAAAAGTGGTGTATTTTTGGAGTATCCGACACGGGTGTGGCAACATTTTGGAGATTCAGCATAACATAGTAAAACTACTAAACTTACCTATTATAATAATAAAAATTTAAAAAAATATTTTTGTCACCACATTAAAGTAGCTGAATCTTACCCATTATAACGGTCAAAATAATACGGGCTAGCCAGTTTTCGGATTGTTCATTCAAAAATAACCAGCATTTGCCAAGTCATTGAAAAATAGCCATTATTTTGCTGCAACAGAGACCGGTCCAACATAATATACTGGAGTTTGGTGCACCTGTCCATGAACTTCCAGCATATTATGTTGGACCGGTATACTTTGCCGGCTCTAGTATAATATACTGGAGTTCCAGCAAAGTATAGTGGAACTCCAAACTCCAGTATATTATGCTAGAGTATTTGCCGGATTTTTAACAGTGTTTTCGTTCAGATTTATCTTTACATGAAAAGTGGCTAAATTTCGGTGACTTTTGAAACTGTGGCTATTTTTGAATGACCACTTGTAAATCTGGTTATTTTTGAATTTCTCCCTTGTAACGGTAAAGTCGTCAAACTGTACTAACCATAACGACAAAACCTACCGATCAAGGTGACTTTACTGTTTTAGCGGAAGAATCTTGTCAGGTTACTGTTATAATGAGTAAAGTTCAGTTAGGTTTGTGACTTCATTGTTATGGTGGATACAATTCACTGACCATTTGTGAAATTAACCCATTCTTGTTCATAATCTAAAATACCTTCCTAATTTGAGCAGGAAGGTTTGCAATGGGAGAAACCTTGGCTGAGATTCTTGATTCCCTACACAGATCCAGGACATGGTTTGCAAAACATGGAAGTTTCAATGAAAGGAATGGAAATGGCCTTAACTTCTTACCCTTCTTTCCTCACTAGAATGATAGATGAAGAGCTCTTTAAAGTCTCACATAATGTTCTCATGTTTCTTGGTGAAAAAATGGGGCAAGATAGATCCATTTTTGCAGTGACAGAAGGGGAGTTTGAGAAAAGGTCTTCTAGTCTACCCCATGAACCAATTTTACCAACCAAACTAGATCAGCCAGCACTTTTCTTCTTATCCTGTTTAAAAATGTGCACGAGTGATTCTGATACGATCATACCTATAACTGATCAACGATCAGGAGATGCAATGGAAAGTAATAACAGATCGTGCTATGAACGAGTCTGCATCAATTGGACTGTGCCAATGATCAACGAAAGAATGGTGATATTCGCGTTTAAGTGTTCATTTTCACTAGGGCTGGCCGTGCTACTTGGTCTGCTATTTAATACAGAGAATGGATATTGGTCAGGCCTAACAATAGCACTCAGCTTTGTTACCGGAAAACAAGCAATTTTCACAGAAGCAAATGCTAGAGCACAAGGAACAGCCATAGGATCAGTGTATGGTGTACTTGGCTGCACTATTTTTCAAAAAGCCGCGCATATAAGGTTCTTGTCTCTCCTCCCTTGGATTATTTTCACCACATTTCTAAGGCATAGTAGGATGTTCACTCAAGCAGGGGGAACAGCAGCAGTAATAGGTTCACTACTGATTTTGGGCAGAAAGAGTTATGGTCCACCTAGTGAATTCGCCATTTATAGACTCACTGAAGCCTTCATTGGACTAGCTTGTTTCGTCGTTGTTGAGCTTATTATGCAGCCAACAAGTTCAGCAACTTTAGTTAAAAAGCATCTCTATCTGATCCAAGGAACACTCAAAGATTGCACTGAACACATGATTGTTGATTCAAGGCAAAAGGGGTTAATGGAAAAGCAAAGGAATCTGAAATCTCAAGTCCAAGATTTGGAAAAGTTCATTAAGGATGCAGTGTTGGAACCTAGTTTCTGGTTTTCACCTTTTCCAATTACTTGCTACCAGAAGCTCCAAAAATCTTTGTCAACAATGGCAGATGTTCTGTTTTTCATGGCTTATGATATTGAATTCCTCTCACAAGCATTCGATAGCTATTATCCTGATAGAAAGGAACTTCAACAATACATAAACAAGGACTTACAGCATCTTAAGAATGCCCTAAGCTCTGCAGTGAGCTGCTTTGAGAAAACCATTTCTATCAGACTGTTAAAAGCTTCTCAAATCCAACCAGAGCAGAATATCTTGAATGACCTTGAAGAAGGGAATTCATCGTGTCCAAATGAGTGTATCATTTCTTCTACAAATGATGAGGAGATGGAGATGGTTCTAAGTTCTTTCCTTGAACACTCAAGGGAGGTTTGTGGTAAAGTAAGGGACATTGCAGGTATAGAGCTTAGAGAAACCATAGTTGGTTTTTTGTGTTCTTTAGAATTTTGTATGAGCTTTTTGGAGAGGGAAGTAAGAGACATAGACAGAGGGATAAAAGATTTGGTGAGATGGGAAGATCCTCTGGGTGAGCCAATTTGTTCATAAAAAGAAAGAGACATTACCAAAGTTTTCTGTAAGTTAGGAGCAAATCCTTCAGAGCCAAGTTATATAACCTTCAAAACCAAAAAGCATAAGGCTGTAGATCTAAAATAGGGGTTTTAGCATTTTATCATCTATAGTTATTTTGCTTTTCTTTTCCCATTTTAATTCCCCTTAAAATTCAAAGATAACATGTTATTCCGAATCTTCTCTACCTCTGACTTCGGGTAAGAAACGTTTTTCGATCAAGGCTAACCTGAAAAAAGCGACACAAGCAAATTACAGAAACAACAATATCTTTTGCTTTTAACAGGAAAAAACTTCTAAGACATTAAAACAATGGTAGAAAAGGAAAAGATTTAGATCCTTTACTCCATTTGATAATCCTGTGAATCCATACACTGATAAATAGTTTTCGACAAGAAGCAGTCAAGATACAACTCCATGTTCAGTAGAAAATGTTTCTGCCACATCAAAGTTCATTCATCTAACATATAGAGATGCCAAGGTAAAGAACATAAGTATGGTTGCCGAAGCTAACTCTAAAGAAACAGCTTTCAATTGCCTTCATATTTTGGGTCTGCCATCACATAATGGTAAGCAACCACCAGCACAAAGATAAAGATACCAAGAAAGTTGGCGAAGAAGCCCAGGTCCTGGTCGTCAATCATCTGTAACATTCATGGACAAAAGAACCAAAATATCAGACAAATCAACCACCATACTTGTCGCTCTATATGTAGACAATAAAACTCTGAAAAAGGATTAGTACAAAGAGAAGGATAGTCAATAGAAAGTGACCATCTATTCTAATCTACTTCTTATTTAAGTTCAAACATCATGTCAACTGTTGTTGAGTTTCTTTTCCTTTGACACGATCTAAAATCCTTAACAACTCCATCCTCAGCATTCATACTTAAAAGTTTTATGCAGCCACACACTCCAAATAACACCTGCTCTTTAACAATCTAAAAGACATTATATGGCTAGATAATTAGTCAGCCAAGCTGTTCAACAGACTCTACCAGACACCAAAGGCAACCGAATAAAGCACCAAAATGAGAAAGGCAATATAGAAAACAATGGCAAAAAAACAAACACACCAACACACTAAGCACTCATTTTACATGGAGAACAATGAGAAAAGAAAAGACTAGAGATATCCATGATTAGCGTAACAGCGTATTATCTAGCGGCATATGAGTGCCCAAGTGCTAAGATGCCGGCAAATGCCAGAGACTTGCAAAGCTCGAGTCAACGCACACATGCCAGCTCTTTCTTTTTAGGTACATGGCCTTATCTTCTCCTTTCTTCTCCCTTACTTTCTGTTCCTAAAAAGTCAATCCAGCAGCAAAAGGTTAAGCTTAGTTCCCTCTTCTCCTCTTCTTTCTTTTCCTTTAGTTTCCTTCAAATAAAGTCAGAAGCATCATTTAATGAAGCTGTTTGTATAGTCTAAAAAAAACTTTAGGCTCGTGAACAAACTACATTAGGGTGTTAGTGTCACATTACACTTTCCTTTCTTCTCTTTTCCAATCAATCCTAAAACAGGTACTCTATTTAATACTCCCCCTACATCTTCCTCTTCTTTCTTTTCTTTTAGCCCCTAATTAGGATCATTCCAGATGAAAGATGAAAACATTTCCTCTGAAATCCAGAAATTGAAAACCCATCTTGGCCAAATGTCTCCATCCCCACAGACTCATAAGGGATTGCACATGCTAAGAAAGCGTAGTTTATGCTAAATACCAGCAATTCGAGGTTTCCAAGTTGAGCTAAAACTGCAAGTAAAGTTCAAAGACCTTTTACACATCACCAAGTATTGATCTGGTATTATCAGGAAATTATTCTTGGCAAAATTGCTTTAGCTATCTTCAATAGCTTATATATTTTTTGATGAAGTAGAATTGCCAATAACCAACCCAAAATGGGAAAAGGCTTCCATCTTTTTAAGGGGCATAAAGCCAGTATCTCCTTAGATTTCTTCACTCATACTAAATCACTCACTTCACCAACATTTAGACATTATTTTCACTCGTTGAAACTCATTGAACACCACAACATACCCAACCTTACAACTCTACATTCTAATCGTACACCACCAAACTTCATGTCAAACAAACAACAGAAGATGATCTTGGAATTATCTCCCTTGTTAACATTTCCATCCAATAACATTTTTCATTATTTTACGTCATAGAAAACAAACCCTACGACTAGCTCAACATTTGCAGCTCTTGAAATATCTTACCATATTTTGCCATTATTTTCATACCCTTCAGAATCCTTGATTTATAGTCTACTGATTCTACCCTTTCAATTTATGTTCTTTTTCTTCTACATAATTCATTCAATTATTACGAAAACTTCCTTTTAACAATTTTCGTTTTCCGCACACACATTTGATATTTATATGTCATTCCTTATGGAACTAACAGAGACGCCAAAAATTAATTTAATCGGGAATAACACTCCAAACAGCATGAAACAAAAGATCAAGCATTAATTGCAAAATATAACGAAAAATCATCAAGGAATACAAAAATTCAACAAAAATAGCATCTCAGAATATGCTCAATAGAAATTGGGTGAATTTTGAGGGGGGACAAAGAAGGATTCAAGCATCAGGAAAATGCAGTATAGATCGAGAGATAATGAAATTATTTGATTTGCTATGAAAAAAGAACAAAGAACTTACAGTGATACTAAGACGAAACGGAGAATTGGTGTAAAATTCGAAGAAGCCCAACAGGTACGATCTCGATTTTCTTCTCTTTTGGGAGACGTTGGATCTATTTAACCCACCGTTGACGTGGGTGAGGGTGACTGGTAATTATACGTCGTCGTTTCTCAGAAGGCGGTAACTTGAAAAATAAAAAGTAGATGTGGCTGCTGGGATTCGAGCCCAGGTCTCTACGGCCACAACGTGGAATTCTCACCACTAAACTACAGCCACTTGCTGGCGTTAATTGCAGAAAATATAATTAAGACCTATAGTTTATTACGATAATTGAGGTTAATTTCTGTCTCGGATTAATTAGTTTGATTATTTTGAACTTTCAGTTTGAGCCTATATGTTAGACTTTTTAAAATAAAACAAAAAAATGTATCATCAAATAATGTATTTTCAAACTCTATACGGTTAAAACCGGGCTTACCCGATTATGCTATTTGATCGAGATAAGGGAACTGCATCGAGTGATTGCCTCGTAATGAATCGGATTAGAGCACGGAGACGAGGCATCGAGTTCTAGGATCGAGGTGTCTGCCGATATCGAGGCCAACATCGACCAAGACCAAACGTGACAGACTTCGAGCAAGGCATAGTAACGGAAAGGCGAGATATCCGTGATTGGCCGGAGATCATGGCGTAAATCCCGGAACAGATCAAATCAAGGACGGTTATCTAGTTAATCATGGGATTTACTTCCATGTATCTTAAATAGGATTCCTCTACTATATAAAGGGGGTCCTAATCATCTTGTAAACACCTTACATTCACGAATATCAAAGGAATATAATATCAAAGGAATATCAAAGGAATATAATATTTCTCAACTTACTTTCTTGTTCATCATCTTATTGTGCCTTTAACTATTCTTTCATAACTAGCTCTTAGGGTGTCTGAGCTCGAGGGCCCTGTCCAAATGCTGGTTTGTTTTATATTATTGTCAATTTGCATCGCTTATATTTACGTTTATCAATTGGTATTAGGTGAAATCACATATCCTTAAAATCACAATATAAGTTTATTTGTTATTCAAATTTTAGGGTAAACAGTTTGGTGCCCACCGTGGGTCCCGAACCCACGACCACAAGGTTAAGAGACTTGGTCTTCATGGCAAGAACAAACACGTAGTCGCCCCGGGAAATGGAGTACCTCCAATCAATCCCGACATACCACAGGCCGCAGATCCAGTTGATGTCAGTTCTCGTGTAGCCATTAGTGAAGATTTAGGCGCCGACCCTGCAGAGATGCCCGGGCAGCCGATCAGAACACACAGGGTGGTGAAGAAGGCGGGATTAGCCTTCGAATGATATTTGACATGTTACAAACTCGGCAGGCTGCGATAGCGCAACTCCAAAATCAGAATCGAGTACCAAGCAGAATCGAACTCTATACATCACAGAAAGTTATTCATTGGATCAAGGTTGTACAGAAGAAATTGAACGATAATGGATCAGGAACTGACCCCGCCATCATGAAGATACTCGAGGAGCTCACTAAACAGATTGAATCAGGAGAAAAGAAAATCGAGGCTAATGATAAAAAGGTATAAACTCACAACTCGTGGGTTGATCAAATACCGGGGGTACCCCCGATTCGGAAGGGTTCGAATTCGAAAAGGTTCGTACAGAAGCCTTTCCCACCAAGTGCAGCTCCGAAACCTATTCTGAAGAAATTCCGCATGCTAGAAATTTCCAAGTATAATGGAACCACTGATCCTAATGAGCATGTCACTTCTTATACATGCGCAATAAAAAGAAATGACTTAGAAGACGATGAAATTGAATTTGTTCTGTTGAAAAAAATTGGAGAAACTTTATCGAAGAGGGAAATGATATGGTACCATAATTTTTTGCCTAATTCCATCAATTCATTCGTCATGCTTGCTGATTCGTTCGTAAAGGCACAGGATGGAGCAATAAAGGTCGCAACTGGGAAATCAGACCTCTTCAAAGTGAGACAAAAGGACAATGAAATGCTAAGAGAATTCGTATCTCGGTTTCATATGGAATGCATGGACCTACCCCATGTTACCGATGATTGGGTTATCCAAGCCTTCACTCAAGGTTTTAACGAGCAAAGTTCGGTAGCATCACGTCAACTAAAGCATAATTTGATTGAATATCTAGCGGTGACCTGGGCCGATGTGCATAATCGATACCAGTCAAAGGTCAGAGTCGAGGATGATCAGTTGGAGCCCCTTCCGGTTCCGTTTACCCGAATAAATCGGAAGGCAAGATTCAAAAAGACATCGATAGAGAGACCCGATCAAACAGAGATTGGTACCAACCATATAGCGCAGATCGTAGAAACAACGGACTGGGACGTAATCCCGTTTGAAATGATCAAAGGAATAATTGAGGTCAAAACTCCCGGGGGCTCATGAGTAAGGGTGGTTTCGATAAATATGTCGAGCCTAAAGAAGCGCCACGGTTATCAGAGTACAACTTCAGCGTTGATGCATCGGGTATTGTATCAGCCATTGGACAAATAAAGGATACTAGGTGGCCTAGATCCCAACAGACCGATCCAGCCCAAAGGAACCCTAATCAAATGTGCAAATACCATGGAACCCGTGGTCACAGAACTCAAGACTGCAGGTAGTCAAGGGAGGAGGTGGCACGTTTATTCAATGAAGTTCATCTTCGAGATTTCCTGAGTGATCGAGCTAAAAATCATTTTAGAGACAAGGATGCAAATAGGAAAAACGAACAGGAAGAACCGCAGCACGTGATCCATATGATCGTTGTGGGGTCGATATTCCTCAAGGCCCGATTGTGAATACCTAATTTTTGCATTATTTTAACACCTCCTAAATTTATTAGTGTTTTTTATTATTTAATAATTTTTTCAATTTTGTGTGTTTAATTGCGTATTTCCGATCATAAAAATACCAAAAATAATTTTTTCTTCATTTGCGCATTTTAGAAATTAACTAAATGTTCAATAGGTGAATTAATCTAGTTAATTGATCATTTGAATAAGTTATTTAATTATTTTATTTGTTTGTATAAAATTTAGTTTAGTAAGTTTGAATAAGGAAGAAATTGGGCTAAATTTGAAAGAAAAATTGTCCAAGAGTGCAAGATAAGGGGCTGCCATTGAAAGGGTCTGAAACTATGTAGTTTTGCCTCAAAACTACGTCGTTTCACTAAATGAAACAAGATCAAATCTTACCCATCCATTCCATCTTGATCCAATGGATCTCATTCACTCTTGGCCTAGGTATTTAAAGCCTCAAAAATCTGAAAAATGGCCCCCATTTCTCCCATAATTATTTTCTCCTCCCTCTCTCTTCTCTCTCTCTTTCTCCATAACCGCCGCCCCTCCACCGCCGCCGAAAATCGCCCACCGGTGGCGGACCACCTCCAAACCATCTTAAAATTTCACCATGTAATCTCCAACACCTCCTCTTTCCATATCTCAAAACCAAATTCTTCAAAAAACTCATCAAACTCCTTGAATCATAGATCTAGAAAACTTTTCCGTCACTTTTTTGCCCAAATTCTTGAAGCTCCAACCACTACCACCCTACAATACCTACATCAACGGATAGAGCTCCTCGAGACCTAGCTATTGATGCCAATTGCACCTTGAAAATCAGGCAATCAAAATCCGACCAAATTCGGCGGCCTCCCCGAACACCCTCTTTTGGCATACCACCATTTTTTCGGCCACTTGAATTGTAGAATGGTAAAAATCCTATTCTTTTCATGGGTGATTTTTTATTTTGTTTTATTTTTTAGATTTTATTTTTTCTATTATTAATTATTTTAGCATTAGTTTTTGAAGTTTAAAATGTTAAATTTTCTGTTTTTGCACTTGTTGAAGTAGTAAAGTAGCTTTGTATTGATTAAAGTGAGGTAGTGAGGAAATACTTGAGAGTATATGGTAAAATCGTAATCCTGCCCCGTTATTAATTTTCTGATTTTTTGGGTTAGAATTAGTTTCTGTCTTGTTTCTTTTTTTAATCTATTTCTGATTATGTTTGTCTAGTTGGTTTATTAAATTGCTACAGCGATAGCGTGTGTCCTATATGTTAAATGTTTCAGAACTAACAAGGTTGTTGGATGTGCATATTAGCCAGGTTTTGGTGGTTGGTTTTGTTGGTAGTCTAGCCTCCCCTCCTTCACAAGATCCAAAGGCACATATGGCCTCCGCAAGCAATTTACCAATCATCGGTCCTGATGATAGCCCGCCATCGGCTATTCTGCAGCTAGAATCAGCAGTTGCTGAAGACAATAAGATGTTGCGTCTCCGCATATTGGAAATGTGGGACGCCTGGTCTAATGGTAGGGAACCGCCAAGTGCAATGGGTTCCTTGAGTTGATCCTCAGGTCAGGTGAGGTTACCAACGCCCATGTGCCCAACCCGCTCATCCCATGCGGGCACCCTCCAATGCCCTCCAATGATCCTAGCATGCCTTCTGTGGTTCGCCCCCAGGCACCAGCTTCAAGGGCACTGCCTCCAACGTTCATCTTTCAGGGTCCACGGCTTCAACCAGAAATAACATATGTGACCCCATACTCTTTCGTTCAACCTCCGCAATATGATCTCTCGGGGGAGCAAGAAACGATTTTTAAAAATCCCGAGCAAGAGGAAATGGCTCGAAAAATGAAGAGCCTGGAACAAAGCCTGAAAAACATGCAAGGTCTGAGTGGTCAAAAAAGTGTCTCATACTCCGACCTCTGTATGTTTCCCCATATCCACTTGCCAGTTGGCTTCAAGATGCTAAAATTTGAAAAGTACAGCGGGCACGGAGACCCGGTTGCTCATCTAAAACGATACTGTAACCAATTGAGGGGTGCTGGTGGAAAAGAGGAGCTGCTAATGGCCTATTTTGGGGAAAGTCTCACCGGAATCGCTTCTGAGTGGTATACGGATCAAGAAATTACCCATTGTCACATGTGGGATGATATGGCCCGAGATTTTGTTCGCCAGTTCTAGTATAATGTGGACATCGCTCCCAACAAAAACTCTTTGTCTAATTTGAAAAAGAAAATCACGGAAAGCTTCCGCGAATATGCTGTCAAATGGCGTGACCAAGCTGTCAGGGTAAAGCCTCCAATGGACGAAATTGAAATGATCACGGTCTTTCTACAGGCCCAAGAGGCGGACTACTTCCAGAACATGATGTCCGCTATGGGAAAGCCGTTTACTGAGGCTATCAAAATTGGGGAGATGGTAGAAAGTGGGATAAAAATGGGTCGAATCTTGAGTCATACTGCTTTTAGAGCCACATCACCAGATGTCCAAAATGGTTCGGATGGTTTGATGAACAAAAATGGGAGTGAGGAGGGAGCCATGATGGTTTCAAGCTCGATAGGGGCCCGCATGTCATTCAGCCAGTCATGTGTGCCTCTTATGGTCCCACCACACTATTATCCCCTTCAAGATGATGCTTATGTTGTGGCACCGCCTCCCTATGCGGTGATGAGCGTGCAATCTTACACGCAACCACAACATCATACACAAAATCGAGCTCCACCTCCTAGAAATGTCCATCCTTACCAAGCTCCATATAATCCTCAACAAAATGATCCCCAAGACAATCCTCGCCCAAAGAGAGCCTTTCAGAAAGAATCAGTTCACCCCTATTGGTGAATCGTATTCAAGCTTGTTCCAAAAGCTAATCATGCTAGATCTATTGCAGCCAGTGGCCCCGAACCGGCTGAACCCCGAGTCCCTCTCGCACCGAGCTGACGCTAGATATGAATACCACTCTGGAGCAGTGGGACACAGTACGGAGGACTGTTGGACCCTCAAAAGGGCACAGTTAAAGATTTGATTGAAGCTGAAAGAATTGTTTTTCGGGATGAAGAAGCTACTGATGTGATGAACAATCTGTTGCCTGCCCACAATATCGGGCCAATGGTTGGAAAGATCTGTGAAGCTGAGGAATTTAATCGGGCACTAAAATCCATTGCATCCATTGCCGAGACAGAAGAAAAGCCAAAAAATAGTCTCCAAGCATGAAAGTTCCCCATCAGACGGGAGTCTTAGTGGCCAGTCTTGCTATCCTTTCTGCATCCGGATTATCTCAGGGTGTTATCTGGATATTTTACCTTATTATCTTACTTTCTAATGCAAACCCTTCTATCTTCAAAAAATTGAAAAAAAAATCAAAAATCAAAAATCAAAAATCAAATGAAATTAATATTTCATTTTCCAAGAATATCTCTTTTCTTAATCTTGTCATTTTTCTTTCTTATTCTCTTTTTAGTTCTGTTAAATGCAGATTTCAATAACGCGACATGCTTGCGGACTTCATGACCAGATTCTGAAACTGTCAGGCCTCAAAATAATGAATCAAGGATTAGATCGCAATGAAGATAAAGTTTAAGGAAATAAAATAAAGAGTTGGAACAACTGAAGGAAAATTGGTTCCCAGATTGGAAAGGTCCATACATTGCAACAAGAGTATTGCCAAAAGAGTGTGTTGCACTTGGGACACATCGAAGGAAATGTCCCTGAAATAACTGTCAATACAAATACAGTCAAAAGGTACTATGTTGGATCCTCCATATAGTACTAATATTCTCCAATTGGGATGACGAAGGCTTTCATTATCGCTACCCAAACACTATCAACCCTTTGCAAACCCTTTGAGTCGGATCCCATTCTTTGATCACCCTCTTTGGAACCTGAAAGTGTTATTGAAAAATGAAATGAAAAAAAAAATATACAAAAAAGAGAGGAAGAAAAGACAAATAAAAAGAAAAACAAAAGAGGAAAAGGAAAGGAAAAAGAAAGAGAAAACAAAACAAAACAGAAAAACGAAAGAAAAAAATAGTTCCCTGAACTACGTTCGACTTGATTCCGAAAGGATACGTAGGAAGCCTCTCTCTGGGGTTCAGTCACACCAAAATAAGAATCCAAATTCCCCAAAAGTAAAACTGGGGCAAATGTTGTAATGGTCTGGCGATGATCCCGCCAGAATGGTTCCAAAGTTGTAATTCGATCCAAATCATTTTTACCCAAATCCTTTCAAGTCCTTTCGATCAATTGGTGAGAATGTTCAAGGATCAGAGAATAAGGCTACTTGGATCCGATGCAATAAAAATGAGAAAAATAAAATGAGAGAGTCTTATTGGTGAAAACTCACACGGGCACCGTGAGGCGATAATAAGCAAAGAAATCAAAATGAGAGAGGCTTGTTAGTGAAAATTCGCAAAGAGCACTATAAGGCGATGGTGAATAGAGAAATAAGAGAGGTCAGCTCATGAAAACCCGCAAAGGGCGCCCCTAATCGAAAAGAGGATCCTCACAGCCATCGGCACCGACAGAGTCCTGGCAAGGTTTCTCGATTTTGAGGCAAAAAATTGTGATGAATTTCTGAGAGTCGGACGGTTTACACAGATCAGGCATCCAGTCCAAAAGGCATGTCATGTTCATTGAAGTCCGCATGTACTCCAGATAAGTCCTTCTTTCCTTTCCTCGAAAGGGACACTTCTTGTTTTAAATTCATTCTCCATTCTATTGTTTGTTTTCTTTTAATCCCTTTCAGCCTAACACTGTTCCGAAACTAAGACAAAGAAAGGATGGCAAGACTGATTTACAGGATTCTCATTTGGCGCGAGCTAATCTGTAGAAAGGCACCCAGCCTCGTCACGGGCATCAAGTCAATCCCAACTAGCCATGGCGGCCGATGCTTCAAAATCAAAACTCTTGGAAAGAGAAAATCAAATGGAGCGCCTATAAAGGCAAATGAAGTTGAAAAGGTTGAGTACCACGTGGCTAACCATCTCGGCAAAGAGTTGAAAAAGCCAAGGTACCCCAAATGCTCTGAATTTGAAGTTGGGAGAAAGAAGCCAGAAAAGAAAGGCCTACGAAGGCGAAATAAAGTTGAAAAAGGTTAAGTCCCATGCGACTAGCCATTGCAGCAAAGTCTAAGGAGCCAAAAGTTCCCCAATGCTCCAAAGAAAAGAAAAAAAATGATGAAAAAAAAGAATATAAAAAAAAGAAAAAAAAGAAGTTAGAAAGGAAAAGCCTACGAAGGCAAGATAAAGTCGAAAAGATTGAGTTCCACCGACCAATCATCATGACAAAGTCTGGAAAAGCCAGAGTTTTTCTAGAGTTAGAAAGGCAATTGGTATTCAGGAAGCAACCAGTTGCAATTGAAAGGGCCGAGATCAAGTGATCAAAACAACCAAGGCCACAAAACCAGCCACCGTTTCAAACTAACAATTATTCTTTGTTTAAAAACATGAAACAGGTACAATCCAAAGCAACCTTATGAGAAGCAGATGCAACCAAAGAGAAACTGCACAAGGGCTAGAAACAGCTTTGCAGCAATAGTCAATCGAATAGGGAAGTCCCCTCCAAATTCTTTCCCGCATTCCATGAAATAAAGAACCAAAAAAAAAGAACGTCACCAAACGTAAGATCCTTAAAATCTCCATTTTTCTGTTTCCAGCATGCATCACTATTGTTCACACCTCCCATTTTTGTAGCTTAACTCAGGTATAACCATTTCTCCTTGGGCGATCCAGCTCATAGTTCCGGGTAGAAGTACTCTTTGCTCAGGTTGTTTTTATGCAACTTAACCCAGGTAGAACCTTTTTGCCTAGGGGGATCCAGCTCATGTAGAAGTACTCTTCGCACAGGTTGTTTTTACACAGCTTAACCTAGGTAGAACCTTTTCGCCTAGGGGGATCCAACTCATATTCCAGGTAGAAGTACTCTTCGCTCAGGGTGTTTTACGTAGCTTAACTCAGGTAGAACCGTTTCACCTAGGGGGATCCAGCTCATATTCCGGGTAGAAGTACTCTTCGCTCAGGGTGTTTTACGCAGCTTAACTCAGGTAGAACTGTTTCACCTAGGGGGATCCAGCTTATAGTTCCGGGTAGAAGTACTCTTTCGCTTAGGTTGTTTTTACGCAGCTTAACCCAGTAGAACCTTTTCACCTAGGGGGATCCAGCTCATATTTCTGGGTAGAAGTACTCTTCGCCTAGGCTTAGTTTTACATAGCTTAACCCAGGTAGAACCTTTTCGCCTAGGGGGATTCAGCTCATAGTTCCGAGTAGAAGTACTCTTCGCTCAGGTTGTTTTTACGCAGCTTAACCCAGGTAGAACCTTTTCACCTAGGGGGATCCAGCTCATAGTTCTGGGTAGAAGTCCTCTTCGCTGAGATTGTTTTTACGTAGCTTAACTCGGGTGGAACCTTGTCGCCTAGAGGGATCCAGCTCATAGTTACGAGTAGAAGCACTCTTCGCTCAAGTTATTTTTACATAGTTTAACTCGGGTAGAACCTTTTCGCCTAGAGGGATTTCAACACTTTATCAATAATATAGGGCACCAACCCTTGGTTACATTTTCTTTAAGTATTATAGGGTACCAACCCCCGATTACATTCCCTATCAGTAATACATGGCATCAACCCCTGGTTACATCTTTTCAATAATACAGGGCACCAACCCTTGGTTACATTTCCTTTTTCGGTATATTGTTGTATTTTTCTTCCTGTCAATAAGTTAGAAAGGTGTATAACTTTCTATAATAAGTCATAAAAATTTTCTAGTGCAAACTGGGGCAGAAAAATTTTGTTCGTTTTGTTCGTCTTTGATATCTTTGCAGGCCCCGTCGTAAAGCACAAGTGACGATTAAAGCTTGAAGTTTCAGTTTTCTTACTAGAAGAAAGAAGTCTTTTGTTCACAAGATAGTTGGAGTTAGCTTTGATAAGGTGTCAGCAACCTAGCTTCTCAAGTTTTACTTTGCCAAATTCTGAGCAACAAATCAAGCAATCGAGAATGAGCCATAATCTTTTCTTCAAAGAGCATCAAGATCCAATCTAAGGTCAATACATGCAAGCAAGTCAAGAATCAAGATTTGACTCCAGAAGACACAAAGATAGGAATTTTGTAATTCTTAGTTTGCAGACATATGTAGTTTCTCTTCTCTTTTCCTTTTGATCTAAGCAACATGTAATAGTAACGACAACAACAACAACAATAACAGTTTTAAATCCAGTGTTCGGTAGTCCCAGCTACCAAAGTTTCCAGAACTACACTGACCTGATTCCTTCATAGCCAAGGATATGTAGGCAACCTCGGAAGTAAGGTTCGGTCACCCTTGTCAAAAACGCTTTCATTGGAGTGAAATGTGAGCAAATATTAGCCATGACATTCACTTTTCTTTGCACGAAAACTCTTCATGTTCTCGAGCAAAGAGGGGCAGCTGTGAATACCTAATTTTTGTGCTATTTTAACACCTCCTAAATTTATTGGTGTTTTTTAATTATTTTATAGTTTTTTTCATTTTTTGTGTTTAATTGCGTATTTCCGATCATAAAAATACCAAAAATAATTTTTTCTTCATTTGCACATTTTAGAAATTAACTAAATGTTCAATAGGTGAATTAATCTAGTTAATTGATCATTCGAATAAGTTATTTAATTATTTTATTTGTTTGTATAAAATTTAGTTTAGTAAGTTTGAATAAGGAAGAAATTGGGATAAATTTGAAAGAAAAAATGTCCAAGAGTGCAAGATAAGGGGCTGCCATTGAAAGGGTCCGAAACTATGTAGTTTTGCCTCAAAACTACATCGTTTCACTAAATAAAACAAGATCGAATCTTACACATCCATTCCATCTTGATCCAATGGATCTCATTCACTCTTGGCCTAGGTATTTAAAGCCTCAAAAATCTGAAAAATGGCCCCCATTTCTCCCATAATTATTTTCTCCTCCCTCTCTCTTCTCTCTCTCTTTCTCCATAACCGCCGCCCCTCCACCGCCGCCGAAAATCGCCCACCGGCGGCGGACCACCTCCAAACCATCTTAAAATTTCACCATGTAATCTCCAACACCTCCTCTTTCCATATCTCAAAACCAAATCCTTCAAAAAACTCATCAAACTCCTTCAATCTTAGATCTAGAAAACTTTTCCATCACTTTTTTGCCCAAATTCTTGAAGCTCCAACCACTACCACCCTACAATACCTACATCAACGGATAGAGCTCCTCGAGACCTAGCTATTGATGCCAATTTCACCTTGAAAATCCGGCAATCAAAATCCGACCAAATTCCGGCGGCCTCCCCGAACACCCTCTTTTGGCATACCACCATTTTTTCGGCCACTTGAATTGTAGAATGGTAAAAATCCTATTCTTTTCATGGGTGATTTTTTATTTTGTTTTATTTTTTAGATTTTATTTTTCTATTATTAATTATTTTAGCATTAGTTTTTGAAGTTTAAAATGTTAAATTTTCTGTTTTTGCACTTGTTGAAGTAGTAAAGTAGCTTTGTATTGATTAAAGTGAGGTAGTGAGGAAATACTTGAGAGTATATGGTAAAATCGTAATCCTGCCCCGTTATTAATTTTCTGATTTTTTGGGTTAGAATTAGTTTCTGTCTTGTTTCTTTTTTTAATCCATTTCTGATTATGTTTGTCTAGTTGGTTTGTTAAATCGCTTCAGCGATAGTGTGTGTTCTGTTTGGCTTTAATAGTTAATTTTTGTTTGCTCATGTTGGTTCATAGTACATGTGTTGAAGTTTAATTACATGTTTTAATACTTAGTTTAATTTGAATCAATAGGGTGATATTGGTGTTGTTAAAATCTGAAATTTAGATATTTTTATCACAAAATAGGGTGCTAGTAGTCTACTTTTACTAGTAGGGTGGCTGAAATGACATTTTTTCTCCTTGCTTCTGACATAGTAGATGTTGGACAGTGTTTAGCACACAATGTCAGTCCTTATTGGGTAGACTTTTGGTGAACCAAAATCTGTCCAAAAAGTTGGCTTTTCTTTGCCTATTTAAGGGGTTGCCCTTTCCTCATTATAGGGGGGACTCCATCACACTTCCATAGAGCTTTTATAATTGCTTTGAACACACAAAAAAAGTAAAAAAATAATTCAGCAGTTGAACACATGAAAAGTAAGTTGAAATGGTGAGCTTTGGGAGTGAATCTTAGTGTGCAAACTTTTAGAAAAGTATAAGTCCTCTTTAGAGTTCATTTCTGGGTTTCCTCTCTAAGTTTTCGGGCTGCTTTAACACAGATTTGCTACTGGATTTGTTGCTATTTTGCTGCTGTTTTTATGCTGCTTTAGTTGTTGAACTATTGTTTATTCTTTTTCCATTCAGGTAATCCTTTAAGACTCATAATGTACGTATTTTCAGCAATGGGAACAACTTGAACATGCTGCACCATTTAAATGTGTTTGATGTGATGAATAGTTTGACAACAAAAGAGCTTGTATGTTATTGTTATGTATCAAACATGTGATAATGTGAATATAGTCCTTCATAATACTTGAATATTGAGTTGTAAGTTTTTGAATGTGATATGTAAGTCGTTTATGGATTTCTAAGCATGTTTTCAAGCTATTGTATCTGAGTAACAATGCTAAGTATGCCATGAATGACTTTAGGTGTATAACACATAGCATGAGTTCGTTTTATTTGCTGAAATTTCACTGCCAACATATGCTTCTAGGAATGCTGTGATAATATCTTTGGGAATCTGGCCATTTTTTCGGATTTGCAAAAATGGCTATTTTTGTAAAGTGGGCGTTTATACAATTGTGACTATGAAGTTAATGGTCATGAATGCAAACTAAGTAAAGAGCTAAGATTGTATCAACATTGGACCTTATTGAATCAAAGATAAAAGCTGGCCGATTTACCTTTAAACAACAAAATTACTCCTTTTCTTCTATATAGCATTGGGCCAATTGAAATCCATTTCTTGGCCCATTTTAATAATAAATTCCAGCAACCAAAAGCTCTATACAAGCTAGCCCATTTTTTTCTTTTAACAAGAAGTTGGCTCATTTCTTTTAAAATAGATAAAAATGGTCCAATATTTATTTGCATAATGTTTCCCAACTATAAAGCTCGAAAATAATAATAATAATAATAATAATAATAATAATAATAATAATAATAATAATAATAATAATAATAATAATAATATCAGATTTTTCTACTACTTTAATTAACTCATTTCCTTTTAATTAATTTAAACGCTAGGCAAATAGTAGGTGCGCTTTAACTTCACGGACTCACTTGTGTAGCGTGACGCTTAACTTTTAATAAGTTAATTCATCAATTTCATGTCATATTCAATAGTTTTAATTAATTTATAAATCTTTTGTCATAATCACGGATTCGCTTGCGTAGCGTGGTAGTGACATTTAATAAATTTTCTGAAAAAAAGAGGGTTAATGTTTCCTCCAACACAATTGTAGCAATTTTTCAAAAGTAAATAGCGTGCTAACAATCGTCTGTCATGACTGCTGATTCGTTTGCGTAGCGCCGTTATGACTAAATAATAAATTTCGTCGATCACGCATTCGCTTGCGTAGTGTGGTTATGACATCTTATTATTCAAAATTATTCTTTAACTTTTCTAATAATCAAGAGATAAAAGAGGATAGGTAAAACATGAAAATAATATAAATCACAGTTTGTCCAAAATTAATTCAAGCCAAGTTTAAGTTAATAAAGTGACCGTGCTAGAACCACGGGACTTGGAGAATGCCTTATACCTTCTCCCCGGTCAACAGAATTCCTTACCCGAACTTTATTTTCGCGGACCGATTAAAATAGAGTCAAATCTTCCTTTGACTAGGGATCCAAATAAATGGTGACTTGGAACACCGAAAAAATCTATTCCAAGTGGCGACTCTGAACAATAAAATAATCCCTATTCAAATTTTGTCACTTTAATTGGAAAAACTCTTTGACCCATACACATATTATTATTCTTTGGAGGGGTAAAAAAAGGGTGTGACACCGATATTCCAATGCACCAAAGTGACGATCATAAGGGAGAAGCATACCAGGGACTACTTACTAGAGGATACCTTATCTTTCAACGATGAGGATGCAGAAAGGATTGAAGAACCTCACAACGACGCACTGGAAATATCTATACTTATGAATAAAATTCAAGTTAAATGTGTGTTGGTTGATACAGGTAGCTCCAAAAATATTATCCGATCGAGATTCGTAGAGCAACTCGGCCTCCGGGATCAAATTGTGCATGCAGCTCGGGTGCTCAATAGTTTCAACATGGCAAGTGAAACCACCAAAGGGGAAATCATGTTGCCAGTAAACGTGGCCGGAACTATCCAGGAAACAAAGTTCTATGTAATCGAAGGTGATATGAGATACAACGCTCTGCTCGAGAGACCTTGGATCCATTATATAAGGGCGGTACCTTCAACGCTTCATCAAGTCTTGAAATTCCCAACACTGGAAGGAATCAAAATGGTGTACGGTGAACAACCAGCATCCAAAGAGATGTTTGCAATTGATGAGGTAATACTAGTATCGGCACTAACATCAGCAAAGGGACCAGAATCAAAGGAAATGCAGGAAGTCAAATAGCAACCACAGTCGCCAGTCTCGGCCAGATCGGAACAGCAGGAAACCTTCAAGGATGATGATTATGTGATACCTCAAACCTTCATAATTCCCGATGATTCCGATGCCACGAAGTCAATGGTCGAAGAGCTGGAACAAGTCATACTGATCGAGCATCTACCCGGTCAAAAGGTATACGTGGGCACGGGGTTAACTCTTGAGCTCAGGAAAAAACTCATTAAATTCCTTATTAAAAATATGGATTATTTTGCTTGGTCTCACCTTAACATGACAGGGATCCCACCGGAGATTACTACCCATCGTTTGAGTTTGGACCCAAAGTTCAGACTGGTAAAGCAAAAGAGAAGGCCAAAGTCCAAGGTAAAACATGCATTCATCAAGGACGAGGTAACCAAACTTCTCAAAATAGGATCCATCCGGGAAGTAAATTATCCCGAATGGTTAGCAAACGTAGTCGTAGTCCCCAAGAAGGGGAATAAACTTAGAATGTGAATAGACTACAAAGACTTAAACAAAGCATGCCCTAAGGACTCTTTTCCTCTATCGAATATCGATCGCATTATTGATGATATGGCCGGCCACGAGATCCTTAGTTTTGTCGATGCCTACTCCGGGTACAACCAAATACAAATAAACCCGGAGGATCAGGAAATGACTTCGTTTATTACTACGTACCGTACTTATTACTATAATGTAATGCCATTTGGGCTAAAAAAAATGCTAGTGTTACTTATCAACACATAGTAAACCGAATGTTTGAAGAAAAAATAAGTAAATTAATGGAGGTTTATATTAATGACATGCTAGTTAAGTCCCTGCACGCAGAGGACCATTTGACACATTTACAGGGAACCTTCAACATATTGAGAAAGTACAACATAAAGCTCAACCCCGAGAAATGTACATTCGGAGTCGGTTCAGGCAAGTTCCTCGGCTTTATGGTGTCAAATCGGGGAATCGAGATCAACTCTGATAAAATCAAGGCAATCGAAGACATCACAGTCGTGGACAATGTTAAGGCCGTACAAAGATTAATAGGGCGAATAGCCGCTTTAGGCCGGTTTATCTCGAGGTCTTCGGATCGAAGTCACAGGTTCTTCTCACTGCTCAAAAAGAAGAACAATTTCACTTGGACCCCGGAATGCCAACAAGCATTGAAAGAACTAAAGCGGTATCTTTCGAGCCCGACATTGCTTCATAATCCAAAAGCAGACGAGCAGCTCTACTTATATTTGGCAGTCTCGAAAGTTGTGGTAAGTGGTGTCCTAGTTCGAGAAGAGTAAGGTACGTAGTTTTCTGTTTACTATATTAGCCGAACTTTAGGTGAAGCCGGGACCCGGTACCTACACTTAGAAAATTAGCGCTTGCTCTAATAAGCACCTCTAGAAAAATAAAATCACATTATAAGTTTAATTGTTATCCAAATTTTAGGGTATACACTTTTCAATGTCACCCAATTTGTGTCGTAACCACTTACCCCCTTCGTAACATTTTTCACAAGCCCGAACTCTATGGCCGATTGGCCAAATGGGCCGTAGAAATTAGTGGGTGCGATATCAAACATCAACCCCGAACGACCATTAAGTCTCAAATCTTTGTAGACTTCGTGGCCGACTTTACGCCAGCCTTCGTACCGAGGTCGAAAAGGAACTTTTGATTAAAGCGAGTACGTTTTCGGGGGTGTGGAACCTTTTCACAGATGGTGCTTCAAATGTGAAGGGGTCCGGTCTAGGCATTATTTTGAAGCCTCCCACAGGAAATACAATTAGACAATCTATCAAAACCCCTAAGTTGACTAACAATGAGGCCATGATTATAGGTCTCGATCTGGCCAAAAGCCTAGGAGCAGAGGTCATCGAGGCCAAGTGAGATTCCCTACTTGTGGTTAACCAAGCCAACAAGACCTTCGAGGTTCGAGAGGATCGAATGCATAGGTACTTGGACAAATTGCAGGTAAACCTACACCGGTTCAAAGTATGGACCCTACAGCATGTACCTCGAGAGAAGAACAATGAGTCCGATGCCCTTGCAAATTTGGGGTCATCAATCGAAGACGATGAAATTAGCTCAGGGATCATTGTACAACTTTCAAAGTCAGTAGTCACAGAAGGCCACACCAAAATTAACTCCACAAGTTAACTTGTGATTGGAGGAACAAATACATCGAGTATTTAAAGAACATGAAGCTTTCATCGGACCCTAAGAAATTATGGACTCTGCGAACGAAAGCTGCACGATTCACATTGCCGAGGATGGAACGTTGTACAAAAGAATGTTTGATGGGCCGTTGGTAGTATTTTTGGGTCCGGGAGAAACCGACTACGTCCTACGAGAAATTTAAGAGAGTACTTGCGGGAACCATTCCGGTACCGAATCATTGGTTCACAAGGTCATCCAAGCAGGGTACTATTGGGTAAATATGGAAAAAGATACTAAGGAGTTCGTTCGAAAATGCGACAAATGCTAAAGACATACATCGATGATCCACCAGTCAGGGGAATAACTTCATTCAATCCTATCCTCGTGGTTGTTCATAAAATAGGGAATGGACATCGACAACCCTTTTCCATCAGCCCCAGGTAAAGCTAAATTCATTTTATTTATGACTGACTATTTCTCTAAGTGGGTTGAAGCACATGCCTTTGAGAAAGTCAGAGAAAAAGAATTCATAGACTTTATTTGGGATCACATCATATGCCGATTCTGAATACCCGCCGAGATCGGATGCGACAATGGAAAACAATTTGTCGGCAGCAAAATAATAAAGTTCCTCGAAGATCACAAGATAAAAAGGATCTTGTCGACGCCATATCATCCTAGTAGGAACGAACATGCCGAATCAACAAACAAGACCATCATTCAAAACCTAAAGAAAAGGTTGAATGACGCTAAGGGGAAATGGGAGAAATGCCCGAAGTCCTTTGGGCATATCGGACAATGACAAAATCCAATACGAGGGCAACGCCGTTCTACTTAGTATATGGCGCCGAATCTCTGATCTCGGTCGAAGTCGAGGAACCAAGTGTCAGGTTTTGATACACAACGGAAGAATCAAATCACGAAGCTATGAACACAAGCCTCGAATTGTTAGATGAAAAATGAGAAGCGGCCTTCGTTCGAATGGCTGCCCATAAACAGCGAATCGAAAGATATTACAATCGAAGAGCAAATCTTCAACACTTCAAAATTGGGGACTTATTTCTAAGGAAGGTCACCATCAATGCTCGAGACCCAAACGAGGGAAAGCTAGGTCCAAACTGGGAGGGACCGTATCAGATCCTTGGCATCATTGGAAAAGGATCTTACAAACTTGGCACGATGAATGGTGAACAATTACCAAATAATTGGAACATATCACTCCTCAAACGATATTATTGCTAAGGTATGATTTTCTCCTTTTTCATTCGTGTTTTATACTAACTTATTGCAAGTGTTTGGTTGAAGATGTCGAAGTTCTCTCCAAAAACGAAGTCCTAGGGTCTAAAAGCACGCGTTGTATTCTTTTTCCCTTCGATCGTTTTTTATCCCAAATGGGTTTTCCGGTAAGGTTTTTAACGAGACAACCATTGTTTGTGCTAACTTAGAGCAATTCAATAGTATCCGAGGCTTCTTTACAATCAACCTCGAATACTAGGGGGCATCACCCTTCAATGTTATATTTTCAGGGAAAATGCTTCGTGTCAACGGGATCTCAATAGATAAATTTTGTAAAGGGACAAACGGTCAAATGAGTCGTGCCCATGTAGATTGCCTGAGCCCTAATGACAAAACATGTACACATGAATGATCTATTGAAAGAAGTATTTTTTCCTTATCGGATGTTCCATGCCTTAGTGAAATTTCTACTTTACAATTTCATACTTACGATCTATCGCGGAAACCGGCTCAAGAGCCAATCATAACTAAAGCTCGAGCAATTAACCCCGTACTCGGGGACCGCCGTTCGAAAATCGACATGCTCGAATTATTAAACTTCGAAATCATAAGACCTTAAAAGGGCAATCCTCGATTTTATAGGCCACGGCCACCCCATTCGGGGACTGACACTTCGAACAAGTTCGAAGTATAATCAAGAAACAAGCCCAAAGGGTAAATCTCAAGTTAAATGCCACGACCAAACTAACACGGTTCGGAGACGTCCGAATTCCGTAATCAAACAGGACTTCAAATATTTTCATAAAATCTGTTAGAAAAGGCTACCCTCGGCAAAGTTACAAAGGGTTTCGATAACATCAACCTTCAAAAACCTTAAGAGGTACCAAATTGTTCGAACTCTGGAACAAACTTATGCTAAGGCGTAACAAATTTTTTTGATAACACTGAATCCTAATGGGTACAAATTTATCTTATGCTAAGGCATAACAACTTTTAATATGATTAAAACTTTTTAAGTTGAAAAAGCGAAAACGACACTCTTTTAAGACCATCTCGGCTCGATTCAAGAGCCTAAGGGCCATAATATTGTTGAGTTTGAGAATCCACCCTCGCTCAACCGAAACCTAAGTTTTTTTTCTACTCCGAGTTCGAGCAAGTACTCACTCTTTTATAAAGACTATACCAATCTGATTTCGACAAAATTTTTGCAAGGCAACGAAGTGAGTCAAATTATCACAAGATCTAAAGTATATCAGAATTATGATAAGGTGAAAGAAAAGGGATCTTTCATATATGAAAAAATATTTACAAAGACCACTCAAGGTCTTACATAAAAAATCCATAAAAGAAGAAAAATATTCTAAGTGATTATTCTTCCCCGGGAGCCTCATCTTCATCTTCTCCGCTCTCGGATCCGCTCACACTCCTAGAGTCATCATCATCGGAAGAAAGCAGCGCTCTAGCATCAGCCTCAAGTATTTTTACGTTCTCGATATCGGCGACAAGGTCGAAACCACGAGCATGAATTTCCTCGAGAGTCTCTCTTCGAGATTGAAACTTGGCATGCTCAACGGCCCAGTTTTGGGCTGCGTCAGCCGCTGCCTATGCTCGAACTTGAGCAGCTTCAGCATCATCTCGATAGACGGCCACCATCGCCTCAGCTTCAACCTTTATTCTTCCTGCCTCAGATGTGGCCTTTGCAAGCTCAACGATCAACCGAGTCTTGAGCTCCTCAATTTTCTTAGCTCGGTCCAGTCGAAGATAGTTGGGCTCGAGCAGTATCTTTCTCCGAGGCGAGGTGGTCCATGTTCTTCTTACACTCCAAAGTCTGTGCCTCCTTCATCTTGACCTCCTTACGAAGCTGCTCGATCTTTTCGGCCTTTTATTGAACCTGCAGGATCAAAGTATTAGTCGTCATCACCGAATCAATACATCGAATTTCTAAGAAAACACTTCATTACTTGTTCGATCAGGTCGGTCTGCTCTTTGTGGGCTTTGGCCAGTTCAGCTCGGAGGTCCTTGATCTCCTTTTCTTTTTGCCCACTGAGGAGTCTGAGATCATCTCTCTCCTCTGTGAGACTTTTGAGATCAGCTTCACACGGATTCAGCTCGGACCGGGATTTGGAAAACGCTTCCCGATGAAGTGTCATGGCCTATGGAGAAAGAAAGGAAATCATGCAAAAGGAAATAAACGCAAATATAAAACTAATAACGGGAGCTAAAGTCTACCTGACTCAGGAGTCGCTAAGCCTCATAAAAAATGATCGATGCATCCAGATCAAAAATATCTTTGACCCCCATGAAACAGCCGCGGAATAAGTCCTCCCCTTCGTGGGCCATTCCTACATCGGGGGTCTCCATAGCCTGGGCCTCCTGAATTTGCCCCTCAGAAAAGGTGGGGAGGGGCGGCGAATCATCAATATTGATTTCCCCAAGCAAGGCGCTTGGGGTGTTCTCTCCTTTTCGGAGGACCTCAGAACCAGACCCTTTAAGCACACCCGCCGATTGTTCGTCACGGCGGGAGACATCTTCAGCCTCCGATGACTTGGGGAATTTTCTCGGACCATCTTCCGAGATCTCCTCAGTCCGAAGTTGAGCCTCCTCGACCATCACCGACTCAACTGCTTTTGAGGCTTTGGTGCTCCCCCACTTTCGAGCCACCAACTCATAGTCAACATCTTCTTTCTCCTTTTCTTCATCTCGTAGTTGCTAGGCTACGTCGCAGGCACAACGGCGGTGTCATTCTTCGACTTACGAGCCTTGCTCTTTTTAGGCTTCAAAGTCTTGGAGGGCGAGACCCTTTTTTCTTTTCTTCTCTTTCGATGGATTCGAGACCGGGGCGGAACCTCATTCTTCCCGGACGGGGGCCTCATGACTGAATCTTTCCCAAGGCTTATATGAAAAGAAACCAAGTAAGCATAAGAGGGAAAAACATTTTAAAGCCATCAGATACTTGAAGAAAAGGCTTACCATGATTTTTGGCCTCCCATCAACCCTTTTCTAAATCGTGCCATGAGCTCTCAGCATACGAAGAGGTCGAAGCTAGGGTCCGAACCCAGCTCGTGAGGTCCAAAATCGCACCAGGCATCCAAGCGACCACTACATCATAAAAAAGGAGGTCAGTAAAAAGAAGTAAAGGAAACAAAACAGTGAATAAAAGCCAAAGGAAGGATCGAACTTATGCTCCATATTCCACTTCTCAAGAAATGACATCTTCTCGGTCGGAATTAGGTTAGAAGTTTTCATTCGAACAAACCGACCCATCCACCCTCAATCATTGTCCTCGTCTATGCTCGAGAACAACACCTTGGTGGCCCGACGCTGAAGCTTTATCAACCCACCTCGAAAAAAAGGGACCTATATAACCTGATGAGGTGGTCGAGGGTGAAAGGCGTCCCTTCTTTTTTGCTCGCGAAAAATCGAAGCAAAATGACAATCTGCCAAAAGGAAGGGTGGATCTAGCCTAGGGTTATTTAGTATTGGCGGAAGAAGTCGATGATAACGGGATCGACAGGCCCAACGTGAAAGGATAAGTGTAAACACTCAGAAACCCTTCCACGTGGGTAGTAATGTCTTCCTCGGGAGACGGAATCACCACCTCTTTCTTCTCCCAATGGCAGTCTTCCTTGACCTGCTCGAGGTCGCTCTCAGTTATCGAGCACATGTACCTAGATACCAGCTCACACCGGCCAGGGACAGAAGAAGTTTTCTCGACTTTGAAGTCGAAAGAAAGATCGTACCCCATATCAAAACGCATTCCTCAGGGAGCGGCTCCACCGATGTTTTATTACCGGCCGACCGCAATGAAGAAGCCTTTTCCTTTTGAGGAACAGTTTTGGATGTTTTTGCCATTTTTATATGGATTCAGAAAAAGAAGAAGATGTGATTTATAGTTTTGAAGAAAGGTTGGTAACGAGGCCTAGAAACTATGCATGAATAGAGAGGCTTAATTGGATATGAAGAACTTTGAAGAATTGCAGAAAGACTTGAAAAACTCAGAGGGGTTTTGAAGATTGGGGCAAGAAAAATTCAAAGTAAAAGTTTAAAAAAGTGAGAGGGAGACCTATTTAAGGATTCACGACGATCTTGGGAACTGTACCGACCATCAACTGTCATTCATTAATGATCTTGGGAACTGTACCGACGGGACGTTTCGGTCGCTTACGTCACAAGGATGACGTCAGGATGGATCGAGGTACAAAATCGAAGACTCAATTCATTTCTTCTCATTACATTCTAAGAAATGAGGGGACTATCCGTATACGGTTAAAACCAGGCCTACCCCATTATGCTATTTGACCGAGACAAGGGAACTGCATCGAGGGATTGCCTCGTAATGAATAGGATTAGAGCACGAAGATGAGGCATCGAGTCCGAGGATCGAGGTGCCTACCAAGATCGAGGCCAATATCGACCAACACCAAACGTGATAGACTTCGAGCAAGGAATAGTAACGGAAAGGCGAGATATCCATGATTGGCCGGAGATCATGGCGTAAATCTCGGAACAGATCATATCAAGGACGGTTATCTAGTTAATCATGGGATTTACTTCCATAGTTAGAATTGTATCTTAAATAGGATTCCTCTACTATATAAAGGGGGTCTTAATCATCTTGTAAATACCTTACATTCACGAATATCAAAGCAATATAATATTTCTCAGCTTACTTTCTTGTTCATCAGCTTATTGTGCCTTTAACTGTTCTTGCTTAACTAGCTCGAGGGTGTTCGAGCTCGAGGCCCTGTCCAAATGCTGGTTTGCTTTATATTATTGTCAATTTGCATCACTTATATTTACGTTTATTAATTGGTATTAGGTGAAATCACATATCCTTAAAACCACATTATAAGTTTAATTGTTATCCAAATGTTAGGGTAAACACAAACTTTTTAGATACTCGATGTCACACCTCCCTTTTCACTACACCCGTAAGAGCGTAAAGGAGTTTTTCCATTTAAAGGACAATCGGAACGGGATTTAATTATTAATTATTCAGAGTCGCCACTTGGGAGATTAATGGTGTCCCAAGTCACCGGTTGAATCCCGAACCGAGGAAATTTATGACTCTGTTAACAGTCCGCGAACCAGAAATCCGAGTAAGGAATTCTGTTAACCTGGGAGAAGGTGTTAGGCATTCCCGGGCTCCGTGGTTCTAGCACGGTCGCTTAACTGTTGTATTTAATTGTATCTAATCTTAATACATGCTAGCTTATGTGCCTTTTACTTGTGAAACCGCTTATTATCATTATTTATTTTAAAAGAATTGCGACGTCGTGAAAATGCATTTCGATCCACGTCGCAATCAATGCACCCGTGGTTATCAACACATTTCGACTTCGTCGAGAGTTGGATTTAAGTCGCATCAATGCGCACCCGAGTTTAAGAAGGTCATTTAATTAAAATTGCGCCTAAAGATTCTAATGTAATATTATTTTGGGGAAAAGCCGTGAAGTTCGCTAAATGGCCCTCCCAAATTCTAATAAATTTTAATAACCATTTATTGAGGGCCCCGCATTTTGTGTTTTCTTGAGCGAGGCTCGTCTCATTTCATTTCAAAGGGTAAGCCTAAGAGCGACTATATTTTCTATTTTTGTTTTTATTTCTAAAAGAAAAAGGAAAGATCCTAATTGGTTAACATCAAAGTCCGGGTCTCGAGTTCAAGTCCGGGTCCAAACAAAAGGACACACATTTTAGCTTGAAACAACTACCTAACTCAAAACCCAGATTTTATCATTCGAACCTTGAATTGCTATTTTTGAAACGGGCTCAAATTGATAAACCCCATGGGCCAAAGGTTGGCCCAGACGGAAAACGGCCACTTAAGCAGAACCACGAGCCTGCTTTTAATCAAGGGCTTAGGTTCGAGTCCCCAGCCGGAGTAGATAGCCCATACCATTGTGATGCTCAGAATAGCATCGGATCCCAAACACCGTCTGCAGAGCGTCTCATTTGAATTTAACACAGACAGATTATCAAAGACATTTCCTTCAGGTTGCTCAACATGATTGCAATAGGGCATTGACCACTCAACCTCCAATTTGACACTAAATTATCTTACTAAATTCATTAAGTAATTGAAAGCACTGAATTTGTTATGTACAAATAAACAATTGAATTAAGTTTTCTATGACACTACGAATAACAAAAGGTGACAGTCACAAGTCTGAGTGTATTGAAAAAGTTTAAACTAATACCAATGACTCGAACATTCATACAGTCCAAACACTAGTTCACCTATAATTAACAGAACATGGATACAGTCCAACTAGGCATAACGAACACACCCAAAGCAAAATTAAATGATATTAAACAAGTACTGACTACTTTTGCTAAAATAATCGAGCATATAAACTTCTGATAGCAAATGGAAGGCCAATTCTATTTCAATATCTCAATTTCCAAGCTGGTCCAATACAATGATCGAGTGTGTACCTGAGAATGGAGTTTCAACAAAGGAAATGAAGGTCAGCAATGGCAGTTACAATACCAAACCAACAAATATGCAATGCACAACCCCAGAGATGTAAGTTTCACCCAGAGTAGTTTGAAATCAAACAAAAATGAAAGAGCAATACTCAAATCAATCTCAAAGCCAGACCAAAATCTCTAACAATTAACCAATAGATGTTTACTAATTTTCAAGCAACATTCGAAATCCAATCCAACTGGAGAAAACCATTCAGATCAGTAGGGGTAGCTAACAGACTTGGAACTTAAGAATTATTGGAAAATAGGCTAGTGGCAGGGAACTGTTTTTGAGTCCAAAAATGGCTGGCCAAAAGAAGACCCCCCCCCCTCAAGGCACTTGATGCCCTTTTTATAGGTGACACCAGAAGGGGAATCAGATTTTTTGGGTTTCTTTTTTAGTCCCTCCCTTATTTTCAGTTTGGTCCTCTTATTTCTAACTTGTTACTCAAGTAAGCATCTCTATTGTGCTGAAAGGTGCACTAAAATCCTACTCTAGAAGGCCCTAGGGTATTCTTCTACCCATGCAATACCTATACTACCCTTTCATTACTTTGAAATTACTATTCCTATCAGAATTACCCTTTTCCATGCCCAAACTACCCCTGAAAGCTTCTCAAAGTTACCGATTCTACCCATATCCTCAACAGCTATAACCAATCCCCTAAATTAATTCAAAACCAACTAGGACTGATTAATTAGCACTCAGAAGTTAACTAATCGAGCTAACCAATCCCAATTGTTCAATCACACAAACTCAAAAAAACTAGGGAAACCAGAGACCAGGATCAATCAAAGCGAAGCTTAAGCTAATAGTCAACATTAAAGGAAATTAAACTAACTCTTAACCAATAAGCTCACAATCGACCATTCGAATATCAAATTCAGAACTAAAAAGAAATTGACAGAACTATACTAATACACAAAAATAAATCGTAAAATTAACAGAACACTTAAGGAAATCAAGACTGTAACTAAAACTTCAAACATGCAAGTAAAAAGAAACAGGAAAACTCACTGACGCACGAGAAACTCCTGCCAGTCACTGACGTCCGAATCTTTTCAGATTTTTGACACGCAACATCCCTAACCATGTGTTCTTACAAGAGAACACATGGTTAAGGATATTATGGTTCGAAATCATAAAGATTTTGGTTTAGGGTTTTGGCCAGAAATTCTTGGATCTGAAATTCGAACCGCTTCACAGAGATTTGAAGGAAAAGAGTCATGGATTTGGGTTGAGGGAAGTCCGGGGATTGTGTGGTATGATTTTGGGCTGGTTTGGATGAACTTGCGACTTGGCCGGAAAACTTCAAACTGAGATTCGACGAACTCCGGCAATATTCGAAGGAAACCAATAACGGGAATGGAAAGAGGGATTCATGGGGGATATATGGTGTTAATTTGGGTTTGAACGGTGTAAGTGACGTTCACCGCCGGTGAGGGATTTAGGGGCGGCGCGGATTAGGGTTCATGAGGATGAAGGATAAGGTACGCATGGGGGTGGGGTGGGGTGGGGAGGGGGGGAATTCAGACACTTATATATCAAACATCCTAGTTAGATCCGGACCGTTGGATTGATGAGATCCAACGGTCGTGATTGAAGGCTAGGGAAACGACGTCGTTTGGACTTGTTAGGAACCAGACCGGGTTGGGGAGTTTGGGCTGGACTGCATAGTTGTTTGGACCAACGGATTAGGTGCAAAAGTGGTCCAAATTTGGCCTTTAATTAGCCACTCCCTTTGTAGTTTTACTTCCTTTTTTAATAAATTTTTTTCCATTTTTTCATTTTGCAATCTTGTGTTTTTGTATTTATTTTTTCTAATTTTTACAAAGATGCAAAATTAAACTAACAATTAAACTAAAACCAATTAATGCCTAAAATTTACTTAATAACTATTTGCGACCGTTTCACAATTAAAATAATAAAAATGCTAAAGTGAACTATTTTTGTCATTTTCTTCATATCCTATTCTAAAACAAATTAATCCCTAATTAATACTAAAGTATGAAATTAAATCCTAAATGCAAATGCATATTTTTATGTATTTGTGCACAAATAAAAATGCAATAATTATCAGAAAATGACACCAAAATGCACAAAAATGAAGAAAAATCATTTTGCTTGAATTTTTGGGAATAATTCATATATAGGGCAAAAATCACGTGCTCACACTCGATATGTCGCTAACAATTCTTATACCAAGCTAAATTAACCTCTTGAAATCAAAGTGTTTTAGTTCATGGTACGGCCGTACAATATCCAAATTTTTTTTATCAATATCTTCCAAAGATATTCATTTCTTATTTTCACATGTAATTTTAGAGGTTTCATTTGTCATATGAAGTTGGAAACAAGCAAATAAAAGAACATGATAGTAGGAAATTGCATCTATTGGTTTCAAATCAAAAGGCTAAATACATAAACAATCTATTTAATTGTCCTCAACGATCAACCAAACACCTCAACTAAGCCCTTTATCATTTTCGCACTTCTAGTGGCTATCAAATGTATCAAGTAAATACTCGGCCTAGTCAGCATACCTTGATGTGACACACGATCTGAAACCCACGTTACCCATCAAGATAATTAAGCTTTTATTTTTTTAGAATTAATTTGAAATGGGCCCCAAAATTCCAACATCTTGTTCCAAATCCAACCATTACAGAACCAATTATGCTAATATCAATGGCATTATCGCCGCCTTTGCCACCACTGTGGCTGTCAAAACTTTGTAAGATGCACGTTAGAAAAATAAATTTTTCCAACAAATTAAAGCAAATCATCAACCAAAAAATTGTTAAACTCATAACTCATGAAATCTCAACAGAAGTACTTCATCCATTCACTTTATAAACAATTGAAACCCAGTTGCTTGAGTCAAGTAATTAACTAGACACCACGAGAGAAAGAAGGTTGCCGGAAAAGGGTGAGAAGAGGTCCGGTTGTTACGGAGAAAGGATGGAAAAAAGAGAATTGAGGGTATTTATTTGGTTATTTGTAGAAGAAGGAAAAAATAGGGACGAAAGAAGGGGAATCAGAAAGGTAATGAACAATAATTATTGGGGGTGGGAGGGGGAAGGTACAAGGAAGAAGATGAATGGGAGGGGGGCAGTAGTCCCGAAACTTTTTTGATGCTTTTTTGGACAAAAAACACGTTTCTAATGCTAAAAAAAGTTACATAACTAGGTAAAATGCAGTATTATACTGCGTTTTACTTTAACGGAAAGTTAGTCGTTAAAGTAAAACGCAGTATAGTACTGCGTTTTACTTAAAAATTATTTTTTCAACTAATTCGCAGTACTATACTGCGTTTTACATAAAATCTTGGTTTTATTAAAGCAATTCGCAGTACTATATTGCGTTTTAACTAAAACGCAGTATAATACTGCGAATTGCTTTAATAAAATAAAGCCCCTTCTTCTTCCTTGGACCACAGAACCGACGAACCCCATTAAAAAATTTCGGATTATGCTGGTCCCCCATCTCCCCCCCCCCACTCTCGCGTCAAACTTTTAAAAAAAAATTTGGGCCCCACCCGTCACCTAAAGAGCAAGGAGTGTAGGTCTCACACACAAGACAGGCTTTGGATTCCTTCTTTCGGGTGCAAAAATTCGATTTCAATCAAATCCAAAAAACTTAAATCAAGGTATTTCGATTTTGTTTATGTCGAAACTCGTATAGTACATGCATATTTGTATTGTTTAATGTGTTTCCATGTTAATTTGTGTTATGTTTGTGTTTAAATTTGTATCTTATTTATACCCGGATTGATTTATTAGCTTTGGTACAAAAAATTGTTAAAATTTGATAAATTATTTGTATTGTTAAAAAATTAATATTATTTATTTTGTTTGTTGTTCATATTTGTATTTTATGTTAGTTGTTTTTATATGTAATAGTGACCTTTTAGTATAGTAAAATAAATAGCCTTTTAGCATAGTAAAATATAGAGCCTTTTAGTGTAGTAAAATATAGAGCCTTTTAGCATAGTAAAATATAGAGCCTTTTAGCGTAGTAAAATATAGAGCCTTTTAGCGTAGTAAAATGTATAACCTTTTAGCGTAGAGTCTATGTAGTTTAAGTATGTAGTAACTGCAAACTCTATCCAATTACACTTTACAAAATTAATTATTTAATTTATAACAATAAACTTACAAAAGTAACAAATTAATATATGTTGTAAAATTAACTCCAATATCGAGCCTGGAACCCATACATAATTATTCAGTCCAATTTTAAACATAATTAATTATTTAATTTTTTAAGCTAACAAAATTCTAAAAATATTGAAATTGACACGCATAATAATTAAGGATAACTTGGTGCTACCGGGCCTCAAATATCGAGTCTGGAACTCATACATAATTATTCAATCCAATATTAAACATAATTAATTATTTAATTTATTAAGCTAACAAAATTCTAAAAATATTGAAATTGACACGCATAATAATTAAAGATAACTTGGTGCTACCGGGCCTCAAATATCGAGCCTGGAACCCATACATAATTATTCAGTCCAATTCAATAATTTTTAATTTAATTCCTTAAACTAACAAAATTCTAAAAATGTTGAAATTGACACGCATAATAATTAAAGATAACTTGGTGCTACCGGGCCTCAAATATCGAGCCTGGAACCCATACATAATTATTCAGTCCAATTCAATAATTTTTAATTTAATTCCTTAAACTAACAAAATTCTAAAAATATTGAAATTGAGACGCATAAAAATTAAAGATAACTTGGTGCTACCGGGCCTCAAATATCGAGCCTGGAACCATACATAATTATTCAGTCCAATTCAATAATTTTTAATTTAATTCCTTAAACTAACAAAATTCTAAAAATGTTGAAATTAACACGCATAATAATTAAAGATAACTTGGTGCTACCGGGCCTCAAATATCGAGCCTGGAACCCATACATAATTATTCAGTCCAATTCAATAATTTTTAATTTAATTCCTTAAACTAACAAAATTCTAAAAATATTGAAATTGACACGCATAAAAATTAAAGATAACTTGGTGCTACCGGGCCTCAAATATCGAGCCTGGAACCATACATAATTATTCAGTCCAATTCAATAATTTTTAATTTAATTCCTTAAACTAACAAAATTCTAAAAATGTTGAAATTAACACGCATAATAATTAAAGATAACTTGGTGCTACCGGGCCTCAAATATCGAGCCTGGAACCCATACATAATTATTCAGTCCAATTCAATAATTTTTAATTTAATTCCTTAAACTAACAAAATTTTAAAAATGTTGAAATTGACAAGCATAATAATTAAAGATAACTTGGTGCTACCGGGCCTCAAATATCGAGCCTGGAACTCATACATAATTATTCAGTCCAATTCAATAATTTTTAATTTAATTCCTTAAACTAACAAAATTCTAAAAATGTTGAAATTGACACGCATAATAATTAAAGATAACTTGGTGCTACCGGGCCTCAAATATCGAGCCTGGAACCCATACATAATTATTCAGTCCAATTCAATAATTTTTAATTTAATTCCTTAAACTAACAAAATTCTAAAAATGTTGAAATTGACACGCATAATAATTAAAGATAACTTGGTGCTACCGGGCCTCAAATATCGAGCCTGGAACCCATACATAATTATTTAGTCCAATTCAATAATTTTTAATTAAATTCCTTAAACTAACAAAATTCTAAAAATGTTGAAATTAACACGCATAATAATTAAAGATAACTTGGTGCTACCGGGCCTCAAATATCGAGCCTGGAACCCATACATAATTATTCAGTCCAATTCAATAATTTTTAATTTAATTCCTTAAACTAACAAAATTCTAAAAATGTTGAAATTGACACGCATAATAATTAAAGATAACTTGGTGCTACCGGGCCTCAAATATCGAGCCTGGAACCCATACATAATTATTCAATCCAATTTTAAACATAATCAATTATTTAATTTATTAAGTTAACAAAATTCTAAAAATGTTGAAATTGGCACGCATAATAATTAAGGATAACTTAGTGCTACCGGGCCTCAAATATTGAGCCTGGAACCCATGCATAATTATTTAGTCCAATATTAAACATAATTAATTATTTAATTTATTAAGCTAACAAAATTCTAAAAATGTTGAAATTGACACGCATAATAATTAAGGATAACTTGGTGCTATCGGGCCTCAAATATCGAGCCTGGAATCCATACATAATTATTCAGTCCAATATTAAATATAATTAATTATTTAATTCCTTAAACTAATACACACAATTAATTTTGTTTAAATTATAGTAGACGACATGGAGACTTTCCTCTGCCTGTGCATCCTGGACCTGCCGAGGATCAGGTACTAGTGTTGCAGGGCGACCATAGGTCCTCCTTTGTATGGGAGGGACAACTATCGATGCAGGCTCTCCGCCCCAGGAGACCTGACGATTTGTGGGAGTTCATCGTGGAGCATCCTTTCCATGCCCGCGTAGTCGCGCGCCTACAGGCTACGGGTTTCTATACGATTTTTGAGCTTGGACGGATGCAGCTTGATTGGTCTCTCATCACGGCCTTGGTAGAGCGGTGGCGACCGGAGACGCACACCTTTCACTTGCCTACTGGAGAGGCCACCATCGCGCTGGAGGATGTTCAGGTTGTGTACGGGTTGCGCGTAGATGGATGGGTCATGGCATTGCCCCAGTACATTAGATCCATGATGCGTGCACAATTTTTGGATATGATGGGGCATTTTACTGGTTATAGACCTCAGGGTGACGCTGGGGGTAGTCGTGTTGCTTTGTCAGCCATCAGAGATCATATGGTTGTTTTGCACCCAGACATTACCGGTGAGACGGAGGATCTCCAAATTAAGAGGTAGGGCACGAGGGAGGGGTGCCCCACGAGGTAGGGGTGCCCCACGGGGTCGCGGGGGATGGCGAGGAGGTGGTCCCCAGCAAGGGGGCGTTGAGGCACCTATCGACCCACCTGTTGAGGGACATGATGATGACTTTGGAGTTGAGGCGCTTGGAGATGATCAACCCAGTTATATACCTCGGGTAGATGAGCCTTCTAGCAGCATGCCTTCGTACAACCTTCAGCTATCTCTGCCAGCATCGCAGGTCACCCCGTTAGGAGCATTGTCGATCACGGGTACATTCGATGGGGATGTAGACCAGTACTTTGCATGCCCATCTACCGCAGCTGAGGATCGGCCCACCTGGGACGTGGATGGCGGGCGCAGGTTGAGTTATGCCTCATACCCGGCGGTTGATGCGAATCTACCAGCAGGTATGTTTGTATTACTTTAAAATTTCAATTTGTTTTCTTTTCCTTAATGAGCTGACATTAATTAATTTTTAACTTTCTTATGTAGGTTTTGTCCCAGCCCATCTTTGAGGCCACTATATGCTTTGATGAGGACACCACGGATGCATATACTCAGGCGGCCGACGAGACCACAGTGAGAAAATATTTTTTGACTCAACACGTACAATACAAATATACTTTTTCACATGCTAATATTACTACTTGTTTTGTAGGTTGCTGACGGCCTGACGACATATTCTTTCGATCCTGCCAGCTGTGGTGTCGATGCTGCTGCGCATCCTCACATAAAGAGGCGGCTTGATGGCGATGATCCAGATAGTGTACCCGGGTGGCAGGGGATGCGACTTAGGCCGGCAGCAGCACTGAGCACACAGGCTGCAGGACTCACTGATTTACTTATGTTTTTACTTTGTGTAAATAGTGCATTATGTAAATAATGGTAACAATTATCTTTTAACTACATTTTTATTTTAATTGCGTGAACATCAATTTTACTTAAACAATACACAAGAAACACAAATATTGCAAACGTAACACAAAAACAAACAGTAGAACTAAAACCATCACTGCACAAAGGATAACTAAAACCATAAAACGCAGTACTATACTATGCTTTATATATTAAATTTTTCTGCAATAAAGCAGCTTTTTTCACATGGTTTTTATCTTTTTAAGAACGACAAGACAACTCCATAAAACGTAGTACTATACCTCGCTTTATATATTAAATTTTTCTGCAATAAAGTAGCTTTTTCAGATGGTTTTCATCTTTTTCAGAACGACAAGACAACTCCATAAAACGTTGTACTATACCACGCTTTATGTATTTTGTCTCGCCTATAAATAACGGCCTCATTGTAGTTATTTTGTGTGCTCATAAATTAGTAAAAGAAAATATTTCATTAAAAGTAAGGTTTTTTTTTTTTACTAAAAGCAAATATTTCATTAAATGGCTCAACCTCTTCGTCCGCCAAAGTGCAACCGTGGAAAAGAATGCTCGATGCAAAATTATTGGGACGGTGGTGAAGATGGACGTCGCTACTGGTGCTGTATGAACTAGTTATACAAGGTTCCCAGCGAACCTATTTGTGATTTTGAGGAATGGGTTGATGAACCATGTTATCAGGAATGCTACAGAGAACAACTACAGTTTCTTCATAATATATGTTTATGCCAACGGGAAACACAAACAGAAAATGATAGAAGTATTGTAAAAATGAGGGCGAAACTGAAGGAGGTGGGAGAAGAAAAATGGAAAGCACAATGGAATTGTGAAGCACAAAAGGAACGTAAAAAAAATATAAACGGGAACTTGCGGAGGTGAAGGCGAAACTGAAAGAGGTAGAAGAAGAAAAAGAACAAATAAAAGAACGATTTAAGTGGTTGGAGCGGAGAATAAATGGCAACCGGGACTAAACATTGGCATGTATATGTTTAGTGTATTTTTCATATTTCATGTATTTTTATTATGTTGGCCTGTTATGTTTGTGTTTGTGCTGTAGTAATATTTTATTTTAATCGAAGTGGCATGTATGGCATGTATTGAAGTGGCATGTATTAGCATGTATGGCATGTATGTGTACTAAATTTTATTTTAATTGAAGTGAAAGTTAAGTTTAAGTGCTTGTGTTGTTATATGAAACTATCAAACCACGCTTTACATATTACATTTTCCTATAATTAAACAGCTTTTTCTTCACTCATTCCAGATTGTGGAACATAATTTTATTTGATATATATTGCAACATACACAAGTACAAACACGTAATACAAAAAAAAAAATACCAAAACAAAAAGACTAGGGGTATCCTTGATAGTTGGGTACATTCGACGAACTTGCACCAAGAGCCGAATTACCACCGCCACGCACACCACCTGAATGACATTTATGACGGTCGTGTCCTATTTGCGAGCATATGTCACATTTACGCGCATAAACGGTGTCACCAACATCCATTTGGTTCCGTATACGCGTTCTCTTTTGCACTTGCAGCTTGCGCAAATAGTTCTTGTTACATACCATCTTAAAAGTTTCCGGCGGCCAATAATGCTCAGCACCTAATGGCTGCAACTTCCCACTATACGTGTCTACGTATGCAGCAACACTGTATTGCCTATCAATATAGTTTGTTGCCCCATATCCAACTTGTTGAAAACACTTCAACGCATGTGCACACAGCATGTGGTAGATGGTCCATTTCTCACATGAACATAACCTTGTCAACGCAAGTCATGCAAGGCCTTGTCAGGATATTTCTTCTGGAAATTGGCCTTCAGGTGACGCACACAGTAACGGTGGTATGCATATGGTTCCTGCCATTCAGGCAAGTGACGTACAGAACTTAAAATACCACCATGCCGATAAGATATTAGACAAATACCTGAACGCTGTTTGACAACGTGCTGCTTCAAGTGGTTCAAAAAAAGCGTCCACGTCTCTTCGCTTTCGTTGGCACATATGGCAAAAGCTAGTGGAAATATTTGCCCGTTAGCATCTACTGCAACTGCAATCAAAAGCTTAATATCATACTTTTCATAGACATGAGTACCGTCTATGGAAATAACAGGACGACAATGCACAAAATCATCAATTGCTGGTTTAAATGACCAGAACACATAGTTGAAAATATATTCGGGTCTATCCGAACTCCGCTCACGCCTCTATTCAACAATAGTCCCGGGGTTAAAATGTTGTAGTGCGACCATGTACCTAGGCAGATTTGAAAAAGACTTATCCCAGTCGCCATAAATAAGTTCAAAGGCACGTTTGCGACCGAGATATGCCTTTCTTTTGGTTATAGTACAACCATACTCCTGGTGGACGACTGTAATACACTCTTTAATCTTGAACCTAATAGACACTTCCAAATATGGAATCAAGACAAGAGAAATCACGTCCACATCCAAGTTGAAGTGATTCTTATTGTATGTGTCCATTTCACATCTGTTCTCGCTAATAAATTTACCCACTTTCCACAAACCTGATTTCTTCTTGGTGGCACGCAACATCCAATGACAACCCGTAAAGTCTCTACGGCATGCAGCCTTGTATTTCTCCGTAGTTGACTCACTTACCGTCATCTCACGACACTCTCTTATACTATAGATTTTTACAGCCCTAATTAAGCGAGCTTTATTGGGGAAATACATGCCATTTGTCAGAACAGCTGGTCTAGACTCATCCCACATCGCTGACCGATATTCATCATCATCCCTTGTGAGGGCATCCACGTTCGGCATGCTTGGCAAATTATCAAGGTAGGGAATATTCCGCTCATGAAATGGCACATGGGACCCGTACACTCTTGGTCTAGCAGGAGGTGGAGGAACATGCTCCCTCGTCAGCTCAGGTTCAACATTCACTTCCTCCTCATCATCACCCTCATCATGGAAGGGTGTGTCATCCCCAGACTCATCCGCATTGTTGTCATAATCACTATCATCTTCCTGACTCTGCGCATCTGCCAAATCACGAGTAAATACGTTGTCTATGGGCAACTGTGTGAGGTCAGGAGCTTCAAAAAGCTCGTTTTCACTGCACAAAAAGAACTCTTGTTGGTGATGACTCCCAGATGGACCATCGTGGTCCAATACTCCAGAACTACGCATATTCCAACTAGGGGCGGAGTCATAACTTGTGAAATTCATATTCGGACGGTACCCCCTATGAATAATATGAGTGTTAATACAAATCCAATTAAAACATAAAATAAATATCGCTAAAGCGTAGTAAAATTGAAGTTTACCAATCGTCTTGTTGATTATATAAAGTCGAAAAATTATTTTGTGGTTGCTCATTCGCCGATGGTGACAAGTTTAAATCAAGGCAAGCTCTTTCATCAGCAATCTGTCCGGCAAAAACTGCTCCAGAATAACCACCCGACGACTGGGGGTTATCCCTACTATGCACGCCCTCATCATTGGGAACGTCTTCCACCTTGACGTACATTTCCAATAATTTTATTACAATAAATTCCATGTATTCATCCGGAATCCGCAAAAAATCTCTAAGAGTTTCATCATCCTGGATGTTAAACTCAGAATAATAAGCAAACTCCTGCGGAGTCACTGAATACGGAAATCTACCGGTTACTTTAAGGTTAACCGAACGCCTCCTATCACTCATTTTTTTATGTAACAACGATACCAATTTATCGTACTCCATAGTAAGCGGCAATTTAACATGAAACTGTGGAGGTGAGCTATACCTCGCAGAGTTATTCTCCAGCACAACCTCACCCCCCCAATATAGTGAAACCCTTATTTTTGGCACTTTAGACATTTGTAAAAAAATGATTGATAAGAAGAAGAGAGAAGTATGAACGTAAGTTTGAAGTAAAGTATTGAATGGATTTTCATAAAATTGAAATGCCTTTAAATAAGGCAAGTCCGAGCTTGGGGTGTAGAATTTTTCTATGTAAAACGCAATACAATACTACGTTTTATGTATTTAATTTATTATTATGTCAGTTAATTGGTGGGGCCAAAAAATCAGAGTAAAACGCAGTATAATAATACGTTTCAGTGTAAAACGCAGTATTATACTGCGTTTTACAAAAAAAACAAATGTTGTGTATTGCGTTAAAGTAAAACACAGTATAGTACTGCGAATTAGTTAAAAATAATAATTTTTAAGTAAAACGCAGTACTATACTGCGTTTTACCTAGTTATGTAACTTTTTTTTTGCATTAGAAACGTGCTTTTTGTCCAAAAAAACATAAAAAAAGTTCGAACAAAACATGGGGAGGGGGGTGTGGAAGGGGGGGTAGACGGAAGAAGATGAATGGGAGGGGGCGGTGGTCTCAAGTTTTTTGGTTGGTGGGGGCAGGGGAGAGGGGGAGGTAAAAAGTTTTTTTTTTTGTTGCTTTAAATGTGTATGTGTGTTTTTAAATTACATTTGTTAAATTTTTATTACAGGTGTCATTTTTTTATTGGTTAATTTGACAAGTCATTGGCGAGTGTAACTCACGCATATGGTTTGTTAGACTCGGTGTTCACGTGACTTATTTTTTACGGATTATAAGTGTTAAAATGAGAAAAAGGTTAGTTGATGTGTTTGTCTGAATGTTGATGACAACTTAAAGGGGCCGTTTATGTATTTCGCCAAACCAAAACAGTAAAAAATTCTTTTGATTTCGAAACCAAAAAATAAGTTTTTTTGTTTCCTACAAAAAATTTCTTCTAGAAGAACAAAAAGTAAATGTTAAAGGACCGTTTTCCAAAATCAGAACAACCCTTTTTTTGCTAATAAAGATTTTTTATCGGTTTCAATCTTTAAAACTTTATTCCTTTTTGATTTGTTTTCTTAAACTAGTTCTTTTTTTAAAAATAAAAATAAAAATCCAAGCACACATTATTCTACATGTCCTAAGATTATTATTATTTTTAAAAAAAAAAAAACAAGTTGGATGTCAATTGCATTTTAAAATTAATATCAAAAAAATAGGGAAGTCTCGTCCTTTATATGCCTTTTCCTCATCATCGCGTACACTCAATTTTCCGCGAAGTTTCGTACAAAATACCAGCTTATTTTGAGGATTTAACCAATATCATCCTTATTGTTTCACCCTAACTTTCACTGCATCCTTATTTTATTTCACTTAACTCAGAACATCCCTTAAGTTACACAAAGTTAACCAAAACCATCCCTCTGTTAACTTTTCCGTTATATTCTAACGCCGCAACATATTTCTCACGTGACTTAGTCCGCCCCTCCTCTATCAAAGAACACAATGAGGAGCTTGACAGAAAAAGTTTCCGGAACTCAAAAACGAGAAGAAAAAAAGAATTAGTTGTAGAACACAACCGCCGCCTTCTTCGCCAAAGAATATGCATAGTTTCCTCACGCACTATTACGACACCAACACAAAAGGCATGGAAGGATGAGTATTTAAACTTTATAATAAGTTAATAACAAACAGTCTGTTCCTATATAATTTTGGAGAGAAAACAAAAATTTACCGATTCTTTTTGCTAAAAGGTATTAAAAGGATGCAAAAATTAAAGTAACGAATTCAAGAAAAATGGGATGGCAATGTTGATACCCAATTTTTCTCTAGGTATTTTTGTACCCAAAATACTTCCAAAATAGCATACATGTGCATATATCAGCACACCCAATTCTCGAAAGTGTCCTAATGCACTATAATCATCAGGTGACGACTCTTAACTTCTAAACCCAATTCTCGAAAGGGAATAGAGTTATACTCCCAATGTCGTATACCCAATTTAGACCCATAGAAAAAGGGAGCGTCGACAGGTAAAACAACAAAAAACTTTGTCAAAGAAAAATGAAGTAGATAAGCCAAACGAAATTAGAATGTACATTTCAAGTTCAAGATCAATATCATATCAGTCTTATATTTAGCCTCAGAAGTTGAAGTCAGTACTGGAGCTTTCCACTTGGGAATTTTTTAGAGATGCCTTCATAAGTAACTCAAAGACACATTAGCGAGAACGGACTAATTTAACCGGCAAGAAAATTTTGTCGTAGTTGATCAGCTTCTAACTAAGATTCTTGGTGGAGAAGCTCGTCCGAAACTAGTAAGGTCTGAACTGCAAAATTTTGGAGGAGAAAACAGCACTAGGAATGCGGCGGCTAGAGGAGGATGTTGAAGTGGAAGAAATTAGAAAATTTCAACAACGATCAAGGAAAGAGAAGTCGTGACTTTTGGATTTTGGTGAAGAAGGTGGGATCTGTTTCACAAGTTTCTCTATCAAAATTTTCTTTTGACTTTGGTTGAGGGAGAGAGAGACAAAGACACGTGACAAAAGGAAGCAACGTTAATACCAACATATAACTTAACGGAAGGATGTTTTTGGTTAACTTTGTGTAACTTAAGGGATGTTCTGAGTTAAGTGAAATAAAATAAGGATGCAGTGAAAGTTAGGATAAAACAATAAGGATGATATTGGTTAAATCCTCGCTTATTTTCATATTTCAATCCTAGTCATCAGCTGATCAGCAAACAGTTGAATCATTTTTCTAGCAATGGATTTGTAGATTGAGAGAAAATCAGCTTCTCTTTTAATTTGACGCCGCATTTTCAGCTCATCAATTTGATACCCTATTTGACTCGAGAGTTTCTGCTTCGAGGTAGTTTTTGCTTATATAGCTCGTTTTATATCTGGAAATATGATTGAGATCTGTGAATATATTGATGTATTGTATATCTCTTTTGCAATTAAAAGCTTAGTATTTCAGACCCATCTGTTAATTTTGTTTGCTCAAGTCTCTTGTTTTTAGGTTCTTGCTTTATTGATTCTCATATACAACTATATGACCACTCAAGCTCTTGAATAGATGCAAACCCATATGTTGATTTTGTTAGTTTGTTCTCTTGTTTTGGGTTTGCTTCCTTCATTTATTCTCAGATTCAAGATAATCAAAACTCAAGTACTTGAGTGCATATATCTTTTTCTTTCAGTTATAGTATTTGATGCCTTCGTTTGGCAATTTCTTGTTTTTTGGGTTGCTTGATTCGCAGAAGGAATAATATCAATACTCCAGCACCTTTTCTTTTTATGATGGTGGTGTCCAAGTCAGCTTCCGCACACCTCACACTTTTTACCCGTAAAAATGGTACAAATGAATTTGTAACGTGGTTTATAGACACGTGGATTAAATTGATCCGATAAAATAAAGTAATGAAGAACAAAGCAATTAAAATAAAGAGAATTGAGGAAAAGACAAGGCTGAGCTTCAGAATGTTCTCACTGGAATCAAGAATAATTAGAAAATCTCGACAATACTTGTATAAAGCTTGAGAGAAAGAATACTAGTCTTTTGCTATCATTCTTTCTTGATGTCTATCAATAAAATGAAAGTATGAGGTATATGGTTACAATTCATGCCCCCTTAACTACCACAATTAATGCTATAATAAAAGGTAATTAAAGGTCATAATACCTAATAAAGGCCGGTGGAATCTTGGGGCCTTCAGTAACGTTTCTATAACAGTCATATCTTGAATTGCTTCTTATCCGGTTACAAGTTTGCATCCGGTTTCACCATGGTTGACTGGTCATTATTGACATGTGTAGCTTCCTCATTTACCCAACTCTTGAGACCGGTTTTTACCGTATACAGATAATTCCCCAACTTTTCGGTTACTCACTATGATGTGACCGGGAAGTGGAAGATTTTCTCCTTTCTATCCTCGTCACTGCTTTATTAAAAACCTTGCCGAAAAACGAAAATCGGACGAAGTAAACAAGAGTGCAAAACTTAGGGATTCAAATGACAAATCCACCCTTATTATTCTTTCTCCAATGACCGGTTGGAGCTGAAGAAATGCCTCTATCACATAAAACTTGATCTCGGGTTTTCAGTGTCCACCCGGAACTTTTAATCTTTGAATTTCAACTTTTGGGTTTTTAGTTGTACCCGAGTTTTAACTCTTCGTTTTTTTTGTTGTACCTCTTTGTGTGTTGACTCTTGGGTTTTTAATTGTACCCGAAAACTTTTCTTTGAGTTTTGACTCTTTGGTTTTTAGTTGTTCCCGAAAACTTTTCTTTGAGTTTTGACTCTTCGACTTTTAGTTGTACCCGAAAACTTTTATAACCTCACATCCTTCGAGACCGGGGATGGTAATGACTATGAATTTTATACTTCTGGTTTTGATAAAGTTCGGGAATTTGATGCATTCGGTTAACTTTACGATCGGGAAACAAGGCATCTGACCTTTAGCCATTTAATTTGATAGCTTTATAAGAGAGGGCCCTTATGTTTGCGGTGTTTATGAAGAGGACGTCCATGTTCATCCGGACACAAATGTTCGGGTTTATAATCCTTTTTTGCTGCTAAGTATGAGCAAATGTTAAGAATGATTTTGTTCATTCAAACATATACAAGAATGTTTTTAGAAAGTGCAAGTTTTGCTTCATTCCATTAATTGAACGTACACAGGTGTTTATAACTTTGCATATACGATAGTTTACAAGAAATGAACAAAAATACCTTGCAAGAGAATTGTGACCGGGCTGACATTTATTAAGTCTAGCCAGTTCTTGATTATGATTCCTTCTATTTCTTTTTTTCTCGGGCTGTTCTCGCAGTCCCCAGTCCTATATCTGGCAGTCCTCATTCCTTTTCTTTATTACGGAGCAGTTCGGGCTATTTCCGACATCTTGTACAGGTTGTTTCGGAGCCATATTCAAATGCTTCCAGTACTTATTGTTGCAGTTTCTGCTGCTCTAATGCAACAATCCCCAACATTCGTATACATTATTGTCTTTAATCAAAGTTATTTTCTGGCGACTCGCTTCGGGTACGCCCCTGCCTCATGTCAGTCCGTGATCCTGATGGGTATGGTTCAAACTGGTGTCTGGAATACCTCCGATCAAAGTTCAATTGACCTTGATTCCGGGTCGTAGAAGATGTCGATTTACTTATCTGATCATCTTCTACACAAATCAAAGATTCTTATCTGTTATGAACATCTTCCCACGTTGTTGTTTGAAATTCCAACAAACTCTCCTTCAACTTCCTTGAGGCATCAGAACTTGTGGGATTAAGACCCTTGGTAATGCTTCCGCTGCCCATTCATCCGGTACTGTCGGCAACATCATTCTCTCTTTTTGGAATCGGATCACGAACTCTTGTAGCAACTCCGAGCTTTCTTGAGCGATTCTAAATATATCGGCTTTTCTAGCTTGCACTTTCCTTGCTCTAGTGTGAGCTTTGATGAAACAATCTGCAAGCATTTCAAAAGAATCAATTGAGTATTCAGGTAAGAGACTCCATGTTAAAACCCCTTTTGTTAGAGTTTCGCCAAATTTCTTCAGTAAAACTTATTCGATCTCTTGCGGAGCCAAATCATTTCCCTTCACAGCTGTGGTGTAAGTTGTGATGTATTCCTGTGGATCTGATGTTCCATCATATTTTGAATATCCAGCATTTTGAATCTCTTTGGAATCAATTCCGGAGCCACACTGGGTTTAAATGATAACTGTATATACTTTTTCGAATCCGGGCCCTTTAGGAGGTGCTCCCTGGATCTAATCTATTCGAGCATGAAACTCTTTAGCATTTTGATCCATTCGAGCATTTACTTCCCTCATAAACCTCATGACTTCGGCTTTGAAAGAATCGTCTGCGTTAATTTCATTTTCAGATCCACTACCGGCACCACCTTCTTGATTGTTTGTTTCTTCTGAACTTTACCCCGGTAATGGTGTCACCGGTTCTTGGTGTCGTTTGTTTATAGGGATGCCGGGAGGGACTCGAACTCCACCATTTGAATTATTTGAAGTCCCCGGTATTGCTTGTTGAAGCTCAATCATTATCCGGTCCTGTCTTGAGAGATGGTCCATAATTTTCCATTGTTGTGCTCTCAACATTTTCACGGTAACAGTCACCGGCTCACCATCCATATCATCATGGGTAGGACTCCTCTCATGTCGAATTTTTCTTTCTACCCGGTTTGGAGTTGACTCATTTCCATCGAGATGGCACTAGTTGAACCATCCTGTTGATTTCCATTATGGAGATTGTCCACGAGCTCATCGTTGTAGTTTGTTCCAACATTGAGCGAGTTGTTGATATCATTGTGTGCTATAACTGTAGTATGCTCAAAACAGAAAAAATCTTTAAAGCACGCTAGTATAAGATGAACAGACCCCACAGTGGGCTTCCGTAAAAATGACACAGTTGAATTTGTAACGCGGTTTATAGACGCGTGGATTAAATTGATATGATAAAATAAAGTAATGAAGAATAAAGCGATTAGAATAAAGAGAATTGAGGAAAAGACAAGTCTGAGCTTCAGAATGTTCCCACCGGAATCAAGAATAATTAGAAAATCTCGACAATACTTGCATAAAGCTTGAGAGAAAGAAATACTAATCTTTTGCTATCAGTGTTTCTTGATGTCTCTTAATAGAATAAAAACCTCTATTTATACTAGAGCTATGCGTTGTATGGTTACAATTCATGCCCCCTTAACTACCACAATTAATGCTAAATAAAAGGTAATTAAAGGTAATAAAGGCCGGTGGAATCTTGGGGTCTTCTGTAACGTTTCTATAACGGTCATATCTTGAATTGCTTCTTATCCGGCCACAGATTTGCATCCGGTTTCACCATGGTTGACTGGTCATTACTGTCATGTATCGCTTCCTCATTTACCCAATTCTTGAGGCCGGTTTTTACCGTATACACAAACCATTCTTTTGGGTACCTCCCACTAATACCGGGTAACTCTGCCTGTCAAGACTTAGGCAGTTGAGAAGAAATCACCTAGTGTTTTGTTTTGAACCTGGTACCTCATGGTTCTCTCACTTTATTGACCACTAGACCTCAATGCTCAAGCACTTGAGTACATATATCTTCTCAGTTCTCCCTTAGTTATATAGTGTTTAATGCTCGTCATGGTAAAAAGTTATCATTTTGATGCTCTTTTCTTGTTTCTTTTTTGTTATCGTTAGCACTTTCTTGTTTTTGGGTTGTTTGATTCTCAAGAGGTTAGAATATTGATGCTCAAGTATTTTAATACATCAGCTTATCCCTACATATATAGTGTTCGATTCTCTTTGTTTTTGTACATTTTCTTGTCATTGGTTGATGGCTTTATTGATTCTTAGATGCAAGTATATCAACATTCCAGCACATGAATATTTTTATCTTTTCCTTTCTAGTGTAGTGTTTGATGCTCTTCCTTTTTTCAATTTCTTGTGGTGCATAGCCTGCAGCGATGCTGTGCTTATCTTGCTCCTATTACTCTTTGGTTAATTGAGTTTGTCATTTGTGACCAAATCCTTTTTTTAACTTTCTTTTACAGGTAATATACCAGGTATTGCAATTTCTTCTGTGTTTAAGTCATTTCTTGCAATACCTGTAGCTGCGCAATGGGGAGTCAAAGTGAAGGAAAACTCAAATTTTGTATCGACAGAGGAGGCACTTTTACTGATGTCTATGCAGAGATTCCTGGAAAAACTGAAGGCCGTGTCATGAAGTTACTGTCAGTTGATCCTTCTAATTATGATGATGCTCCAGTTGAAGGAATAAGGAGGATTTTGGAGGAATTTACTGGAAAGAAAATTCCCCGTAGTTCGAAAATTCCTACTGATAAGATTGAATGGGTGAGGATGGGTACAACCGTGGCAACAAATGCATTGTTGGAGAGGAAAGGGGAGAGAATTGCACTGTGTGTCACTCGAGGCTTTAGGGATTTGCTCCAGATTGGTAATCAGGCTCGTCCGCATATATTTGACCTCACTGTATCAAAACCATCAAATCTTTATGAGGAGGTTGTAGAAGTTGATGAAAGAGTTGAGCTTGTTCTTGAAAAGGATGGGGGAGTAGATTTAGACTCTTCTGCATCACTTGTTCAAGGTGTTTCAGGCGAGCTTGTCAAGGTTGTAAAGCCACTTGATGAGGAAGCTCTGAAACCTTTGCTGAATTCTTTGCTGCAAAGGGGTATTAGTTGCTTAGCTGTGGTTTTGCTCCACTCTTATACTTATCCGCAACATGAAATACTTCTTGAAAAATTAGCTCTTAGTTTAGGCTTCAGGCATGTATCTATATCATCTGCTTTGACTCCTATGGTCCGAGCTGTTCCTCGAGGATTTACAGCAAGTGTTGATGCATATTTGACTCCTGTTATTAAAGAATACTTGTCAGGTTTCATGTCCAAATTTGATGAAGGACTAGGAAAGTTGAATGTTTTATTTATGCAGTCGGATGGAGGGCTTGCACCAGAACATAGATTTTCAGGCCACAAAGCAATTTTGTCAGGTCCTGCTGGCGGTGTAGTTGGTTACTCTCAGACACTCTTTGGGATTGAAACAGACAAGGCTCTAATCGGTTTTGACATGGGTGGTACCTCTACTGATGTCAGCCGATATGCTGGTACCTATGAACAAGTTATAGAAACCCAGGTTGCTGGTGCAATAATTCAAGCACCTCAGCTCGATGTAAACACAGTCGCTGCTGGCGGTGGATCAAAGTTAAAATTTCAGTTTGGTTCTTTCCGGGTGGGACCAGATTCAGTGGGTGCACACCCAGGACCAGTTTGTTACCGGAAAGGCGGGCAATTAGCAGTTACAGATGCAAATCTTATCTTAGGATATGTCATTCCTGATTTTTTCCCGTCCATTTTTGGTCCCAATGAGGACCAGCCATTAGACATTGATGCTACGAGGGAAGAGTTTGAAAAACTTGCGAGGCAAATCAATTCCTACAGAAAGAGCCAGGATTCATCTGCAAGGGACATGACGGTAGAGGAGATTGCACAAGGTTTTGTGAATGTTGCCAATGAGACCATGTGCCGCCCGATACGGCAGTTGACGGAAATGAAGGGTCATGAAACAAGCCACCATGCTCTTGCTTGCTTCGGAGGTGCAGGTCCTCAACATGCCTGTGCCATTGCTAGATCACTTGGAATGAAGGAAGTTCTTATTCACAGGTTATGTGGAATCTTAAGTGCGTATGGTATGGGGTTAGCTGATGTGGTAGAAGATGCGCAAGAGCCGTATTCAGCTGTTTATGGCCCTGATTCTGTGATTGAAGCTTCTCGCAGAGAAACTATCTTGCTGAAGCAGGTGAAGGATAAGCTGCAGGAGCAAGGGTTCAGAGAAGAAAGTATCACTAGCGAAACATACTTAAACTTAAGGTATGAGGGAACAGACACCGCAATCATGGTAAAGAGACCAATCAATGATGATGGGTTACCTCCTGATTATGCTGCCGAATTTGTCAAGTTGTTCCAGAGGGAGTATGGATTTAAACTTCAAAACAGGAATATAGTTATATGTGATGTTAGGGTTCGCGGTGTTGGAGTCACTAACATACTGAAGCCTCGAGCCCTAGATTCTTCCCCTTGTTCCCCTAAAATTGAAAGTCACTACAAGGTATACTTTGGGAATGGATGGAATGACACTCCTTTGTTCAAGCTTGATAATCTGGCATATGGGAATGTCGTTCCTGGCCCAGCAATTATCATGAATGGCAATAGCACTGTCATTGTTGAGCCCAACTGCAAGGCCATTATTACTAAATATGGCAACATTAAAATAGAGATCGAGTCATCTTCCAATACTGCAAAAGTAGATGAAAAAGTTGCAGATGTTGTGCAGCTCTCAATTTTCAACAACCGGTTTATGGGAATAGCTGAACAGATGGGGCGCACCTTGCAGAGGACTTCTATATCAACAAATATTAAAGAGCGGCTAGACTTTTCTTGTGCACTTTTTGGCCCTGATGGTGGGCTTGTGGCAAATGCACCCCATGTTCCTGTGCACTTGGGGGCTATGTCGAGCACTGTACGATGGCAGCTGAAGCACTGGGGTGACAATCTAAACGAGGGAGATGTTTTAGTCGCCAATCATCCTTCTGCTGGTGGTAGCCACCTGCCTGATATAACTGTTATTACGCCTGTTTTCAACAAAGGTAGATTGATATTCTTTGTCGCAAGTAGAGGGCATCATGCAGAGATTGGAGGTATTACTCCTGGAAGTATGCCGCCTTTCTCAAAGTTCATATGGGAGGAAGGAGCAGCAATAAAAGCATTCAAGCTTGTTGAGAAGGGAACTTTTCAAGAAGAAGGAATCACCAAACTTCTTCGTTACCCTTGTTCTGAAGAATCAACTCATAACATTCCAGGAACGCGCAGGCTTCAAGATAATTTATCTGACCTTCATGCACAAGTAGCTGCAAATCAGAGAGGAATTACCCTTATCAACGAGCTTATTGAGCAATATGGTCTGGAAACTGTCCAAGCGTACATGAACTATGTGCAGGCTAATGCTGAAGAAGCAGTGAGAGAAATGCTTAAATCTGTTGCCGTGAGAGTTTCTTCTGAAGCAAAAATGTCTGGAAAGGGAGGCGTAGTGACTATTGAAGAGGAAGATTACATGGATGATGGGTCTACCATACACTTAAAGCTTACTATAGACTCTCTGAAGGGAGAAGCATTTTTTGATTTCTCCGGAACCAGTCCAGAAGTTTATGGTAATTGGAATGCCCCAGAGGCAGTGACAGCTGCTGCAGTCATTTACTGTGTACGCTGTTTGGTGAACGTTGATATCCCTCTCAATCAAGGTTGCTTGGCTCCTGTAAAGATTTATATACCTCCTGGTTCATTTCTCTCTCCAAGTGACAAGGCTGCAGTGGTGGGTGGTAATGTTCTTACGTCACAGAGGATAACTGACGTCGTTCTTACTGCATTCCAAGCTTGTGCTTGTTCACAGGGTTGCATGAATAATTTAACCTTTGGGGATGACACTTTTGGTTACTACGAAACAATTGGCGGTGGAAGTGGAGCTGGTCCTACTTGGGATGGGACAAGTGCAGTCCAGTGCCATATGACCAACACCCGAATGACAGATCCAGAGATCTTTGAGCAAAGATACCCAGTTATATTGCATAAGTTTGGAATAAGAGAGAATAGTGGAGGTGCTGGACAACATAAAGGAGGTGATGGCATTATCAGGGAGATTGAATTCAGGCGGCCGGTCATTGTGAGCATCCTTTCAGAAAGGCGTGTGCATGCACCGAGGGGGCTGATGGGTGGAAAAGATGGGGCTCGGGGTGCTAATTTCCTCATCACGAAAGATAAAAGGAAGGTGTATGTTGGTGGTAAAAACACAATTGAGGTGCAGGCTGGGGAAATACTTCAGATTTTGACACCAGGAGGAGGTGGCTGGGGTGCAAAATGATTAGTACAAAGCAAAACTTCTACTGCAAATACCCTCCATGCCATCCAAACATCCACAAAGGAAAAATAATAAGGGAAATGAGGGCATAAACTTCCTTTTGTCTGTATGGTGCATATGAGAATGCTTGGTTCTTCCCCTATTTTAAAGATGTATGATTTCAATAATCTCAGGTTTTCGAATTGATAATAATTGCTGGTCACAGAATATGTTCTGCTTATAGTAGCTATTTGGTCCATCCATGGCCTCTATTAGTAACACGGGGAGAAAGTACCCCTCTTGCTTGCTTCCAAATTTTAATGCAGAAGCCAAAGAGCAGCCCGGTGCGCTAAGCTCCCGTTATGTGCGGGGTTCGGGGAAGGACTGGACCACAAGGGTCTATTGTACGCAGCCGTACCCTGCATTTCTGCAGGAGGCTGTTTGCACGGCTTGAATCCGTTACCTCTTGGTCATATGACAACAACTTTACCAGTTATACCAAGGTTCCCTTCTTAATGCAGTAGCCAACTTTCTAGGAAAATACATACTCGTAGTTGGTATTTGCATCAAATTATATCAACTTCTTAGGTTATGTGATAGAACAAGGTGGGAATGTATATTAATTAACAGGGATGAAACTTTATGCGTAATCTTGCATTTATTTGTTTGGTGAAGATACTAGGTGCGAGTCAGTTTTTTTTCACTGGCAACTGGACAAAGGCCCTTTCTTCTCCTTAAACATACTGAGAAATGTGTTCCATTATCAACTGAAACAATGAAACTGGCATGGCTTTGAAGCTTACTAGGAGTACTTGATAAGTGACAAATGATATAACCAGGGTGCAAGATTTGCGGTTAGTTTTCAAAATTCGAACAAGCAAATCATATGAATTTTATGTTAATCGTGTAGAAATCAAGAAAATGAAATTAGTCCTATTCTAGAACTTCAGAAATTTTAAAAGTAATTAAATATGTACAGTGCTATTTAGAAAAGAATTTAAAACAATAAATGTTATACACATTTGTTTGAAACACTAAAAGGGTAAAGAATCAAACTAATTCATATATTATTCGAAATTGAGTAATTTTGTAGTCTATTATACTTTGGGTTTAATTTTACCCTGCCATTACAAAGAAATCTACTTGATCCTTGACGGATCTCCAAGTTAAAGTATAACGGGAGTAACTTTAAACCATAACCAAAAGTAGATGCCTAAATTTAAACTTTTTTTTCTCGAAGTATTTTGACACGTAAAATTTAGGGATCACTTATTTCACACTAGAGATCCATTAACGACAAGAATAAATACTTGATAATTTGTTAACACAAAGGTAAAAATTAATCCAAATTAAAATGAATAGTACTACTCCCTCAATTCCAGTTTCTATGAACCTTTCGGAATTCGCAGATTATATTGATTAACTCTCTACGTGAATCACATAGAATTTTAAATTTTTTTAAAATAAAATTTATATATGTAGAAACTATCTAAAAGTACTACTATAAGACATAAAATAATAAAAAAAGGGAGACAGAAGGTAGAGGGAGAAAGCTTATAGCCTGTTTGGCCAAGTTTCTTTTTGGCCAAAGCGTTTTTTTTTTTGGCCAAAAGCACTTTTGGACAAGAATTGAGGTGTTTGGCCAAGTTTTTGGAAGGAAAAACAGTGCTTTTGAGGAAAAGCAGAAACAGTTTTAGAAAAGCAAAAAAAGTAGTTTCTCTCCAAAAACACTTTTTTGAGAAGCACTTTTGAGAAAAATACACTTAGAAACAGTTTTTAAAGCTTGGCCAAACACTAATTGCTGCTCAGAAGTGCTTTTCAAACTAATTAGCCAAATACAAACTACTTCTCACCAAAAGTACTTTTCGAAAAAGCTGATTTTTGCAGCTTGGTCAAACGAGCTATTAGTCAAAGAACTTTGTTTGAGTACCTAAATAATAAGTTCACATAAAATAGAACAAAGGGAGTATTGAGCAATTTGAAATAGTATTGGGGTAATTTTAGACATTTTCCGTAAAAAAGAAAAGAGGAACATAAAAAAAGGGAGACAGGAGGTAGAGGGACAAAGCTTATATACTACTACTAAAAATCCAATGGCATTCCCGCGCAAGAAGCAGCAGACGGAAAAGGAGAGTGCAATGAAATCTTCAATTTCAACTAAAAGGGTCGAATCTTCTGAACCCAAGACATCAAAATCTGGGTTTAAGCCAACAGTAAGTACTTCACACAATCCCTAAAAAGACTCTTGTTTTGGCTCCATAAATTTTGAATCTTTTTGTTTTCTTTGACTTACAAATAGGTTTGTCTGAAAGATTGGTGGCTTAAAAGGGCTGAAGCTGATTCTCAGGGAAGGACTCTCGCCGTTGCTGGGAACACTTCTCGAGAGTAAACTTATTTTTTTTTTCTGCTTTCAAAATTTTGTTGCAATTTATAGTTGTTTTATATATTTGGGTTTTTGGGATTTAGGATTTTACTGTGTGTTCATGCAGTTTTTCCTTTTTTTTTTTACTTGTCAAGATTCTATCTTTTTTAAATTTTGTTTTCCGACTTCTGTTGCAATTTATAGTTGTTTTAGATATTTAGGTTTTGGCGATTTAGGATTTTACTATGTGTTCATGCAATTTTTCCTTTTCAAGATTCTTTTTTTTTTCCAGAGTTCTGCTGCAATTTATAGCTGTTTTTAATATTTGGGTTGTTGGCATTTAGGATTTTACTATGACTTTTCCTTTCAACATTCTTTTTTTTTTTTTTTTTTTTTGGTTTTCAGAGCTCTGTTGCAATTTATAGTTGACCTCACTTTGTGGGATTACACTGGGTTTGTTGTTGTTGTTTATAGTTGTTTTATATATTTGGGTTTTTGGGATTTAGGATTTTACTATCTGAAGTAGAATACTTGCAGACTGATTAAAAGAAGGAGGTGGTTAAGTAATTTAGAATGAAGGACGTGGTTTACTTCGTTGGGGAAGCTAGAATTTTCTCAAACTTAAGGCCTTATTTATATTAATAGGGCCCTAGAAAACAGCTTTTCTGAAGTTTTATGTTACATCTGATTTAGTAAGTGGCATTTTAAACTCAGATCCTTTTGTTTTTAATACTTTTCTGTAGAGGTCAGGCGATGCGAGTATTCTCCTCTGCACCAATTCTCAAGGTATTTGATGTTTTTACTCTTGAGACCATCGATGGGATATGCGTTGTCCTCAAAGGCTTCATAAACAAAACTCATTCGGAGGAAAATGGTTTTCCGTCTGAGGTATGTTACGAGGGACTTGCCATATTTGTTTGCCTGCGAAATCTTTTTGTTGATTGCGAAGTTTATGAATTCAATGAAGGACAAAACAAAATGAGAATTTGATATAACCAGACACTTTTTGCTACAAAATAGATGATTTTGTTTCATGTTATCCAAGTAGTGGTATTGTTTGATTGGACTACCACTCACAAAGATGGATGCTCTCTCTTATTGGAGTAAGGATCTGTGGTTTGTCTCGACTGTAAAAGAAAAGGAATTAAATAATAGCAGAAAGAAGAATATAATCAGTTAGGGCACAATGGTAATAGAATATATAAGTAATTACAAAGATAGGATTAGAAAGTATAGAACAAGACAGAGAGAAAGACGAGCACAACTTCCGTTTGCTCAAAAGCTGTTTTTTCTAGTCGCAAAGGGTCACATCCTACCCGAACCCCCTTTAAGAAATATCCTCGTAAAAGTAAAAGAAAATCTTTAGATATCTCACTGTAGAGAAGGATCCGATAACCAGCTAACTTTTAGATATCTCCGCGATTGTCTTGTTAATATTTTAAAGAAGCCAAAGAGGACCACCCTTCTGTTCTGCATTTGAGCATTTGTATTTGTGTCAACCCCATAACTGAAGCCTTACTTAGACTCGGAGACTCGGATGGAGTACAAAAATAATAAGTGGAAACTGTATGTATAGCATATGTAGTTCAGAAGCAGATTTCTCTAGACATAATGTAGAGATTCATTTGATAAGTTGCTGAGATAATCTACCTAGGATTCTTGACTTTTTAGTTTCCAAGGTATTTGGCACTTAAATAACGTGGAACAATTTATTTGATTGCTAATAACCATTGCAGTGAGAACTAGCAAAAGCTATCATTTTGAGTAGCTAATTCAGTGTATGTATAACGGGTACTGTTCTAGAATATATATAACAAGGTTTCTCGATGCTAGCCTCCTCTACTATACAACGTTTTATTAAATTTTTATTTATCAAAAGGCCTTTATGGATTAGGTAGTAAATGAAAAATTAGGAGGGAGCAGGTGTGCTCTATCCAAAATACTTCTATTCTTCTGTAAATTGGTGTTGAGTTCTGTTTTTTCTTGAAGTTGAAAAGAGAATACTCTCATCAGACATGTTTAGAGAAGTAGCAAAGCTTATATAGGTAGTTCATTGTACTAATAATATTTGTTGTAATGGTTACATCAACTATTTTGGGTGTCTATAAGGTTAATTTTTTAGATATCAAATACTCCTAACATTATTTGAAAACAAAATTAGTTTCCTTTTCATCCCTTCCATCTTCTGCAAAAACCCGGAAAAAAGAAATACTTTTAAGGACTTGGTGCAGTTTCTTACACTTAGGGGTCGTTTGGTAGGATGCATTAGATAAAATAATGCTTGCATTAGCTTTGCGTATTAATAATACCTTGTTTGGTAGACATTTTGAACCTATGCATTAGTTATGCAAGCATTAGTTATACATCCTATTTGGTATTATCCTATGCATAACTAATGCATAGAAAACCATGGTATTAGCAATGCAATGGGTTTTAATGCATGTATTAGCTTAGGTTAAGACAAAATTGTCCTTCAAAATTTATGCTTGATTAAAATATGCTAGTTATTATATTAATGCAAGTTTAAAATAATTCAAATAGTGAGAAATAAAATTATATCTCTAGTAAATAAATAAATACTTAGCATATTTCCTTTTTTATAAATAAATATTTAGTTCTACTTTACAATATAGGTAGACAAATCAAATAATTTTTTAAAACTTTTTCATATAAAAATATTTCTCAACATATGTTTCTTTTAAAAAGTTTGAGTGATGGACTAGTTTTGAGGGTATTTTTGTAAACAAGCAATTCTTTTAGAAATTGTGCAATGCTTTAATACATCAAACCAAACAATTAATAAGAAATATGTCAGCATAGCTAATACCAGCATAACTAATGCAAGCATAACTAATACCAGCATTACTAATACACCATATTCAGCATTATTCTTATGCACCCTACCAAACGACCCCTTAGGGATAGAATTCAGGGATTTCTTTGTTTGATGTTGTTTTAGCACGCATAGTTTGTTGACCAAAGACATTCAATTAATTATGGATCCTTTAAATTCTTGACATTGGATCTTTCTATTCAGGTGTTCGAACAGTTTCTTTTTGGTTTTCCTCCTCAATGGGAGGTGTTCAACAAAAAATACTTAGGAAGAGAATCTAAAGGTAAGGCTGCTGCAAGCGATGCCCTTGGTTTCGAAAAACCATCTGCGTGCTCAGAAAGTATGTTCACTCTCTGAACCTATTTGGATGTCTGAAAGTTGCTTTACATCTAATGAAGGATGTGGTTCACTTTGTTTGGATGGTTGATACCTATTATATTGTATCGTATTGTTACTTTAAATACAATGTTTGTTTTGATTGTTACTTGAATTTTATTGTGCCATATCGTTAAATCCGTCGTTACGTAACGACGAAAAGTGCCACTTTATGGAACGGCCGATTTGATGTGATCGCATCATCACCTTATTTTTCTCTCATCTTGCCCTTCCTTATTGTTAAATAATCTTATTTTATCCTTTACCCTACCTTTTTATATAATAATTCTACCTCGTACCTTACATTTATCTTTATAATATTACAAGTTTGTTCCTCATATTGTTGGTGCATGACATCATGAAACGACGACAAATAATACAACCTTCCAAACATTGTATACATCAAAACGATACAGTACAATACAATACTATACTATATGATACAATATGAAACGATACATAACAACCATCGAAACAAGCTGTTAATTTTTGTCGTATTTTGCTAATGCGTTTTTTGCAACATGCAGAGGTTAAAGATCTAAAGAAGCATAATGCGAGAAAACGGTATGAAATAGAAGACGGTTTGAAGAGGGGCAATCAGAAGCAGAATGATGGAAAAATTGCAAGTGAAGTTATTGTACGAAAGAAGACAAAACAAGCAGCGAGGTCGTCCGGCAAGCTTAATTCGAGGAACACTTCTACAAGCATTGCAAAGGAGCAAACTGATGATTGTAGAACAACTTGCTTTAAAAGCACAAGCGCATCCGCCACAAAAAGCACAAAGAGAAAATTGACATATGTCAGTAGGCATTCATAGAAAAATTATCTTAATCACATTACTGGTTCTTTTAACATGAAATTGCACTTCCAGTTTACATGCTTAGCAGGTTCTAATGCTTAATGTGTCATTTTGTACTTTTATGGGTAGATCCAAAGAGTGTGAACTATACAAGTTTCCAATAACATCAATTAGTTGATTAAATATTAAAGCATAAAAAGCGTCTCCTTCCCTTCGCTATAAGCTGTGTTCCCAAGTTGGGGAGTACAGGTCCCAGATCTTTCCTTTCCTCTATGGCAGGAAGTCTCTCCAGCTTGTCTGGTTAACCGGTTCTGAACATCATTGCTAAATTCAAATTCCATCCTGAGAAGGTACTTTTGGTTTTATATTGACTACTTTTAAGTTGTTTATTTTTCCTTGATTTACTTAGGAAACTCCTCAGAAAGAGAAAGAGGCAGTTCCAGTTATCTCTCCTGAACCTTCGAGTTTTAAAAGATCCAGATCAGGTGCATTGGTCATCAGAGCTATTTGCTCTGCCTCTGCCTTTCAATTTTTAGGGTTCTCAGAGGATTTTTTTTTATATGTATATATAAGGTGATTCTTGCCTGCATTTGGATTTCTGTAGGGAGATTGCTACTTCCTCCAATGGAATTTTGGCGCAATCAAATGGCAATCTATGATGCGGTTTGTCATCAAATTTTTGCATATACCTTTATAACTCGGCCATGTATCTTGGGATATCTTTTGATTTTATGCGCTGTATTGGTGCCACAGATTCTTTTCACCACAGGCATCTCATGTTATATGCATCTTCCACCCTTAGCAACTCGATTCTGTGCCTATTTTGAAGCAGATTTTTCATCTTTTAGGCATTGAAATTTGCGAACCTCTGGTTTATGGAGGAATAACCTAGGGCACTTATTTGTTTTGTATGCTTTTTGTTCGGCACTTCTTATAGGTTTCTTATATGAGAAGTAATTGATTATCTACTCGAAAATATCATTTGAGGAAGTTCTTCTCATGAGATTTTGCTGTAATTTTGAGTTGAAAAACTTTTTTAATTGGTAGGATCTCCTTATTCTCATTTGTTCGTATTTAGGAGATATGCATCTGAAAGTTGGTTCATCTTCTTATAACTACCTTCAAATATGTTTCAGGATCGCAGGGTTACAGCAATTAAACAAAGCAACTTGGATCTGGATAATCTATCTATAGGTGCTACGCGATTCCTTTATTTTGCTTAATATGAGTGGTTTCATTTCAAGAAATTTCCTCTTCTAGCTTTTGAACCTATTATTTACATGTAAAATAGATCTCCCTTACTACTTTTGCAGTGGTAGTGTTTTTCGTGCCAGTTGCTTATGTAATCTAATGTATGTTTACGCCTTTTGTAGTGAGTAGATCCGAACCATCAAGAAAGAGACGCCAACTCAGATAAGAGTTGAAGCTCCTTTTGGCTAGTGGAAATGTAAAGGTATGTGAGTATTCACCATTAACACTTTGAATAAGGCGTTCTTCTAATGGTCAATGAAGTAGGTGAGAACCATGAAGTTTCAGGTTCAAATCCCAGTGCAGGCAAAAAACACTAGGTGATTTCTTCCTATCTATCCAAGCCTTGGTGGATAGAGTTATATGGTATCTGTTATTGGTGGGAGGTGGCAGGTATCCCGTGGAATTAGTCGTGGTGCGGTTATCAACAAAGAAAAAAGTCAGGCTTTCGTTTCAAAATAAGCTAAGAGACTATGATTATAATTGGTTTGGATTGGTGAGGGGAGAGGAAAGATTTTGGATAGTTCCAGAGAAACTCCATTATAGCTAAACAGAGTTGATTAACTTTGCTATATCTTCTATACATGTTTTCTAGTTATGCTTTCGATTCAGACCGAAAAAAAACCTTATCCTTTCGGTTAAAGTGGATTGTTATCTAGTTCATATGCTGATAAATCTTTTAAGAAGATCAAATTCTTAACTTAAACTGAAAGAGGAAAGAACGTTTCAAGTAGAAAGCATGCTGAAAATTTCTTGATTAGCACATCCAAAATGAAAGTTGTCGCGCTCTCACCTAACTCTCTTCTTAATCTTTGTTCAGGGACAAATGGTGGGAAGGCATAAGGAAATGTATCATATTTTTGTACAAATATGTAAAGGCTCTGCTAAATGCCATTTTGGATGCATATTTATAAGACAGTTGACAGACACCTCTTTTGCTTCTTAGAATACCTTCAGACTGTGATGTTGAACGTTAAAGAGAAGCTTCGTATCTGCTTTAGCTTAATGATTCAATACACTTTCTTTTGTAGCTCATTACTGCAACTAGTTATGATAATACAGGTTCACTTGTACTGTATCTTGAATCAGAGGAAAGATGTTATTACTGATTTATTCTAAATCTTCGTTAACTGCAGTTAGATACAAATTAGTGCACATCAAACATATCGTGACTCCGTAATGTCTCCGGTACACGAACTTGTGGACAGTGGCGGAGCTAGATTTTTTAACAAGGGGATTTGAAAAACACTACTCTAAATTATAAGGGGATTTTACAAGTTATACATATACAATAACCTTTTTTTTCCCCCTATACGCAATACAATTTTCTGACAAAAAAGATTCAATTAAACCCTCTGTTTGCAACAAATTTATGCAGAGAAAATAAAATTGCAATCACAAACAACTATAAAGAAAAAGGATTTTATTGATAAACATTGCAGGTTATAACTCTGTTTATCCCTTGATTCTTCCCTCTAATTTATTCTACGTGATTCGAGGGCCTTAGCGGCATATTTCTCGAACGTAGGATGATGCTGATCTTCCTCAGATGTATTTGATCTCCATGAAAAGGAAGAGCATCGGTTGATCACTTCAACGGCTTTGAGAAAGATAATATTTGATGTCTTTGTGAATATTCCATGATTTTTTATGGAATTTCGAGATCGTCTTTGAAAGATACATGTAGCCTTATTTATAGGCATAAATTAGGATTTGGTTGAAGTAGCCACCAAGTAACCCTAATAGACTCCTAATATTTCAATAGCTGTCTTAAAATTAGGACTTATCTTGATCTGTTAAAATTTGAGTGTCTACACCCTCTTCATGATATATAACTCTGCCACTCCATATAGAAACCACTCCACATTTAGAACCTCCAAACCAGAGCAATACAATAAAAGTTTTTCCTTTTTAGACTTTTTCTCTATTGCATAGGAATTAGGAATGTAGCTAAACGAGAGGTGTTAGGAAGAAAATTTGGTGAAGATTTGTCAATATGGAAAGGAGAGAAAACATTAACGAAGTGGTGTCGTGGTGTAGTTGGTTATCACGTCAGTCTAACACACTGAAGGTCTCCGGTTCGAGTCCGGGCGACGCCATTGGTTCTTTTTTTTTTCTTCCTTTCTTACTATACTTTCCACCACTGTGATTTGCGGAATAGCTTCCAAATTTACAGGGAAAAAGCAATTATTTCAGCTCCGAACCATCTCAACGGAAATCATTACATATTTGAGTTTCTTTTTCATTTTTAGCTATGTCAAGTTATGACGTAAGTTACAACAACAACAACAACCCAGTGTAATCCCACAAGTGGGGTCTGGGGAGGGTAATATGTACGCAGACCTTACCTCTACCCGAGGGGCAGAGAGGCTGTTTCCAGGAGACCCTCGTCTCAAAGCAATTATTTCAGCTCCGAACCAGCTCAACGGAAATCATTACATATTTGAGTTTCTTTTTCATTTTTAGTTATGTCAAGTTATGACGTAAGTTACAACAACAACAACAACCCAGTGTAATCCCATAAGTGGGGTCTGGGGAGGGTAATATGTACGCAGACCTTACCTCTACCCGAGGGGCAGAGAGGCTGTTTCCAGGAAACCCTCGTTAAATTTATTAAAGCATTTGTTAGAGGCGGATTCATAAATCGAACTTTATGAGTTCGAGAATCGAAATCCTAATATAATCCATTTGATTTATTGGATTCAAAATTTATTAGTTATGCTAATTTAATAAAAAATTTAACACATATACAAAATTTAAGCTAAAATTAATAAGTTCAGATGAACCCTTATAAGTTAGCCCCATTTAATAAAAAATTTAACACATATATAAAATTTAAGCTAAAATTAATAAGTTCAGATGAACCCTTATAAGTTAGCCCCTGACTATTATTAGGGAACCAAAAGATTATAAATTGGTTTCTTCTGGCAGATTTCGTCATCATCCACAACAAGAGATTCCCACTAATTTACTATTCAAGCCGAAAGAAGAGTATAGAAATCATGACCTCCATCATCTAATTTAATTGTAAGTTCTTGTGGGTGATAAAAAGTCTCAAACAAAAAGAATAAACTTATACAAATATATATATTTTTAATCACTCCCAAAAATAATAGCCGACAACATATATATTTTATGAATATATGTGTATCATATATAAAAAATATACATATTTTATATTTTTTTTTATTCGCAAATACAATTAATTTCGGCCGTCCAGCCAATTGTATATTTTTCCCTTAAACATATTTTCTCGTGTATGGATCAGTGGATTTGTCTTTTTTTTTTTTTCATATAGAAAACGATTTAAAACTATTCACAAAAAGAGTTAAATAGAAAACGACCACTCTGTGGCTCCTCTCAAGTTTTGCTAATTTATTGTGTGGAAGAAAATATAGGAAGTTGTGTTTCTCATGTTCTTGTGTTTAGTGTAACCACTATATCCACTATCTTATGTTCAAATACATACGAAAAATCGACGCCAAGTGTAAGGTTTCCTACGATTTTAATCATTATTGTAAAAGATGCACGATCCATTTGGTTCTCAAATAAATGCTGATACATAATAGTTTTTTTAGAAATTAACTTAAATACTTGTTCTTTCAAATAAATAAACGGCATTAATGCATAATATATGGGTACTGTCAATTTATTAAAAAGCCAAATTTTATTCTTACCACTAACAAAGTGGATCAAATAGTATAATTCAATAGATGCTATGCATTTTCCTTTGTCTTTATTAGTTCGATAATATTAGTGTTAATATGATACCTCTTTTATATTTAGTTTGCTATTATCGTATATCTTGTTCTGTTATTATTTGCCATCAGTACTCCCTTAGTTTGCTATCAGATCTCTTTTCATATTTGTATACGGGTAAAACCAAAGCTAATGAGCACTCTGATTTTCTGGTGAGGCAAACAAAGCAAGGACGTAATTGCAAGGGATCAGAGTCAAAGCCAAGAGCCTCTCGTATCAAGGCCCGAACAAAACACCTGCCCTCGGAGCCATCAAGACCACGCCCCCAGAACCGGTTCGAGTTCCAAGACCTCGGGAAGTATTATCAAATGGCCGCTCACGATTAACAAAGGGACGTGATATCCATGTCCAACCGGATATCACGGCGTGAATCTCGGACCGTATAGGCAGCAGATCAACGATTAGTAAAAAGGAAGATTTTTACCTTTCTTAGAATTGTACTTAGGTTAAAACTCCCTTACTATATAAAGGGGAAGCTGATTATTTAATAGGGACTCTATAACATGCATATCAAGGCAATATACATTTGTTTTCTCTGCTTCTAAGGGTTATTCAAAGTTCTCAATTTTGTTCATAGTTCTTCTTAAGCGTTTGGTTCCGAACTGAAGGCAGGCTAATTGTTAGGCTCACAACCAAGCCCGGACTCGATACTACTACTAGTTTGGCCATTTATTCTATCTTTAATTTGCTCATCTAACACTATTAATCACTTGTATTGAATTAGTCTACATATCCTTAAAACTGCATATAAATTCAATTGTTATCCGTTTTTAAAGGTAAACAGTTTGGCGTCCATCGGATAATAGTGATAATTTGATACAAATTTCCATAACACACTCCATTTTATGCTTGTTCTTTGAGATTTTAATTTTAGGTCAGCCAAAAAATGTCAAACTCTCAGTTTGCTCATTTGAACATTGACGCCGAATTTGGCCACCACGGCGAAAACAACAATATGGTGCCTAGCAACGAGGTGCCCCCTGCTGATCTCAACGGAGTCCTGGTTGCAGAACCATTTGACACCAACTCGCATGTGGCCATCGACGCTAACCTACCGATTGACCCTGAGAACAACGTTCACGGAGGAGCCGGACCTACGACTCAAGGTACGCCTGAAGATGAAGTCGACATGATCAACATGCGAGTGATCTTCGAAATGTTACAGGCCCAACAGGCAGCGATATCACAGCTACAGAATCAAAGTCACGCCCCCAGCAGAGTTGAGCCTGAACCATCCAGAGAAAGCACCCGAAGGAGTAAGCACGTCACAGAAAGGTCGGATGAAGTTGAGCCCGGACCAACCCCCGAAATAATAAAAATGCTTGAGGAACTAACAAATTGGGTGTAATCGGGGGGAAGAAAATTGAGGCCAACAAAAAAAAAATGGAGACCTATAACTACAGAGTTGATCAAATCCCAGGAGTGCCCCCGATATTGGAAGGCCTGGATTTCAAGAAATTTGTTCAAAAGCCTTTTCCTCCGAGTATGGCACCGAAGCCAATCCTGAAAAAGTTCCGCATGCCCAAAATTCTGAAGTATAATAGAACCACATATCCAAATGAGCACGTGACCTCCTACACGTGTTCCATCAAGGAAAACGACTTAGAAGATGACGAAATCGAGTTGGTTTTGCTAAATATATTTGGGGAAACCCTGTCCAAAGGAGCAATGATATGGTATCACAACTTACCCCCAAATTCTATTTATTCGTTTGCTATGCTTGTAGATGCCTTTATGAAAGCGCATGCCGGGTCCATCAAGGCCAAGACCAGAAAATCAGACCTTTTCAAGGTAAAACAAAGAGATAACAAAATGCTCAGGAAATTCATATTGAGGTTTCAAATGGAACGGATGGATCTTCCCCTGGTTGCAGATAATTAGGTCGTTCACTTATGGACTCAACCCCCGAAGCTCCTTGGCTTCACAACAGTTGAACATAATTTGATAGAGTATCCGGTGGTAACTTGGGCCGATGTTCATAATCGGTACCGCTCAAAAATCAGAGTTGAGGACGATCAGTTAGGGGCCCCCTCCGGGTCTAGTTATCCCATTAGAACTAATGACAGGTCTAAGAGGGTTGTCAATCACTAACTAAGATCGAGAAAAGATCGGTATCAACCGTATAGCAGTGATCTAATAGGTAACGGATCTGGGCGCAACCCCACGAGAAACGAAAAGGGAAACGATCGAGGCTATAGTAGCCGGGGGCTCATGAACAAAAATGGTTTCGACAGGCCACTCGGGGCCAGGGAGGCACCAAGGTTGTCGGAATACAACTTCAATGTCGATGCTTCTAGCATCGTATCTACCATCGGGTGCATCAAAGATACCAAGTGGCTTCGATCATTGCAGTCCGACCCTAACTAGAGAGACCCTAACTTAATGTATAAGTATCATGGAATTTATGGCTATAGAGCCGAGAACTGCCGACAATTAATAGAAGAGGTGGCCTAGCTATTCAATAACGGGCATCTCTAGAAATTTCTGAGTGATCGAGCCAAAAATCATTTCAGGAATAGAGACTCCAACAAACAGATTGAACAAGAGGTACCCGAGATTATATCCCGGAGGGAACCATTTCGTTTCCATCACAAGGGAAAAATGAACCCGAGATTATATCCTTGAGGGAACCATTTCGTTCAATGTTGAAGATACCGAAGGCATCGTGCAATCGCATAATGATGCACTAGTAATATCTGTACTTATAAATAAATCCCAAGTTAAGCATCTGCTGATTGATCCAGGTAGCTCGGCTAATATCATCAGATCGAGGGTCGTAGAGCAGTTGGGTCCTAAAAGACCAAATAGTGCCGGCAGTCCGGGTTTTATTATGGCATGCGAAACTACTAAAGGGGAGAACCCTACCGGTGAACATCGCCGGAACCATTCAGGAAATAAAATTCTATGTGATCGACGGGAATATGAGATATAATGCTCTATTTGGAAGACCATGAATTCACAACATGAGGGCAATACAACTCGACACTACACCAGGCACTGAAGTTCCCCACACCGGAAGGAACCAAGATGGTTTACGGAGAGTAGTCGGCCGCAAAAAATGTTCACGGTCAATGAGGTAATCCCGATATCCGCACTCTCGACATCAAAGAACACGGAGCTGGTTAGGAAGGAAGAAACTAAATAGCAATCACTGATACTGACCTAGACCGAATCGGAAAAGCAAGGAGCATGCGAGGATGAAAATTATGGAGTCCCTAGGTCGTTTATCGCCCCTGATGATTTTGATGCCACCAAGTCAACGGTCGAGGAGATGGAGTAATTCATATTAATCGAACACTTGCCCGATCGGAAGGTACACTTGGGCATAAGGTTAACTCCCGAGCTCAGGAAAAAAATCGTTAAATTCCTTATAACTAACATAGATTGTTTCGCTTGGTCTCATCTTAATATGACAGGGATCTCGCCGAAGATAACCACTCACAAGCTAAGTTTGTATCCGAAGTTCCATCCAGTCAACCAAAAGATGTAAAGCCCCAAAAATGTTTCTAACAAGATTAAGCCGAACTCGAGGTTAAGAGAATATTTTGCAAGACCTCGAAATGCTTGCGACACACGAGGGTGATAGGATCATTACAATACTTGGGCATGAAGGTAAGATGTATTTAAGGTCCTCAAGTTGTATGGTTAAATGAATAACTTGGAATGATTGAGTAAAGTGGGAGGAAAGGATTCCAGCAGACCTGCGTAGCCTACGCAGGCTGCGTAGGCAAAAACAAAATGAAAAATGAGGGGCAAGCTTTTTTCTACGTAGGCTACGCAAGTCTATGTAGCGAAGCTGCGCAGGTTATGCAGACAAGCTGCATAGGCTACGCAATTTGTCTACGCAGCTCAATTTTTATAAATAGTAGGAGGTCGTGGAGAGAGAAATAAAAGAAGATTTTGAAGGTTTTGGGGTTCTAGAGAGAGAGGCTCTCGGCCATGGGCATTCCATACACTCCAAGGTGAGTTTTTATCCATATTTTGTGCTAATTAATGTTGAGAAACACTAGTATTAACATTGCAACATCCTTGGGTTTATTATATTTTATCAAATCCACCAAGAACACCAAAAGAGAGATTTTCTAGGGTTTGCTTCTAAAGGTAATTCTCACTACTTGAAACCTATTTATGGAGTATAAATGAGTGTTTTAATATTACTTATGATTTGGAGAAGTAGTTGAAAGAGTGGAATAGAAGAACCCTACCTTTGACATTTAAAACCTTGTTGATAGGGAAGATGAATAGTGTTGGGTTTATTTGAACGATGTCGTTTTGAGTTTCTAATCGAACGACTAGATTTCATAATATATTTAATGGATGAATTGAAGTTGACATTAAATAATTGACCTTCAAATGGTGAAATAAGGATTTTTGTGAAAGTTGGAACTAAGTGCTAGGCGCTTAGTTTGTTTAATTGGTATTGTTGTGACGCGTTAATGATTTATGTGAACTAATAAATGTAGATATCGACTTGTGATAGTGGGGATTTTAAACAAATTGGAGCATCGTAGTAATAGTTAAAGCTTGGACTTGAGGTAAGTTGATTAATACTTACTCTTCTTGAGGGATTTTCTCTAAAATCATATTTGAGCTATTAAGTAAGTTTATTTGTATATGTGTATCCATACTTGTGGGGACAAGCGGGAAAGGATGTCATCATGAATTTTGAGTTGAATTGTATAAAGAAAGTTTTATTGTTTTACAATTGGAAAATCTTGTTTCTAAAGATTTGATGTCAAACGATACTTGAGGAAAATGTTATAAGTTTTATTCAAACTTGAGTATTGGAAAGAATATAAAATATTTGAATGCTAAAGATGTATTTTTATGAAAAGTATTTTCTTTTGAAACTTGATTAATGGATAGTACTCGTTGTATCTTTGAAAGATGGATGTTAATTTGCTAAAGGCTTTAACATGAAAAAATCATATGTTTGATTGTTTTATTCAAATGGTTTAGTTTGGTCATGAGCAATAATTTGATAAAAATAGATCCTTTGAGTCTAATATGGTATGAATCTATTTTTAAAATATCAAATATTTTGGGAGTTACTAGTGAAGACTACCGAGATTAGTTCGAATATTGAGTTCGTTACCATAGAACTACACGTGTTGGTGTAGGGACACATTCCAAGGCTAAGCCACGGTTTGTGGGATAAAGTCCCTTATTGAGAGGGAAAATGATCATTACTTAAAGTAATGAGGTTAAGTCGGCTCGTACGATACTACGCGAAGCCGCCTAGACAAGTAGGGTCAAATACTTGTTGCTAGGTCGATCACCTAGTAGTTGTTTATTATGTCGGTGTCGGTATAGTACTCCCGGTAAAAAGGAAAAAGATGATTTCGTTATGTTTAGACCTAAAGAGCCAAAAGTGACTTCAATAATTTAATGAAGTTGAAATATAGATTTTTATTAGAATCATGGGTTGATATAAATATTTTAAAAGTTTTTATCATGATTTAAATTTTTCTAGTCTTTTCATTTAAAATGATAAAGAATATGAATTGATATAATTGTTATCGTTTTATATCAATGTTGGTTGAATTATTTTTGTAAAGCCTTGTCCCAGGAACTCGAGTTAGAGAGAGTATATGACACTTATTGAGTATCACCGTGGTGTACTCAACCCTTAGGGTCCCCTCTTTAAGGTCCCACTTACTTTACATATTTTCAGAATAAGATGTGGTACATAATGAGCTGATGGGACAATATGATAACTCTCTTTCAGAAGTATATAGCAAGACACCACTTCTATTCTGTGGTAGTCTTTATGTTGATCTTACTTAATTTTGGTTGGGTTTGTCCCAAGTATTCACTTTATCATTGTGTCTTAGAAATTTTATAGACAATTGTTATTCTTTTAGAGTTATAATCGAGAGTTATTCGTAAATCATGCATGAAAGAAATATTGTTAGTCTTTTATATTTTTCAATTATTGAAAAATAATGGATTCATTGATCTTGTTTCATGTATAGTTTTAAATATTTAAAATGATTGTGTTTTTAAAAAGGCTTCCGCATGTATTTACTTTGAATATAGATGGATATTCTTGTATGATTTGGTTCGCCCGGGTTGGATAGTGTGCCGGGTGCCGGTCATGTAATTTTGGATTATGACAAACTTAGTATCAGAGCACTAGATTCTAATTCGAGTCCTAGGAAGTCTATGGAATTGTGTCTAGTAGAGTTCTCCTTGTTGGTGTGTTGTGCACCACATCCATAATGGGAAGGCTACATGGACATTGTAAGATTGTCTCATTCCTTTCTTCTCACTCTAGATCGTGCATTAAAGCTTGAAGTGCGGAGAAAATTATTTGTATGTATTGACATCGGGACGGGGTTTATGAAGGATACTGCTGAGCATAATAATTAAGATTTAAATAATGACACTAACTACTAGATGAGTTGCGAACAAAGTGTCAGAGCCTCTACATATGAATATGTGGAAAAAGATAAGAAATGAAATAAAATGGATTCAAATCGAATGATTCAATAATGAATCATATTTTTTTTTGCCAAGAGCTATGGCTGCTTGAAGAAAGATAACACGCAAATCTCGTTGACCATTGTCGTGATACATCGAGAATTGCAGGAAGTTTGTGCTACCAAAAAGAATAATCGCAGCTTGAGAGGGCATGGCCCTAGTGGCCTGGTATATGGTTGGGATTTATCGGGAAAAAGGCATGAATACAATATGTCAGCTACTAGTTGTGAAAGGCAAGTGGAACAAGAAGATGTAAAGTTCAGTCGAGTGAATGTGATAGTTTTGAGTCGACTAAAGGAGTTCGTATCCCGAGATTATTATAGATAGATACTGAAAGTGGATGTGGGACAGATGGACACTAGGTATGACAGGTTGTAGTCATTATCATGTCACATAAGCTAACAACGACACGTCTAGAGCATCAAGCGCGTTTCTAAATGATCTAGGCATTACGAAGGGCATTAATTGTTAATAATAATTACCGATATACATTGCAATGATGTAAGGATACTTGAATGGATAAGTAGAAGACATGCCAAGGTACGAAGTGTACAAAAGGCATAATCTCAGAGGTTAAATGGGTAACATATATTGTTTATAAGGAAAGTCATCATGAAAGGACGATATTAAACTTGTATAGACAGAGTATGTCTCATTTAGAGTTGATAAATTTGTGAAAGATGAAGTTTTGAGATTATACTCCAAAAAGCTTTATATGGACCAATAGAGAAACTGAGTGTGGATTGATTAAAACTTTTACATTGTAAAGAGATTGAATGTGTTGAATGAAGTACGAGGCTAGGTAATACTATTGAGGAGTTGTAAAATATTACATGAATGAATCAAGGCTAAAGAGTTGGAGAACAGTAATATTACATTTCAAAAATTAACGAATTAAAAGTGTTTCAAATATATGTATTGATGTCTCATGCATCCTAAAAATGTTGTATGGAAATGGGGCTAAGGATATCCTATTAGATATGGAGGTTCTCATTATGTAAACACATGTTAAAATGCATGGGTAGTAAGGGTATGATCGAAAAGGAAAAAAAGAAAGAAAAGAAATACGTACTGAAGCGTGGTTTGAAAATCTATATGACATGTAAAGATAGGTTGTGAGTTGCTTGAATTATTATTGCGAAAAAAGAGTTTATTATTAAAAGTTGCATAAAGTTATGATATAAGAATTCATGTGAAACATTCGTACTTGTTCAAAATGGTTGAACTTCGGCTAAGAGGACTAAAGGAGTCATACTTGCTAATGACATATTCGGACATGGACTTAGAGGCATAAGGAAGTTGTACTTGCAAAAAGATATATGTGAATATGAACTCATGAATAACACAACAGAGTTGTACTCCAAATGAATATCTTAGCTAAGATCAAAGAGCATGCACGTTAGTAAAGTTATGAGGTCTGTACAAATACAAAAAGAGAAATATATTAATCATGATATTGTAGTAAGGATGGAGAATGATTATACTTAGCAACATGAGGTGCGGGTTGAAAGTGTCGTGGTATTTAAGGAGGGAAAGAAACCAAGAGAGCTTTGATGAGTGTAGATATTCAATCATATCGTTATAATCTAAAGATAACACGAATATGATGATCATGAGATTTGAGTCAAACTCAGTCGGAAGTGGAGACTATGAGAAGAGATTCTTAATTGGGAAATAAATGACCCTTAACATTAGGGTAGACACGTAAATGTACCGAGCAAGTGTACTTATGGTTTAAAGAATTTGTAAAGTCTGTGGAAGAAGCATAGAAGCTTGTGAATGGACTCACTCTTAAGTGGGGGAGAGCCATACATGTAATTTTACCTTAAGGTGATGGGTGGAGGAAAGAGATCTTACCTGGCAGAAACGGAAAAGACAAGTTGAATTTATCAAATATCTTCCAAGAGTAGGCAAAGTATAAGAGCAATAAATGAGGTTGTACTGGAGCTACAAGTTTATTGTGAATAAAAGAGATACAATATTTTTGTTGTGGGAATTAAAGATCTAGATTGTTATTGTTCGAACAAGTTGCCAATTAACAAACAAATGGTTCAAATGAGTCTTAGAATTTCGGGTTAGGTATGAACCGACTTGAATACTTGAATACCAGTTCAAAAGAAAAGAGTGAATAAACATGAAAATGTTATTGCACAAAAGTAGTTGGAGAGAATTGAGAAATATCTTTCTGAGTATATTCCTAAACAGGAAGTAGGCTATGTAAGTTAAGACATGATTCCCAAGTGGATTCAGTATGTTGGAAGGGAGCGATAATCCTTAAAAGGTGGAAATACCATCAGGTCATACTGAAGGCCAAGTGTTGAAGGCCTACATGTAGTGGTGATATTATGATGATAAGAAATTTCTAGCGAATGGAACCACAAATGTTGACATTAAGAAATCGATGGCTGGTGTGTGTCACAAACTTAATAATAGTGAGGAATTAATATGTTCTACGAAGAGGGCATATTAGCTATGATGATTAGTAAGTGGGGGATTGAAGAAATTCCAGCTGTGATTGCTGTAAGGGCGAGGAGGTAAACTACATGTTCTTGGCGAACAAGGTAAGACAATGCCGTGCTTGACTTTTGAAGGGATGAAGTAATGTTCTAAATGGATGCAGATGAACTTAAGTCTCAAGAGTTTCAAATGGATGAATGACATTATGAATATGTAACGACCCGACTGGTCATTTTAAATAATTTCATCAACTTCGGCAGTTTGAGGTCACGAGCAACTTCATATTATGTGTATTGACTTGCGTGCATGGTTGGATCCCGTTTTCGAATGATTCAGAGTCAGATTGGAAGAAGGAAACTAGTTTTGGAAGCTTAAACAGTGAGAATTTGACAGGAATAGGACTTTTGAGTAAATATGCCCTGGAATGGGTTGGGGTATTTTGGAGTCGAGCGCGCGTCCGGATTCAAATTTGGAGGTCCGTAGGGTAATTTGAGGCGTTTCGATGAAAGTTGGAAAAGTTGAAGTTTGGAAAATGGAGAAGTTTGACCCATAGTTGACTTTTGTGATGTCGGGGTCGGAATACGATTCCGAGAGTTGAAACAGCTCCGTTATGTAATTTTGGACTTGTCTGCAAAATTTGGCGTCATTCCGAGTTGATTTGATAGGTTTCGGCGCGAGTTTTTGAAGTTGGAAGGTTTGAAAGTTCCTAAGTTCGATTCATGGTGTGATTCATTGTTTTGTCATTGTTTGATATGATTTGAGACCTCGAGCGAGTCCGTGTTAGGTTATATTACTTGTTTGTATATTTAGGCGGGGTCCCGGAGGGCCTCGGGTGTGTTCCGGGTAGGCTACGGGTCATTTTTCCCTATTCTTGGACTGCTGATATCTGTCAGCTGGTTTCATCCTTCGTGTTCGCGTCTGCTTCTCCCCGTTAGCGAAGAGTAATCTTGGAGGAGGAATTTATTGTTCTTCACGTTCGCGTTTAACCTCTTGTATTTGCAAAGGTTTGTCTTTCTCCTTCTTCGCCTTCGTAGCCACTCCCTCGCGTTCGCATAGTAGAATTAAGAGCTGGGGGGCTGGTGGCTATTTCTTCTTTGCGATCGCGCCACATTCTCCGCGTTCGCGTAAGCCTCTGTTCTTTACTCTCCGCGTTCGCGTACCTTAGCTCGCATTCGCGATGGATTTCTTGGCAGCTTCAGTTCCTTTCTTCGCGAACGCGATTGTTCTTCTGCGTTCATGATGCACAAAAATCTGGGCGGACAGAATATAATTCCAAATCGAGGGTTACACCATTTTCATCATATCTTGACTTGTGGAGCTCGGTTTTGAGCGATTCTTTGAGGGTTTTTCACACCAATCGATTGGGTAAATGTTCTTCACCTAGAATCTAACATATTTCATAATTTTGTCTTTATTTTCATCATTTAAATTGTGTTTGAGTTGAGGAAAATGTTGGTTTTGAAAGAAAATTTCTAAAATGAAAAATCGTGATTTGAGGGACCAAATGGTATCGGAATTTGATAAATTTTGTATGGTTAAACTCGTACCGGAATGGATATTTGGTTTTTGTAAAATTTGTCGGGTTCCAGGGTGCGGGGTCAGTGAGGAATGTATCTTGCCTAACCTTGTGTGGGGGTCTTCCCCTTAGGATTTGAGTATTCTATGCTAATTGTAGTCAGTGCATGCGAGGTGACGAGTGTGTGCTCAGACTTATTTGTGGGAAATTTGCCTTTAGGGTTCTTTGGTCCTTATGTTCATTATGTGGAAAGTATTCCGTTATGATTGGGTTTTCTAATTGCTTAAATTACCTCTATAAGCTCCATATGATGTTGTTAGCTTTCCTCTAATTCTTACTTGTTACTTGACCCTTTATTGCCTTAATTGAAGTGAATGCCTTTCTTATTGTTTTGATACTTTTTGATTGTGAGTTTCTCTATGACTTCGTGCAAATACGTTATATGTCCAATTGTTGTGGTTACCGGTGTAGTTATCACGTGCTTATTATTTCTTGTTATTTTGGTAAGGTTATTGTGCTTCTTGATTTTTCCGTGATCCTTATTATCTACTATTCATGCTTAAATTGATGATTATTCATGTTGAACAAGACTTATGATATTCTCTTGGTAATTGACCATTGTTGAGTATTGACTCAAGTTGAGATCTATATTGCGAAGCTAACTGTTGAAACAAGATTGATCAATGTTGATTCCCTTGCCGGGAGGTTATTATTTCTATTATTGATTCCCTTGCCAGGAGGTTATTGTTTCTATTATTGATTCCCTTGCCGGGATGTTACTGTTTCTATTGTTGATTCTCTTGCCGGGATGTTACTGTTTCTACTGTTGATTCCCTTGCGGGAAAGTTATTGTTTCTATTGTTGATTCCCTTGCCTGGATGTTATTGTTTCCATTGTTGATTCCTTTACTGAGATGTTATTATTTCTGTTGTTTGGGTGAGGGAGAGTGTAAAATACGAAGGGTGATGTTGTGCATGATATTGTGAGCGAGTGTTAATGCACGAAGGGTGATGCCGTGCCGATATTGTGAGTGTTAATGCATGAAGGGTGATGCTGTGCCGATATTGTGAGTATAAAAGCACGAAGGGTGATGTCGTGCCACATTATTGAGAGTAAAAGCACGAAGGGTGATGTCGTGCCACATTATTGAGAGTAAAAGCACGAAGGGTGATGTCGTGCCCTGATTATGAGAGAGTTAAAGCATGAAGGGTGATGCCGTGCACATTTCTATTTATGCATATGGTGAGGAAGAGTGATAAAGCACGAAGGGTGATGCCGTGCACTTTCTGTTTGTTGTGTTTATTTGTGGTTATCAATTCAAGTGTTTTAACTGTTCAGATTCCTTTACTTTTGTGATCCTTTGTGATGGAACCCCATATTGTTTTCAATACTTCGCCATGTATATATATATATATATATATATATTATATTTCAATACTTCAAATTTCAATAATTGTTTAATTTTTAATTTAATTAGTTACTCAATTAAATTTTCCTAAACCGTCTGAGGTTGCTTTTTTACTTAAAAAGTAATTTCTACTAATTTAATTTACTAAATCCCATGTTAAAGGTAATAATTCATTCGATGTTGTATTTTAATTGAAAACAGTACTTTTTTTATTCAAATGATTTCTGAAAAAAATGACTTCATCTTTTCTTGGTGAGTTCCTAATTGGCTTAGAAGTTGTACCCTACTTTATATTATGTAAATGAGACTCCTTGAACATCTTAATTGCATTGGTTATGGATCCTATGTATTGTGATATGAGAATGCTGTTGTGCAAAGAGAGATAGAAATATGTGGGCACAAGGTGCTGGGTGTGCTAAAGGTTTGGTAATTAAGGTTATGATATGAGACATCGAGTTTGAGATGGCTGGAATTGTGCATCAGAAATGATATGATTTATTGAGTTGACATCGCCTTCCTTGTTTGAGTACTTTTTTACTTGTCTGTGTTCCAACTATGTTGTTTAATTTATTTGGTTATCTTTCATTTTCATCCGTGTTTCCCTTTATTGTTTCTACTGATTGTAGTTTGTTCTTTCCCTACTGTTGATATTACTTTTTCATCTTTAGGTTGACAGTTTATTATCATATCCTATTCAATTTATTTGACTAGTAGGTGTCTGGATTGTTCCTCATCACTACCCCACCAAGGTTAGTGTTGATACTTACTAGGCACCGCTGTGGTGTGCTTATTTACACTTCTGTATATTTTTGTGTACAGGTCCAGGTATTTGATCGGTAGTAGCTGTGCGGGTCGTTGCGGTGGAGACTCAAGGTAAACCTGCTGCAGCATTCGCAGGCCTCAGAGTCACCTTCATTTGTACCTATTTCCATTTGTTCCTTTTGTTTCGGAACCATGATGAATTTATTTTGTATAACTACTCTTAGAAAGGCTTATGACTTGTACCATCAGTTTTGGGAGTTGTAATTTGTTAACAGTTATTTAAATTAAAGTTAGCAAATATAAATGTTATCTCAGTTACTGTTAGGCTTACCTAGTTTAGAGACTAGGTGCCATCACGACTCCTTTTGAGGGATTTTGGGTCATGACAAGTTGGTATCAGAGCTCTAAGTTCATAGGTGCTATGAGTCATAAGCAAGTTTAGTAGAGTCTTGCGGATCAGTACGGACACGTCTGTACTTATCTTCGAGAGGCTACTTAAGTGTTAGGAAATTCCACTTATTTCATTCCTTATCGTGCGATATTGATTCAGCTCAAAGTATATAACTTATGTTCCTTTACATCCACTCGTGTATAATATTACTCTCTTAGTGTCCGCTATTCGCCAGTGGTTCGTGATGCTACAGGACTATGAAGGAGTCAGGGATGATCAGACATTGTCTCAATGTGTCATCCAGACTGAAGATACATAGGTATTGAGAGACTATTCAGTTGTTCATATGGAGGCGTAGCGGTTCCCGATAGCTGATTGATGAGTGAGAGCTTGGGAAGGTTTAATTGGTCGGCTAGTCGTCGCAATTGTGGCAAGGTCACGAGGTGGGTGTTGAATGAGGATAGTTGGTGGTATTGGAGTACCTTGTGATTTGTGTTGTACGAGCTGAGAATGTTAGTTTTGCGGATCATCAGATGTTGTTTTCTATGGCTTTGCGCCAAGTGGAGGAGTCCAATAGCGATATTCAGATTGCAGAGTCAGATTTACACCAGTTTTGGCCTGAGGTATATGTGTATGTGGTATTGGTGGGTTCCCGGATTTTGTGTATGACCAAGGTTTGAGATCTTGCACGAGATGATGTTGGGGCTTACAGTATTTCTATGTCAATAATAGATCTACATTTCAGCATCAAGGGGAGTCAAAGGAACAACTTCAGATTCACAGGAGGTCTATTCAGAGTGGGTATCGTGGTTGCGGCAGAACGAGGTGCTTCAGAGGAAATGCAATGGTTTATAAGCTTATGGGCTACGTGGTTCATGTTAGGATCATCTGTATTTTGGGGCTATGATTGAGATTATTACATATCGACTATTTGAAGAAATGGGTCACTTCAGCAATGTTGGGTCAACATAGCAATGAAAGTAATTGGTCCTTTTGAATGGCAATTCTCTACTGGAATTCGTGGCAACACTCTTGGATTGGACGGTTTGTGTGACTCGGTTGAGTTGGGGAGGTGCAATCCTGATGGCTTAGTTGCGTGCGGGTGGATCTCGGAGGGTTTCTCGATGGTTTGACTACGGCTTGAGTTGGGTATCTACTATGGGCATAAAGAATATGTGGTACATTGCGGTTTTCTCCTGAATTGGTATCTGAAATTAATAGAGTGTTGACATTATTGGCTATCATATGTGAAGAGTGTGCCTTTTTGGAAAGGATCTTGAGTTTTGGTTTGCAGTGCGTGGCTGGTAGCATGGTGATTACTGGGTTTTGAGGCTTTCGAGGTTCATGTTTTGTTACATAGCCAGAAACTCTATATGAGTGCTTCAGCAGAGTGATAGGGTGTAAGTGATATATCAGCCATTTGAATTGCATAGTTGAGTTTGAGAATGGAAATTTTGGTATTCTTGAGGTTTTGGGGCTAGATGCCCTCATATGTGGACCATTTCCTGTTTGCGGATTGTGAAGAAACATTAAGGATGAGGTAATTAACAGCATGCATGATTGATGGGTCACTGTGGATTTTTGGAAAGGATATTTACCTATTTGGAAATAATCAGGATTTGGGTTAGGGGCTATTTGAAAGCTCAATGAGAATATGTATCTTGTATCAGGTCCAACTTGTGTGCTCCTGTGAGATCGTCATTATGGTTATGTTATCATGCAAAATGGATATTAGTTGTGCCCCTAGCCTATGATATATGCTACTCTTTTATGTTGTGTTAGGCGGTGAGGTTGTATGATTATTCCCTACGCATGTTGTAATTTTGTTCAGGCCTTATGGCGATATGGGAGAGATAACCCTCGTGACGTTGATTTGCTCATTGCACCTTAGTTGTGCTTGTTTCTTTCATGTTTTAGAACTTTCATTCATTTTCCCACATTAATATTTGTGCACTTTGTTGTACTTGATATTAATATTTATATGATCAGTGAGCCGGAGCATTTTGGCTCAATGAGCATTTGGGAGTGGGATACACGCCACATCGGATGTTATGTGGGATACCCTTTCCTTGGGTTTATTTAGTGTTGTGTTTTCCCTCTGTGGGATGATTTGATGAAAACTATACCTTTGTTGTTACACATGTTGTACTCGTTAGATAATTCTGATACTTTGCTTTTCTTTATTTGTGTTGCATAATTGAGTTATTGCTGGTTTGATGTACGAATTGTGTAGTGTGAGAATCCATGTGTTTCCGTGATGAGCTGTTAGTTGGGTTGCTTGTATTGGCTGAGATGAGGTTCTTAGACCTGAGATTAGTACTATGGTATTGGGGGTGAGGAATGTTCGAAAGTACGAGGGTGTTTCTGCTAAGATTTGGGTAATGGCCCTTGGCGGGCGAGAGAGCTTCTTGACTTGTTGTCTTCATGGGCAGCTATGAGTTCCCGCATGTTTCTTTATCATGAGCAGCGATGTGGAGGTCCGGAACAAGGTTATATTCAAGGTGAAGTGTATTGTCGGCATCCAGGATGTTATTTGAGTAGCTATGGTGGTCAGAGGTTATTGCTTTGGACATTTGCATTGTGTGAAGCGACATGTGATTGTATTCTAGATTGGGATTTTGGCTCGATTCAGCTTGTTAAGGTTCATGCAGTGTGATAAAATGGAATTCGGATCCTATGATGAATTTCAAATGTTGAGGTTTGGGTTCTGTTCTAAGGTTATGGGTTAAGGAGGAGATGAGACCTTCAGTTAAGTTGCATTGTCAGTTCTGCTTAGGTTGGGTGATGGGGAATCACCCCCAAGTGTATGTATGGTGAGCTCATTCAATGGTTCGATGGCTTTGGAATGACTCTGGACACGTTCGAGGACGAACATATGTTTAAGTGGAGGAGGATGTAATGACCCGACTGATCGTTTTGAGAAATTTCATCAAGTTCGGCAGTTTGAAGTCATGGGCAGCTTCATATTATGTGTATCGACTTGCGTGCATGGTTGGATCCTGTTTCTGGATGATTCAGAGTCAAATTGGAAGAAGGAAACTAGTTTTGGAAGCTTAAACAATGAGAATTTGACCGAAATTGGACTTTTGAGTAAACGGCCCCGGAATGAGTTATGGGTGATCTCAACAGCTTTGTATGGTGATTTTGGACTCAGGCGCGCGTTCAGATTCAAATTTGGAGGTCCGTAGGGAAATTTGAGGCGTTTCGGCGAAAGTTGGAAAAGTTGAAGTTTGGAAAATGGAGAATTTTGATCCATAGTTGATTTTTGTGATATCGGGGTTGGAATGCGATTCTGAGAGTTGAAATAGCTCCGTTATGTGATTTTGGAATTGTCTGCAAAATTTGGCGTCATTCCAGGTTGATTTGATAGGTTTCGGCGCGAGTTTTGGAAGTTGGAAGGTTTGAAAGTTTGATTCATGGTGTGGTTCGTTGTTTCGACATTGTTTGATATTATTTGAGACCTCGAGCGAGTCCATGTTAGGTTATATTACTTGTTTGTGTATTTAGGCGGGGTCCCGGAGGCATCGGGTGTGTTCCGGGAAGGCTACGGTCATTTTTCCCTATTCTTGGACTACTGATATCTGTCAGCGGGTTTCTTCCTTCGCGTTCGCGAAGAGTAATCTTGGAGGAGGAATTTATTGTTCTTCGCATTCACGTTTAACCTCTCGCATTCGCGCTTAACCTCTCGCGTTCACGAGATGTTTGCCTTTCTCCTTATTCGCGTTCGCAGTCACTCCCTCGCGTTCACATAGTAGAATTAGGAGCTGGGGGGCTGGTGGCTATTTCTTCTTCGTGTTCGTGTAAGCCTCTGTTCTTTACTCTCCACGTTCGCATCCCTTAGCTCGCATTCGCGATGGCTTTTCTTGGCAGCTTCAATTCCCTTCTTCGCGAACGCGATTGTTCTTCCGCGTTCGCGGTGCACAAAATCTGGGCGGACAGAATATAATTCCAAATCGAGGGTTACACCATTTTCATCATATCTTGACTTGTGGATCTCGGTATTGAGCGATTCTTTGAGGGTTTTTTACACCAATCGATTGGGTAAGTGTTCTTCAACTAGAATCTAACATATTCCATGATTTTGTCTTCATTTTCATCATTTAAATTGTGTTTTGAGTTGAGGAAATGTTGATTTTGAAAGAAAATTTCTAAAATGAAAAATCGTGATTTAAAGGACCAAATGGTATCGGAATTTGATAAATTTTGTATGGTTGAACTCGTATCGGAATGGGTATTCGGTTTTTATAAAATTTGTCGGGTTTCGAGATGTGGGCCTGGGGGTAGACTTTTGGACCTTTTTTGGATTTTGTTAAAGATTGAGACTTTATGATCCGGAATAGTTTCTTATGTGTTTTATTTGTGCTTTGAAGTTAATTTGGTTAAACTTGAGTTGTCCAGAGTTATTTTCACCCGAGATGTGCATTTTAGAGTATCGGTTTGTCGTCTTTGAGGTAAGTATCTTACCTAACCTTGTGTGAGGGACTTCCCCTTAGGATTTGAGTCATCTATGCTAATTGTAGTTCGTGCATGCGAGGTGACGAGTGTGTGCTCGGACTTATTTGTGGGAAATTTGCCTTTAGGGTTCTTAGGTCCTTATGTTCATTATGTGAAAAGTATTCCATTATGATTGAGTTTCCTAATTGCTTAAATTACTTCTATATGCTCCATATGATGTTGTTAGCTTTCCTCTAATTCTTACTTGTTACTTGACCCTTAATTGCCTTAATTGAAGTGATTGCCTTCCTTATTGTTTTGATACTTCTTGATTGTGAGTTCCTCTATGACTTCGTGCAAATACGTTATATGTCCAATTGTTGTTGTTACCGATGTAGTTATTATATGCTTATTATGTCTTGTTGTTTCGCTAAGGTTATTGTGCTTCTTGGTTTTTCCGTGATCCTTATTATGTACTATTCATGCTTAAATTGATGATTATTCATATTAAACAAGACTTATAATATTCTCTTGGAAATTGACCATTATTGAGTATTGACTCAAGTTGAGATCTATATTGCAAAGCTAACTGCTGAAATAAGATTGGTTATTGTTGATTCCCTTGCCGGGATGTTATTGTTTCCATTGTTGATTCCCTAGCCGGGATGTTATTGTTTCTATTGTTTGGATGAGGAAGAGTGTAAAGCATGAAGGGTGATGCCGTGCATGATATTGTGAGTGAGTTTTAATGCACGAAGGGTGATGCCGTGCCGATATTGTGAGTGTTAATGCACGAAGGGTGATGCCGTGCCGGTATTGTGAGTGTTAATGCACGAAGGGTGATGTCGTGCCAATATTATGAGTGTAAAAGCAGAAAGGGTGATGTCGTGCCACATTATTGAGAGTAAAAACACGAAGGGTGATGTCGTGCCATGATTATGAGAGAGTTAAAGTACTAAGGGTGATGCCGTACACATTTCTATTTATGCATATGGTGAGGAAGAGTGATAAAGCACGAAGGGTGATGTCGTGCACTTTCTGTTTGTTGTGTTTTTTGTGGTTATCAATTTAAGTGTTTTAACTGTTTAGATTCCTTTACTGCTGTGATCCTTTGTGATGAAACCCCATAGTGTTTTCAATACTATATATCTATATACACACACACACACATATACACACACATACACACACATACACACACACACACATACACACACACACACACACACACACACACACATATATATATATATATATATATATATACATATATTTCAATACTTCAAATTTCAATAATTGTTTCATTTTTAATTCAATTAGTTACTCAATTAAATTTCCTTAAACCGTCTGAGGTTGTGTTTTACTTAAAAGGAATTTTTACTAAGTTAATTTACTAAATTCCATGTTATAATTAATAATTCATCTGATGTTGTATTTTAATTGAAAATGGTACTTTCTTTAGTCAAATAATTTCTAAAAAAATGACTTCATGTTTTCTTGCTGAGTTCCTAATTGGCTTAGAAGTTGTACCCTACTTTATGTTATATAAATGATACTCCTTGAACATCTTAATTGCATTGGTTATGGACCCTATGTACTGAGTGACATGGACCGTTGTTGTGCAAAGAGAGATAGAAATATGTGGGCCCAAGGTGCCGGGTGTGATAAAGATTTGCTAATTGAGGTTATGATATGAGACATCGAGTTTGAGATGACTGGAATTGTGCATCAGAAATGATATGATTTATTGAGTTGACATCGCCTTCCTTATTTGAGTACATTTTTACTTGTCTGTGTTCGAGCTATGTTGGTGTTAATTTATTTGAGTATCTTTTATTTCCATCCGTTTTCCCTTTATTATATCTACTAATTGTAGGTTGTTCTTTCCCTGCTATTGATATTACTTTGTAATCTTTAGGTTGATAGTTTATTATCATATCCTGTTCAATTTATTTGACTAGTAGGTGTCTGGACTGTTCCTCGTTACTACCCCACCAAGGTTAGTCTTGATACTTACTGGGCACCGTTGTGGTGTGCTCATACTACACTTCTGTATATTTTTGTGTACAGATCCAGGTATTCGATCAGTAGTAGCTATGTGGGTCGTTGCGGTGGAGACTCAAGGTAAATCTGCTGCAGCGTTCGCAGGCCTCAGAGTCACCTTTATTTGTACCTATTTCCATTTTTTCCCTTTGTTTCGGAATAGTGATGAATTTATTTTGTATAACTACTCCTAGAAAGGCTTATGACTTGTACCACCGATTTTGGGAGTTGTAATTTGTTAAGAGTTATTTAAATTAAAGTTAGAAAATATAAATATTATCTCAGTTAATGTTAGACTTACCTAGTTTAGAGACTAGGTGCTATCACGACTCATTCAGAGGAATTTTGGGTCGTGACAGAATAATATCCGAATAAGGGAGTTGCATGATTTTGAAATCTTTTCCGCGCGAAAGTTGATAAATGGGATCCTAACCCATAAAGAAAAACTCCTAAGTGTGAATTTAGTCAAAAAGTTTGAAAATTGAGGACGAATTATGTAATGTTACTTTAAGCCTTATGGTGAAATTTTGGTTCTAAGAGAACTATAAAAGATGTAGGGATGAAATTAAATATATGACATCTCAACTGTAAGCTGTTATTCGGATGAACTTCACTAAGAACATGATTTAAGAAATATGATATAATATTCATAAAATAAATTATTAATGAAAAGTGTGGCAAGCCCCAGATGGAAGCGCCTAATTTTTCCGAGGTTGCATATGGTTTCTAAAAAGAGCGAAGGTGCCACGTGAGTTTACTTTGCTGCCAGAACTACCTTGAGTGGATTTGATAATATAATTGCCTAACTATGAGAGTATACGTACGATGAGTCACGTGCGATTCATATGGTGAATGAGATAACCTTAAAGGAAATGCTATTCTCTATTCTTGGTAGCATGTTTGGATAGTAATAGTTATGGTTTGATTTACGAGGAAGGATCAATTGGGATTCTTGTTATGTGATTCCGTGGTTAGAAATTCAAATTATTGCTTCAACTAAAGTATATTAGTATAATCATGACTTCGAGGATTATAAGTTGAGGATTGCATATATATTGGTGTTGTTGATTCAGTTATGGCCTATGATGGCCATATTTGACTCATTGTAATAGATTTTCATTATTGTGATGCTGAAAGTGGCTATGCAGTTATGATTTGAGGCATATGAGGTCACTGTTATATTGTTGATATTACTATGATGTATGGAGCAATGTTGACTTCTTTATTTGTATTCTTCTGGCTCGCTGTCAGGTGAAGAAAATTTAGATAGGCCTAGAAACAAAGGAAGCTCTGTCGAAATGTTTGAGAATTTGGAGAGTTAGTCAAAAGGGATAAGTAATAATGAGGTTATTTGGTGCCATGGTCTAGAAGGGTTATGAATGGATATTTGAACTTGATTACGTCTACACCTTGACATTCGAGGAAGAATGTTTCTAAGTGGAGGGGATTGTAAAGCCCCCGAAATTTTTCTAACAAGATTAAGCCGAACTCGACGTAGCCTATGCATGCTGCGTAGGCAAAAACAAAATGAAAAATTAGGGGGAGGCTTTTGTGACGTAGGCTATGCAAGTCTGCGTAGCGAAGCTGCTAAGCTATGCAGACAAGTTGCGTAGGCTACACAATTTGCCTACGCAGCTCAATTTTTATAAATAGTAGGAGGTCGGGGAGAGAGAAATGAAAGAAGATTTTGAAGGTTTGGGGTTCTAGAGAGAGAGGCTCTCGTTCATAGGCAGTTGTGACGACCCGGCCAGTCGTCTCATGAGTTACCACTCCGTTTCCCCCATTTTAGCTTATTTACGCTTTGTTATCCGTGTTTTATGTGATCAGGTTGATTAGTTCTAGTTCGGAGAGGATTGGGTAAGAAATGAGACACTTAGTCTCTTTTAAGAAGACTTAAGTTAGAAAAGTCAACCGGATGTTGACTTATGTGTTAGAAGGATCAGAAGTGAGTTCTGATGGTTCAGTTAGCTTCAGGAGGTGATTTGTGACTTAGGAGCGCGATCGGAATGGGTTCTAGAGTTGTAGAGAAGATTTAGGCTTAAATTAGCGAAACTGATATTTTGGCGATTTCTGGTTGATAGGCGAGATTTTTATATAGGGGTCGGAATGGAATTCCGAGAGTTGCAGTAGCTTCGTTGTGCCATTTTGGATGTGTGTGCAAAATTTCAGGTCATTCGGACGAGATTTGATAGACATTTTGATCGAAAGCATAATTTAAGCGTTCTTGGAGTTCTTAGGCTTGAATCCTATGTTAAATTAGTGATTTGATGTCTTTGTAAGCGTTCCAAAGTGTTGAACAAGTTTGAATGATGTTATGGGAGGTGTTGGTATGTTTAGGTTGAGGTTTGAGGGCCACGAGTGTGTTTCGGGTGAGTTTTGAGAGAGTCCGGACATTCCTGAAAATGGATGGGGGCTGAAGTTTTAGTGTTGGGCGCAGAAAATGGTCCGCAGTCCGCGGTCATGAAGATCTGTAGGTCGTCGGTCCAATTTCGGAAGCTCATATGTTTTGATATACACGGAATATTGAGATGATTCAAAAACGAAAGTTGTAGCCTTTCGTGTTTAGTTTTCAGAAAGGTAAAGACGTTGCAATTTGGACATCTGTAGCAACAGTTATGGCCAAAATACTAAAGCCTGTCACTGCAGAGGAAAGTCGTGCGGCCGCGGTCATTTTTGTGCGGACCGCAGTCGGTTTTGTGCGGCCAGCGGAGGGTGAAATCTGAGGGGTACTCTATAAATACGAGGTTTTGGATTTTATTTGATATTTTAACCTAGAGAGCTCGGATTTTGACGAATTTTTCTAAAGTTTTTCAATAAATTCATTGGGGTAAGTGATTTTAACTCAGATTTGGCTAGAATACATGAATCTATCACTGAATTCATCATTTAATTCGTGATTTGGGATGGAATTTGAGAAGAAAATTATGAAACCTTTAAAAAATGTAAAATGATGATTTGAAGGACCAAATGGTATCAGAATTGGATAATTTTGGTATGGTTAGACTCGTGAGGGTATGAGGATGCTGAAAATGTAAATTTTACCCGATTTCAAGACGTGGGCCCCGGGCTCGGGTTTTGCTAATTTTGGGATTTTTGATATTTTTCGAATGTTTTCGCTTGGGCTTTGTTCCCTTGGCATATTGTGATGTAATCATTCTGAGTTTGGATAGATTCGACGCGCGTGGAGGCCAATTCGAGGGGCAAAGGCGTCGCGAGCTAGAGAATTAGTCGGTGCGAGGTGAGTAATGATTGTAAATAATGTCCTGAGGGTTTGAAACCCAGGATTTGCACAACGAAGTGCTATATTGAGTTGAGACACACACGGTATGATGAACGTGGGGTCCATTACTACTGGGGATTGTGACTTGGTCCGTCCCGATTGATGATTTCACCGCATTCTTTTGACTGAGATTTATTTAATATCATTATGATTTGGGCTAGATGCCATGTTTGGGGACTTGTGTCGACCTGTAGAACCCTTAGGGGCATTTTGACTGATTCTCCTCACTTTACTTGTTAAAAATCATATTCTCAGTCATGTTTCTATTTGTTTAAACAATAAGAACCGGTTTTGTCAATGCTAATCCTAAATGAGAGAAGTATGTGGACTGAGATCCCTACCTTATATTATTGTGCCCGAGAGGCTGTGCGTATAATGATTGAGAGGGGTTGAACCCAACAGTGAGGATGTTATATATGTTATGGATTGGGCTGCACACCGCAACAAATGCTTATATGGATCGGGCTGCACGCCGCAACAAATGTTTATGTGGATCGGGCTGCGCGCCATAACAATATAGCGCTTGGGCTGTAGGAGCCCCTCCCGGAGTTTGCACACCCCCAGTGAGCGCAATCGACTATTATATATGGATCGGGCTGTGCGCCACAGCGATGTACGGATCGGTTTGCACACCGCAACGGTTATTTTGATTTCGGTTATTGTGAGAGATATATGGATTGATTGCGGAGGATAAGTACTAATTAATGGATAATATGATGGAGGAGCGGATTTATACTTGTTAAATACCTGAATAACTACCTGTTTTACATGATCTAAAGAGATTTCACTTGACTTTTTCACTATTTTGCCGTTTTAAGTTGTTTTACTGCTCTGATATAGAACTGCTTAGTGCCTTTACGTGTTTTCATACTGTCAGCCATTATTTATGATTATTACTCACTGGGTCGGAGTATTCACATTACTCCCTGCACCTTGTGTGTAGATCCAGGTGTTCCCGAGGCATAGAGAGAGATTTGCTTGCTGTTCAACATTCACCGGAGTCATCGAGGTAGCTGCATGGCATCTGCAGACGCGATTCTCTCCTTCTAGCTTTTATTCTTTCAGCATTTTTAGACTATCTCTGTAGGCTGTCTAAAACCTGTAATAGAGTCTCTTGACTTGTGACACCCCGGTTTGGGCTGTGTTTGGATGAGTTCTTCTATTGTTATCTAAATTTCCGCGAATTATTGCTATTAAATCATGCTTTAAACCATTTTATGGTAATTAACTGCTTAAAGAAGTGTATTGTTGTTGGACTGGCTGGCCTTGTCTTCACGAGAGGCACCATCACGACCGGGTTCGGGGTTAGGGCCGTGGCAAGTTTGTATCAGAGCCTAGGTTACATAGGTCTCACGAGTCATGAGCAGGTTTAGTAGAGTCTCGCGGATCGGTATGGAGACGTCTGTATTTATCCTCGAGAGGCTGCAAAACCGTTAGGAAAAACTTCATATTCTTGAAACTCTTGTCGTGCGAACTTGTTGATCTGAGTGCTAAAACTTCATATTCTCTCGTAGATGGCGAGGACTCGCGCTACCAGACTAGGTGGACGACCACCAGTGCCACCCACTGAGGCCACCAGAGGCCGTGGACGCGGTCGTGGTCATGGCAGAGGCAGAGTAGCGAGGGCAATACCTATTGATCCACCAGCTGCCCCAACTCCGGATCAGGCTCCAGCAGCAGCACCAACTCAGGCACCAATAGTGCCCATCGTGATTCCGGGTCTACAGGAGGCCTTGGTACAGATCTTGACAGTTTGCACAGGCCTGGTTCAGGCTGTTTCTACCACCACAACAGCAGCTACTTCATAGGCCGGGGGAGGCAATCAGACCCCCGCTGCTCGCACACCTGAGTAGGTAGTACAGGGATTACAGACACCGAGGGCACCTCCAGCCCAGCTTGTTGCACCAGCTCAGGAGTTCATAGTACCAGTTATGCCAAACGATGAGTAGTGTTGTCTTGAGAGGTTTGGTAGACTCCAGCCTCCGTTATTCAGTGGTGTTGAGGGCGAGGATGCCCAGGGTTTTCTTGACAAGTGTCAACGGATGCTCCGTACAGCAGGGATTCTCGAGACTAGTGGCGTGGCATTTACCACCTTTTAGTTTACTGGGGCTGCCTTTACTTGGTAGGAGGTGTATGAGAGGTGTAGGCCGGTTGGTGCAGCGCCCCTAACTTGGCAGGAGTTCTCCACTCTCTTCTTGGAGAAGTACGTACCGCAGTCCCGCAGGGAGGAGCTGCGTAGACAGTTTGAGTGGCTAAAGTAGGGAGATATGATTGTGTCACAATACGAGACGAGGTATTCTGAGTTGGCTCGTCATGCCGTTTGGATGGTTCCGATCGATCGTAAGAGGATCAGGAGATTTGTTGATGACCTTAACAACCATCTCCATATCTTGATGACTAAAGAGAGGGTATTAGGTGCTACATTCGAGGAGATGGTTGATATCGCTCGTGAGATTGAGACGGTTCGCCATCAGGATAGAGAGGAGAGGGAGGCCAAGAGGCCTTGAGGCTCTGGCAGTTTCATTGGTGCTCCTTCGAGGGGCCAATTCTAGCAGGGTAGAGGTCATTCTTTCAGGCCTGCTCAGTCGGCCCATCCAGAGTATCGTGGGGAATCCTTAGGTCATGGTTATCATGGGTCGCAGTAGAGCCAGTCATCACTCAGCGCCCTTCCAGCTTAGAGCCCTTCTACTGGTCATTCTGGTGCCAAGGGTTCCCTTCAGTCCCCATCTCCAGCACCGGGTAATTGTTATGAGTGCGGAGAGTTTGGGCATATGAGGAGGTAGTGTCCTCGACTTCGTGATGGTTAGCTTTAGCAGAGGGGCCAGCCCTCGACTTCTGCTCTAGTTACTGCACCACCCGCCCAGTCAGCTAGGGGTTGAGGTTAGGCAGCTAGGGGTCGCCCCAGAGGGGGAGGTCGATCAGGTGGTGGCCAGACTTGTTTCTATGCACTCCCAGGCAGACCCGATGCTATTGCTTCAGATGCTGTTATCACAGGTGTTGTTTCAGTCTGCCACAAAGATGCCTCTGTATTATTTGATCCCGGTTCCACCTTTTCTTATGTGTCATCATATTTTGCTCGTTATTTGGGTACACCTCGTGAGTTTCTTGCTTTACCTGTTCATGTATCTACTCCGGTAGGCGATACTGTTGTGGTAGAACATGTGTACCGGTCATGTATGGTGACTATTGGGGGTCTAGAGACCCGAGTGGATCTATTACTATTGAGCATGGTGGATTTTGATGTTATTTTGGGCATGGATTGGTTATCTCCTTGTCGTGCTATTCTAGACTGTCATGCTAAGACAGTCACTTTGGCCATGCCGGGTGTACCACGGATCGAGTGGCGTGGTATGACTGATTATGTTCCTAGTAGAGTGATCTCTTTCTTGAAGGCCCAACATATGATTGGAAAGGTTTGCCTTTCATACCTAGCGTTTGTGAGGGATGTCGGAGCTAAGACTCCTAGTATTGATTCTGTCCTAATTGTGAGGGATTTTCCCGATGTATTTCCTGCAGACCTGTCAGGCATGCCACCAGACAGGGATATTGATTTTGGTATTAACTTGGTGCCGGGCACTCAGTCCATTTCTATTCCGCCGTATCGTATGACACCAATGGAGTTGAAGGTATTGAAAGAATAGCTTCGGGAACTCCTAGACAAGGGGTTCATTCGGCCTAGTGTGTCATCGTGGGGTCCGCTGGTTCTATTTGTGAAGAAGAAGGATGGCACAATGAGAATGTGCATTGATTACAGGCAATTGAACAAAGTAACAATTAAGAACAAGTATCATTTGCCTCACATTGATGATTTATTTGATCAGCTTCAGAGAGCGAGAGTGTTCTCCAAGATTGATCTCCGTTCCAGTTATCACCAGTTGAAGATCAGGGATTTAGATATTCTTAAGATTGCTTTTAGGACCAGATATGGTCATTATGAGTTCCTTGTGATGTCTTTCGGGCTGACCAGTGCCCCAACAACATTCATGCATTTGATGAACAGTGTATTTCGGCCTTACTTGGATTCGTTTGGTATCATATTCATTGATGATATTCTGGTGTACTCGCGTAGTCCGGAGGAGCACGCGAAGCATTTGTGAGTGGTATTGCAGAGATTAAGGGAGGAGAAGCTTTATGCAAAGTTCTCCAAGTGTGAGTTTTGGCTTGGTTCGGTGTCTTTCTTGGGACACGTAGTGTCCAGCGAGGGTATTCAGGTTGATCCAAAGAAGATAGAGGTGGTTCAGAGTTGGCCCAGGTCGTCCTCAGCCACAGAGATTTGTAGCTTTCTTGGGTTGGCAGGCTATTATTGCCGGTTTGTTTAGGGATTCTCTTCTATCGCATTGCTCTTGACCAAGTTGACTCAGAAAGGTGTTCCATTTGTATGGTCGGACGAGTGTGAGGAAAGCTTTCAGAAACTCAAGACAGCCTTGACCACAACTCCAGTGTTGGTTTTGCCATCAGCTTCAGGTTCATATACCGTATATTGTGATGCTTTGAGAGTTGGGATTGGCTGTGTATTGATGCAAGAGGGTAGAGTTATTGCTTATGCTTCTCGCCAATTGAAGCCCCATGAGAAGAACTACCCTGTTCATGATTTGGAATTGGCTGCCATAGTTCATGCATTGAAGATTTGGAGGCATTATTTATATGGCGTATCTTGTGAGGTATTCACCGATCATCGCAGTCTTCAGCACTGGTTCAAGCAGAAGGATCTTAATTTGAGGCAGCAGAGATGGCTAGAGTTGCTTAAGGATTATGATATTACTATTCTGTATCATCCGGGAAAGGCCAATGTAGTGGCCTATGCGTTGAGCCAAAGGCAGTGAGCATGGGGAGTTTGGCATATATTCCAGTTGGGGAGAGACCCCTTGCAATTGATGTTCAGGCCTTGGCCAATCGGTTAGTGAGATTGGATATTTCAGAGCCCAATCGGGTGTTGGCATGTGTGGTTTCTCGGTCTTCCTTATATGATCGCATCAGAGAGTGCCAATATGATGATCCGCATTTGCTAGTCCTTAAGGGCAGAGTTCAGCATGATGATGCCAGAGATGTGACCATCGGTGATGATGGTGTGTTGAGGATGCAGGGCCGAATTTGTGTGCCTAATATGGATGGGCTTAGAGAGTTGATTCTGGAGGAGGCCCATAACTCGCGGTATTCCATTCATCCGGGTGCCGCGAAGATGTATCAGGATTTGAGGCAATACTATTGGTGGAGAAGAATGAAGAAAGATATTGTGGGATTTATAGCTCGGTGTCTCAACTGTCAGCAGGTAAAATATGAGCATCAGAGACCGGGTGGCTTGCTTCAGCAGATGGTTATTCCCGAGTGGAAGTGGGAGAGAATCACTATGGACTTTGTGGTTGGACTTCCTCGGACTTTGAAGAAGTTTGATGCTATTTGGGCGATTGTGGATCGGCTGACCAAATCCGTGCACTTCATCCCTGTGTGTACTACCTATTCTTCAGAGCGGTTGGCATGGATTTATATCCGGGAGATTGTTCGGTTGCATAGTGTTCCGGTATCCATCATCTCAGATAGAGGTACTCAGTTTACTTCCTAGTTTTGGAAATCCGTTCAGCGAGAGTTGGGTACTCAGGTGGAGTTAAGCACAGCTTTTCATCATCAGACGGACGGACAGTCCGAGTGTACGATTCAGATATTGGAAGACATGTTGCGTACTTGTGTTATTGACTTTGGAGGTTCATGGGATGAGTTTCTACCGCTTGCAGAGTTTGCTTACAACAACAGCTACCAGTCGAGTATTGAGATGGCTCCGTATGAGGCTTGGTATGGGAGGAGGTGTAGATCTTTAGTTGGTTGGTTCGAGCCCGGCGAGGCTAGACTATTGGGGACAAATTTGGTTTAGGATGCCTTAGATAAGGTGAAGGTGATTCAGGAGAGGTTTCGTACAGCACAGTCGTGTCAGAAGAGTTATGCAGACCGGAAGGTTCGAGATATGTCCTACATGGTCGGTGAGAAGGTCTTGCTAAAGGTTTCGCCCATGAAGGGTGTTATGAGATTTGGGAAGAAAGGCAAGTTGAGTCCGCGGTTCATTGGGCCTTTTGAGGTTCTTCGGAGGATTGGGGAGGTGGCTTATGAGCTTGCTTTGCCACCCAGCATGTCAAGTGTGCATCTGGTATTTCATGTTTCTATGCTCCGGAAGTATATTGGGGATCCGTGTCATGTTTTGGACTTCAACACGATTCAGTTGGATGATGATTTGACTTTTGATGTGGAGCCAGTAGCTATTTTGGGTCGCTAGGTTCGGAAGTTGAGGTCAAAGGATATAGCTTCAGTGAAAGTGCAGTGGAGAGGTCGGCCCGTGGAGGAGTCTACCTAGGAGACCGAGCAGGAGATACGGAGCAGATATCCTCATCTGTTTGAGGCTTCAGGTATGTTTCTTGACTCGTTCGAGGTTGAACGTTTGTTTAAGTTGGGGAGGATGTGACGACCCGGCCAGTCGTCTCATGAGTTACCGCTCTGTTTCTCCCATTTTAGCTTATTTACATTTCGTTATTCTTGTTTTATGTGATCGGGTTGATTAGTTCGAGTTCAGAGAGGTTTGGATAAGAAATAAGACACTTAGTCTTTTTTAAGAAAGCTTAAGTTAGAAAAGTCAACCGGATGTTGACTTATGTGTTAGAAGGCTCAGAAGTGAGTTCTGATGGTTCGGTTAGCTTCGGGAGGTGATTTGTGACTTAGGAGTGCGATCGGAATAGGTTTTAGAGTTGTAGAGAAGATTTAGGCTTAAATTAGCGAAATTGATATTTTGGCGATTTCCGGTTGATAGGCGAGATTTTTATATAGGGGTCAGAATGGAATTCCGAGAGTTGCAGTAGCTTCGTTGTGTCATTTGGGATGTGTGCGCAAAATTTCAGGTCATTCGGACGATATTTGATAGACTTTTTGATCGAAAGCATAATTTAAGAGTTCTTGGAGTTCTTAGGCTTGAATCCTATGTTAAATTGGTGATTTGATGTCTTTGTAAGCGTTTTGAAGTGTTGAACAAGTTTGAATGATGTTATGGGAGGTGTTGGTATGTTTGGGTTGAGGTTTGAGGGCCTCGAGTGTGTTTCGGGTGAGTTTTGTGAGAGTCCGGATATTCCTGAACTTAGAAAATGGATGGGGGCAGAAGTTTTAGTACTGGGCGCGGAAAATGGTCCGCGGTCCGCGGTCATGAAGATCCGCAGGTCGTTGGTCTAACTTCGGAAGCTCATATCTTTTGATCTACAAGATATTTTGAGACAATTCAAAAACAAAAGTTGTAGCCCTTAGTGTCTAGTTTCCAGAAAGATAAAGACATTGCAATTTAGACATATTTAGCAAAAGGTATGTCCAAAATACTAAAGCCTGTCACTGCAGAGGAAAGTTGTGCGGCCGCGGCCGTTTTTGTGCGGACCGCACTAGTTTGTGCGGCCCACGGAGGGTGAAATCTGGGGTACTTTATAAATACGAGGTTTTGGGTTTTATTTGATATTTTGACCTAGAGAGCTCGGATTTTGACGATTTTTTCGAAGGTTCTTCAAGAAATTCATCGGGGTAAGTGATTTTAACTCAGATTTGGCTAGAATACATGAATCTATCATTGAATTCATCATTTAATTCGTGATTTGGGATGGAATTTGGGAAGAAAATTGTAAAACCTTTCAAAAATGTAAAATGTTGATTTGAAGGACCAAATAGTATCGGAATTGGATAATATTTGTATGGTTAGACTCGTGAGGGTATGAGGATGCTGAAAATGTAAATATTACCCGATTTCGAGACGTGGGCCCGGGGCTCGAGTTTTGCTAATTTCGGGATTTTTAATATTTTTCGAATGTTTTTGCTTGGATTTTGTTCCCTTGGCATATTGTGATTCGTTCTGATTTTGGATAGATTCGACGCGCGTGGAGACCAATTCGAGGGGCAAAGGAATCGCGAGCTAGAGAATTAGCCGGTTCGAGGTGAGTAATAATTGTAAATAATGTCCTAAGGGTTTGAAACCCCGGATTTGTACAACGAAGTGTTATATTGAGTTGAGACACACGCGGTATGATGAATGTGGGGTCCATTACTACTGGGGATTGTGACTTGGTCCATCCCGATTGATGATTTCACCGCATTCTTTTGACTGAGATTTATTTAATATCATTATGATTTGGGCTAGATACCATATTTGAGGACTTGTGCCGACCTGTAGAACCCTTAGGGGCATTTTGACTGATTCTCCTCACTTTACTTGTTAAAAATCATATTCTCAGTCATGTTTCTATTTGTTTAAACAATAAGAACTGGTTTTATCAATGCTAATCCTAAATGAGAGAAGTACGTGGATTGAGATCCCTGCCTTATATTATTGTGCCCGAGAGGCTGTGAGTATAATGACTGAGAGGGGTTGAGAACCCAACAATGAGGATGTTATGTATGTTATGGATCGGGCTATACGCAGCAAATGCTTATATGGAACGGGTTGCACGCCGCAACAAATGTTTATGTGGATCGGGTTGCGCGTCGTAGAAATATAGCGCTTTGGCTGTAGGAGCTCCTCCCGGAGTCTGCACATCTCCAGTGAGCGCAGTCGACTATTATATATGGATCGGGCTGTGTGCCAGAGCGATGTACGGATCGGGCTGCACGCCACAACGGTTATTTTGATTTCGGTTATTGTGAGAGATATATGGATTGATTGTGGAGGATAAGTACTAATTAATGGATAATATGCTCGAGGAGCGGATTTATACTTGTTAAATACCTGAATAGCTACCTGTTTTACCTGATCTAAAGAGATTTCACTTGACTTCTTCACTATTTTACCGTTTTAAGTTGTTTTACTACTCTGATATAAAACTGTTTAGTGCCTTTACGTGTTTTCATACTGTCAGCCATTATTTATGATTATTACTCACTAGGTCGGAGTACTCACATTACTCCCTGCACCTTATGTGCAGATCCAGATGTTCCCGAGGCATAGAGAGAGCTTTGCTTGCTGTTCAGCATTCACCGGAGTCATCGCTGTAGCTGCATGGCGTCCGCAGACCCGATTCTCTCCTTCTGGCTTTTATTCTTTCAGCATTTTTAGACTATCTCTGTAGGCTGTCTAAAACCTGTAATAGAGGCTCTTGACTTGTGACACCCCAGTTTGGGCTGTGTTTGGATGAGTTCTTCTATTGTTATCTAAATTTCCGCGAATTATTGCTATTAAATCATGCTTTAAACCATTTTACGGTAATTAACTGCTTAAAGAAGTGTATTGTTGTTGGACTGGCTGGCCTTGTCTTCACGAGACACACCATCACGACCGGGTTCGGGGTTAGGGTCGTGACAGCAATCCATACACTCTAAGGTGAGTTTTTATCCATGTTTTGTGCTGATTAATGTTGAGAAACACTAGCATTAAAATTGCAACATCTTTGGGATTTCTATATTTCATCAAATCCACCAAGAACACCAAAAGAGGGATTTTCTAGGGTTTGCTTCTAAAGGTAATTCTCACTACTTGAAACCTATTTATGGAGCATAAATATTTTAATATTACTTATGATTTGGAGAAGTAGTTGAAAGAGTAGAATAGATGAACCCTAGCTTTGACATTTAAAAGCTTGTTGATAGGGAAGATGAATAGTGTTAGGTTTATTTGAACGACGTCGTTTTGAGTGTCTAATGGAACGACTAGATTCTATAACATATTTAATGGATAAATTGAAGTTGACATTCAAGGATTGACCTTCAAATGGTGAAATAAGAATTTTTGTGAAAGTTGGAACTAAGTGCTAGGCGCTTAGTTGGTTTAGTTGGTATTGTTGTGACGCGTTAATGATTTATGTGAACTCATAAATATAGATATCTACTTGTCATGGAATTTGGGGATTTTCTCTAAAATCATATTTAAGTTATTAAGTAAGTTTATTTGTATATGTGCATCCATACTTGTGGGGACTAGCAGGAAAGAATGTCATCATGTATTTTGAGTTGTATTGCATAAAGAATGTTTTGTTGTTTTACAATTGGAAAATCCTGTTTCTAAAGATTTGATGTCAAAAGACACTTGAGGAAAATGTTATAAGTTTTATTCAAACTTGAGTATTGGAAAGAATATAAAATATTTGAGTGCTAAAGATGTATTTTTATGAAAAGTATTTCCTTTTGAAACTTGATTAATGGATATTACTCGTTGTATCTTTGGAAGATGGATGTTAATTTGCTAAAGGCCTTAACATGAAAAAGATCATATGTTTGATTGTTTTATTCAAATGGTTTAGTTTGGCCGTGAGCAATAATCTGATAAAAATATATCCTTTGAGGCTAATATGGTATGAATCTATTTTTAAAATATCAAATATTTTGAAAGTTACTAGTGAAGACCACCAAGATTGGTTCGAATGTTGAGTTCGTTACCATGGAACTACACGTGCCGTTGGAGGGACACATTCCAAGGCTAAGCCAAGGTTTGTAGGATAAATTCCCCCAATGAGAGGGAAAATGATCATTACTTAAAGTTATGAGGTTAAGTCGACTCGTATGGCACTACGAGAAGCCGTCCAGACAAGTAGGGTCAAATACATGTTGCTAGGTCGATCACCTAGTAGTTATTTATTATGTCGGTGTCGGTATAGTACTCCTGGTAAAAAGGTAAAAGATGATTTCGTTATGTTTAGGCCTAAAGATCCGAAAGTGACTTCAATGATTTAATGAAGTTGAAATATAGATTTTTATTAGAATCAAGGGTTGATATAAATGTTTTAAAAATTTGTATCATGATTTACATTTTCTAGTCTTTTCATTTAAAATGATAAAGCACATGAATTGATATAATTGTTATCGTTTTATATCAATGTTGGTTGCATTATTTTTGTAAAGTCCTGTCCCAGGAACTTAAGTTAGAGAGAGTCTATAATACTTATTGAGTACCGCCACTCACTCCTCAGAGGCCCCTCTCCAGGATCCCACTTACTTTACATATTTTCAGGATGAGACGTGGTACATGATGAGCTGATGGGGCAGTAGGATGACTCTCTTTTCAAAGCATATAGTAAGGCACCACTTCTATTTCGTGGTAGTCTTTATGTTAATCTTACTTACTTTTGGTTGGGTTTGTCCCAAATATTCACTTCATTATTGTGTCTTAGAGATTCCATAGACAGTTGTTATTCTTTTTGAGTTGTAATCGAGAGTTATTCGTAAATCATGCATGAAAGAAACATTGTTAGTCTTTTGTATTTTTCAATTATTGATAAATAATGGATTTATAGATCTTGTTTCATATATGGTTTTAAATCATATAAAATAATAGTTTTTTCAAAAAGGCTTCCGCATGTATTTACTTTGCATATAGATGGACATTCTTGTACGGTTTGGTTCGCCCGGGTTGAATACTGTGCCGGGTGCCGGTCACATAATTTTGGGTGTGATAGAAGAGGAGGCCTCAGTCCAAAATCAAACATACCTTCATCAAAGACGAGGTATCTAAACTCCTTAAAATAAGTTCCATTCAGGAAGTTAAATACCCCGGCTGGTTAGCTAACGTAGTGGTAGTACCTACAAAGGGAAAAAAATTAAGAATGCGCGTAGATTATAAAGACTTGAACAAGGCATGCCCTAACGACTCTTTTCCTTTGCCTAACATCGATCACATGATCGATACGAGTGCCGAGCAGGAGATACTCAGTTTTCTTGACGCTTACTCCGAGTACAACCAGATCCGGATGGACCCGGGCGATCAATAAAAAACTTCCTTTATCACTAAGTTCGGCACCTACTGTTACAATGTAATGCCGTTCAGACTATAGAATGCATGTGTCACTTATCAGCGCCTAGTAAACCGGATGTTCGAAGTACAAATAGAAAAATCAATGGAAGTTTATATTGACGACATGTTATTTAAGTCCCTGCGAGCAGAGAACCATTTGAAACATCTGTAGGAAACCTTTGACATATTAAAGAGATACAATATGAAACCGAACCCTGAAAAATACACATTCGGGGTCGGATCTGGTAAAATTCCTTGGGCTCGTGGTGTCCAAACAAGGGATCGAGATCAATCTCGATAAAATCAAAGCTATAGAAGACATCACCATAGTGAACAGTGTCAAGGCCGTTCAAAGACTAACCGGGCGCATCGTCGCCCTAGGCCGGTTCATATCGAGGTCCTTGGACAAAATCCATCGGTTCTTCTCGCTATTGAAGAAGAAGAATAACTTTTCTTGGACTCCGGAGTACCAACAAGATTTGGAAGAACTCAAATGGTACCTTTTGAGTCCACCCCTGCTGCATACACTGAAGGCGATGAGCAGTTATACCTTTACTTGGCGGTATTCGAAGTGGCGGTAAATGGAGTCTTAATCCGAGAAGTGGAAGGTATGCAATTTCCTATTTACTACGTTAGTAGAACTCTAGGCGAGGTCAAAACAAGGTATCCTCACATGGAAAAACTGGCGCTTGCTTTGCTAAGAGCCTACAGAAAGTTGAAACCGTACTTTCAATACCACCCCATATGTGTCGTAACCTCTTACCCGCTAAAGAACACTATGCATAAACCCGAAGTCGAAAAGGAATTGTTGTTAACCTCGGGGACTTCTTCGGGAATCTGGACCCTCTTTAAGGACAGTGCATCGAACGCAAAGGGGTTCGAACTCGGCATCGTGTTGAAGCCGCCTACGAGTTATGTAGTTAGAGAGTCTATTAGAACTATGAAATTAACTAACAATGAGGCCGAGTATGAGGCCATGATTGCATGTCTCAAATTGACTAAGGGCCTTGGGGCCGAGGTGGTCGAAGCTAAGTACGACTCCCTCCTTGTGGTAAATCAAGTCAATGGGATGTTAGAAGTAAAGGAGGAATGAATGCAAAGATATTTAGACAAATTGCAGGTAACACTGCATCAATTCAAGGAGTGGACCCTACAACATATACCCCGAGATCCAAATAGTAAGGCCTACGCTTTGGCTAACTTGGGGTCATCGGTTGATGATGATGAATTCAGCTCAGGAACAGTCGTACAACTCATGAAATTAGTAGTAGAAGAAGGCTTTGCCAAAATAAACTCAACAAGTTTAACTTGGGATTGGAGAAACAAATACATAGATTATTTGAAGATTTGGAAGTTACCCTCGAATCCTAAAGAATTGAGGGCTCTACGCACAAAGGAAGCCATGTTCAGCATGTCTGAAGGGACACTATTCAGAAGAACATTCGACAGCCCGATCGCCATATGCTTGGGGCCAAGATATACCGAGTATGTTCTGAGAGAAGTTCACGAAGGCACCTGCGGAAACTATTCGGGGGTGGAATCTTTAGTTCGTAAGATACTCAGGGCCGACTATTATTGGATCGACATGGAGAAAGATGCAAAGGACTTTGTACGAAGATGCGATGTCTGTCAAAGACATGCATCGATGATCTATCAACCTAGAGAGTTACTTCATTCGGTCTTGTCCCCATGGTCGTTCATGAAATGGGGAATGGACATTGTTGGTCCCCTACCGTTGGCATCTGGTAAGGCTCAATTCATACTATTTATGAGTGATTATTTCTTCTAAATGGGTCAAAGCTTAAGCGTGAGAAAGTTCGAAAAAAAGTAACTAATTTCATTTGGGACCACATAATATGTCATTTGGGGATACCGGCCGAGATCGTGTGTGATAATGGGAAGCAATTTATCGGTAGCAAGGTAAACAAGTTTTTTGAAGACCACAAGATTAAAAAGATACTGTCGGCACCCTATCACCCTAGTGGGAACGGACAAGCAGAATCTACAAACAAGACTATACTCCAAAACTTGAAAAAGAGGTTGACCGATGTCAAAGGGAAGTGGAAAGAAATTCTGGCCGAAGTCTTATGGGCATACCGTACAACTTCGAAATCTATTACCGGAGCCACCCCATTTTCATTGGTCTATGGTGCCAAAGCATTAATACCAATTGAAATGGGAGAACCAAGCCTCAGGTTCTGATATGTGACCGAAGAATCAAATGGTGAGGCCATGAGTACGAACCTGGAACTATTAGATGCAAGACGAGAGGCCGCCCTAGTCCGGTTGGCTGCCCAGTAACAACGGATAGAAAGGTATTACAACCGAAGAGCCAACCTTCGACACTTGGGAAGCTGGGGCCGAATTGGGAAGGACCATATCGAGTCATCGGGATTACCAGCAAAGCCTCATACAAACTCGAAGAAGGAGACGATGCACAATTACCGAACAACTGGAACGTGATGCACTTAAAGCGGTAATACTACTAAGGTACAATCTCATTTACCTTTTATAATATTATGAATCGGGCTAACACTTGTAGGCAACGGAGAATGTGACTATTAGGTCTGAAAGCACGTGTTCCACTCTTTTTTCCTTGAACCGATTTTGTCCCAAATGGGTTTTCTGGAAAGATTTTTAACGAGGCAATAGTAAATCGTGCTAACTTAGATTCGAAGACCGATTTTAAATCGGAGTCAATGGCCACATCAACAGTATCCGAGCCCTCGCAGGATCAACCTCAAATATTGGGGTCCATCACCCTCAGATTAGGCTTTCTTAGCAAGGAAAGAAGGAAACTTTGTACTTGAACAACTTAGCTTTACTTATATGAGATTTAAGTAATAAACTCATATTTTTAATTTTAATAGGAAAAAGGCACATGGGGAAATTTGTCTCATGCTACTGCCTTTGAGGAGACATATAAGAAGAAGAAGAAGAAGGATGGGTCGAACCGTGTACATCAGAGACATATGTAAGATTCTAAATTCAAGAGTACCTTTATTCTTGGTTAAAATTAATTCATTTATATAATTTTTATCATCTATATTTCAAGAGCATATCAAAGAAGAAGAGGAATGACATCAAACTCAGCCTGATTCTCAACCAACGCCCGAAGATATAACTACGATATGGACACATGCAGCTGGTGGAGTAAATAAAGGTATAAAATTATTTAGTAATATTCATTTTAATATTATTTTGCACAAGTTATATGTTTCTTCTCTTGCTCATTTAACTATATTTTTTAAATTTCTCATGAAAAGAAATAAAGATAGAGTCTACGAACTTGGAGTGCATCCGCCATCTAGTCATCCAGCCAGATTATTTAGTTGTGCTTCTGCTTCACCCGATGAAATTGAGACTATGTGGACGCAAATCAATGAATTATTACAATAATGGAACAATGCTCAAGAAACAACAAGTATAACGCGGACATTGTGACGACCCGACCAGTCGTCTCATGAGTTACCACTCCGTTTCCCCCATTTCTGCTTCTCTATGCTTCGTTATTCGTGATTTATGGTATCGGGTTGGTCGGATCGAGTCCAGAATGATTTTGGTAAGGTTTGAGACACTTAGTCTCTTTTAAGGAAGTTTAAGTTGGATAAGTCAATCGGATGTTGACTTATGTGTTAGAGGATTCGGATGCGAGTTTCGATGGTTCGGTTAGCTTTCGAAGGTGATTTATGATTTAGGAGTGTGTTCAGAATGAGTTTTGGAGGTTCGGAGTAGAATTAGGCTTGAATTGGCGAAGTTGATATTTTAGTGATTTCCGGTTGGTAGGCGAGAATTTGATATAGGGGTCAGAATGAAATTCCGAGAGTTGCAGTAGCTCTATTGTGTCATTTGGGATGCGCGTGCAAAATTTCAGATCATTCGGACGTGGTTTGGTTGGGTTTTTGATCAAATGCGTAATTCGGAATATTTTAGAAACTTAGGCTTGAATCCGATCTGTTTTGGTTGATTTGATGTTGTTTGAGTTGTTTTGAAGACTGGAGCAAGTTTGAATAAGGTTTTAGGATGTGTTTGTGCCTTTGGTTGAGGTCTCGGGGGCCTCGAGTGAGTTTCGGGTGGTCAATCGGATCATTTTGGAGTTAAGGAAATTGCAGAAAAATTTGTTCAGCTGTTGCAAGGATTTTACCCTTCGCGTTCGCGAAGGGCTAGGGAATTGGAGCATCGCGTTCGTGAGAAGGGCTTCGCGATTGCGCAGAGAAATTGGGTCAGTTGGGTTGGAGGTCAAGTTGCTCATCGCGTTCGCGGGAGATGGAGCGCGTTCGCGAAGGTTCGCCTGGGTGAAGCATCGCGTTCGCGAGGGCTTGGTCGCGATTGTGTAGGAGGAAAATTGGTCAAGGAAAAATTGTGCTTCGCGAAAGCGAGAGTTTGACCACGTTCGCGAAGAAGGAAATAATGTCTGGGCAGAATGTTTGTAAACTCTTCTTGTCCGCGAGGATTGGGTTTATTTCCTCTATAGTTGGTCATTTTTGGAGATTTTTGAAGGAGATTGTAGAGGGATTCAAGGGTAATCGTTGGGATGTAAGATTCTTGGGCTAAAAATTCGATTATTATGTGAATTCTACCTAGAAAATCATGGAAATTAAGCTAAAAATTTAAGAGTTATGACTTGGAAATTTGGACATTGATGGAGGATTTGGAGGACCATTTGGGGTCGGATTTGAGAACTTTTGATATGTATGAACTCGTGGGTAGATAAGGAATCTATTGGTGTAAAAATTTCTGATTTTCGAGACGTGGTCCCAGGGGTCGAATTTTGGTAATTTCGGGATTTGTGCCCTTTATTGATTGTTTTTGCTTGGACATTGTTCCCTTAGCATATTTTGACGTCCTCGTTCTGATTTTGGATAGATTTGACGAGCGTGGAGGCCGATTCGAAGGGCAAAGGCATCACGAGCTAGAGATTTAGCCTGTTCGAGTTGAGTAATGATTGTAAATGATGTTCTGAGGGTTTGAAACCCCGGATTGCACGTCGTAGTACTATGTTGAGGTGAGACACACGCTTGATGACGAGCGTGGGGTTGTGCACTATTGGGGATTGTGACTTGGTCCGTCCCGGTTGATGATTTTACCACGAATTTGACTGAAAACTATTTGCTATCATCATTATTTGGGCTTCGTGCCAACTATTTGAATTTTTCGGGGATTTTCATTACTATTTTCTCACTGTTTTGACTAATTTCTTGAACTTAGTCATGTTAATTTCTACTGTTTTACTACTCAGCCATGTTTACTCAATTTTAAGACTTAAATGATATTTTAAATGAAGTTGGGCTGAGAAACACTGTTTTACTATTGCCCGAGAGGCTTGTGATGATTTTTGACTGAGTAAGGTCAAGGGCCTACGTTGTGAGGAAACACTGATACTGATTGGAGGCTGAGGGCCTGATATATGTACGCCACGAAGTGTCTTGATTGATATGAGGCCGAGGGAATAGATTTGATGCCACGAGATGGCTTGTTATTGCGGTTGGGCCGTAAGGGGCCCCTCCAGGAGTTTGCATACCCCCAGTGAGCGCGGGTACCCATTGTGTTATGAGATTGAGCCCGAGGGACTGATATTGTTCTGATATGTTGCCCAAGGGGCGGATCTGTTGATACTGTGCCCGAGGGGCAAATTTCTATTTGTTACTTTACCTTTACTACTTGTCAATTACTTGTTTTACTTGTTGAAAGAGGATTTTACTTGACTTTTCACTGGCTCACTGTTTTTAAATGATTTTACTGCTTCATTATAGAATGTCGTGTGCTTTACGTGTTTTCTTACTTTCAGTCATTATTTACATTTGTTACTCATTAAGTTGGAGTACCACTTTACTCCCTTCACCCTGTGTGCAGATTCAGGATTTGCTGGTTCCGCTCCCGAGTGCTGATTCCTCCAGTTTCAGGCGACGTTAGGAGATTATGAGGTAGTTGTTGACATCCGCAGCCCCCGTGTCTCTACTCCTTTATTGCTTTTGTTCCTTTTTCAGACATTTGCACTAGTTTACGATCTTAGCAAAACTGTATTATGACTTATAGATGCTCATGACTTGTGACACCCTGGTTAGGGCTGTGTCGGGTTGTATTTCCGCTACTTATTATCATTAAATCATGTTTTAGACTACTTTTGTGTTGTTTAACTACTTCAACAAGTGAATTGGGTTTAGTTGACTAGCCTTGTCTTCACGAAAGGCGCCATCACGACTGGGTTAGGGGTTAGGGTCGTGACAAGTTGGTATCAGAGCCTAGGTTACATAGGTCTCACGAGTCATGAGCAAGATTAGTAGAGTCTCGCAGATCAGTACAGAGACGTCTATATTTATCCTTGAGAGGCTGCAGAACCTTTAGGAAAAACTCCATATTCTTGAAATTCTTATCGTGCGAACTTGTTGATCCGAGTACTAAACTTCTGTTATTCTATTCTCTCACAGATGGTGAGGACACGCGCTACCGGACAGGGTGGACGACCACCAATGCCACCAGCTGTGGCCACTAAAGGCCGAGGACGCGGTCGTGGTCGTGGTAGAGGCAGAGCAGCAAGGGCATCACCTGTAGATCCACCAGTTGCCCCAGTTCAGGACCAGGTCCCAGCTATGGACGATACAGTAGCACCATCCCAGGCACCAGCTATGCCTATTGTGATTCCGGGTCTTTAGGAGGCCTTAGCACAGATCTTATCAGTTTGCACTGGCCTGGCTCAGGCGGTTTCAGCCACTACAGCCGCAGCTACTTCACAAGCCAGGGGAGGCAATTAGACTTCCGCTGCTCGCACACCTGAGCTGGTCGTACAGGAACTTCAGACGCCGGCGATGCATCCAGCCTAACCGGTTGCAGCTGCTCAGGACTATTTGGTTCTTGTCATGCCGGAGGATGAGCAGCGTAGGTTAGAGAGATTTGGTAGATTGCAGCCTCCGACCTTCAGTGGCGTAGAGGGCGGGGATGCCCAGGTCTTTTTGGACAAGTGTCAGAGGATGCTTCGTACTGCAGGTATTCTGGAGACCAGTGGAGTCGCTTTTACCACCTATCAGTTTTCAGAAGCTGCTTTCCCTTGGTAGAAGGATTTTGAGAGGCGTAGGCCTGTTGGTGCAACACCCCTTTCCTGGCAGCAGTTCTCTGTTCTCTTCCTGGAGAAGTATGTACCGCAGTCCCGTAGAGAGGAGCTGCGTAGGAAGTTTGAGTGGTTGCGACAGGGGGATATGACTGTGTCACAGTATGAGTTGAGGTTTTCTAAGTTGGTTCGTCTTGCCATCTGGTTGGTTCCGACAGATCGAGAGAGGATCAGGAGGTTTGTTGATGGTCTTACTTATCAGCTCTGTATTCTTATACCCAGGGAGAGGGTATCCGATGCTACGTTCGAGGAGGTTGTTGATATCTCCCGTAAGATTGAGTCGGTTTGCCGTCAGGAGTGAGAGGAGAGGGAGACCAAGAGGCCTCGAGGATCTGGCAGCTATAGTGGTACTCCTTCGAGGGGTCAGTTTCAGTACGACAGAGGCCATTCATTCAGGTCTGCTTAGCCAGCTCGCCCAGGTTATCGTGGGGCGTCTTTGGGTCATGGTTATCACGGTACCCAGTAGGTCCAGTCATCACTTAGTGCCCTTCCAGCTTAGAGTTCATCCTGTGCTCCATCAGCTCAGGGCTCTTCTATGTCGAGTGCATCTGTTAGTCACTCTGGTGAGAGGGGTTCCCTTCAGTCCCCTTTTCTAGCACCTGGGAGTTTCTATGAGTGTGGCGAGATGGTTCACATGTGGAGGCAGTGTCCTTGTCGTTTTGCTAGTTCATCTCAGCAGAGAGGTCAGTCATCGGCTTCAATGTTAGTTTCTTCACCAGCTCATGCCCAGCCAGCTAGGGGTGGAGGTTAGTCAGCTAGGGGTCTCCCCAGAGGGGTAGGTCGATCAGGGGGTGGCCAGGCTCGTTTCTATGCACTTCCAGGCAGACCCGATGCTATTGCTTCAGATGCTGTTATTATAGGTATTGTTTTAGTCTGCCACAAAGATGCCTCTGTATTATTTGACCCCGATTCCACCTTTTCTTTTGTGTCATCATACTTTGCTAGTTATTTGGGTATGTCACGTGAGTTTTTTGCTTTACCTGTTCATGTATATACCCCGGTGGGCGATACTGTTATTGTAGACCGTGTGTACCGGTCGTGTGTGGTGACTATTGGTGGTCTGGAGACCCGAGTGTATCTATTACTATTGAGCATGGTGGATTTTGATGTCATTTTGGGCATGGATTGGTTATCTCCGTGTCATGCTATTCTAGACTGTCATGCTAAGACAGTCACATTAGCTATGCTGGGTGTGCCACAGATCGAGTGGCAATGTGTGATTGATTATGTTCCTAGTAGAGTGATCTCTTTCTTGAAGGCCCTACATATGGTTGAGAAGGGTGGTCTTTCATATCTAGCATTTGTGAGGGATGTCGAAGCTGAGGCTCCCAGTATTGATTCTGTTCCAGTTGTGAGGACTTTTCCAAATGCGTTTCCTGCAAACCTGCCAGGCATGCTACCGGACAGGGATATTGATTTTGGTATTGATCTGGTGTTGGGCACTCAGCCCATTTCTATTCCGCCATATTGTATGGCACTAGCAGAGTTGAAGGAGTTAAAGGAGCAGCTTTAGGAGCTCCTAGATAAGGGGTTCATTCGGCCTAGTGTGTCACATTGGGGTGCACCGGTTCTGTTTGTGAAGAAAAAGGATGGCACAATGAAAATGTGCATTGATTATAGGCAATTGAACAAGGTAACAATTAAGAACAAATATCCTTTTCCTCACGTTGATGATTTATTCGACCAGCTTTAGGGAGCGAGAGTGTTCTCCAAGATTTATCTCCGTTCAGGTTATCACCAGTTGAAGATCAGGGATTCAGATATTCTTAAGACGGCTTTCAGGAACCGTTATGGTCATTATGAGTTCTTGGTGATGACTTTTGGGCTGACCAATGCCCTAGCAGTATTCATGCATTTGATGAACAGCGTGTTCCGACCTTATCTTAACTCGTTTGTCATAGTCTTCATTGATGATATTCTAGTGTATTCGCGTAGTCAGGAGGAGCACGCGGAGCATTTGAGAGTTATGTTACAGAGATTGAGGGAGGAGAAGCTTTATGCAAAATTCTCCAAGTGTGAGTTTTGGCTCAGTTCAGTGGCTTTCTTGGGGCACGTGGTGTCCAGCGAGGATATTCAAGTTGATCCGAAGAAGATAGAGGGGGTTCAGAGTTGGCCCAGATCGTCTTCAGCCATAGAGATTTGCAGCTTTCTTAGTTTGGCAGGCTATTATTGCCGGTTTGTTCAGGGATTCTCATCTATCGCATCGCCCTTGACCAAGTTGACTTAGAAGGGTGCTTCATTTGTATGGTCGGACGAGTGTGAGAAGAGCTTTCAGAAGCTCAAGACAGCTTTGACCACAGCTCTAGTGTTGGTTTTACAATCAACTTCAGGTTCATATACCATGTATTGTGATGCTTCGAGAGTTGGGATTGGTTGTGTGTTGATGTAGGAGGGTAGAGTTATTGCTTATGCTTCTCGTTAGTTGAAGTCCATGAGAAGAACTACCTCGTTCATGATTTGGAATTGGCTGCCACAGTTCACTCGCTGAAGATTTGGAGGCATTACTTGTATGGCGTATCTTGTAAGGTGTTCACTGATCATCACAGTCTTCAATATTTGTTCAAGTAAAAGGATCTTAATTTGAGGTAGCAGAGATGGTTGGATTTGCTTAAGGATTATGATATCACTGTATTGTACCATCCGGGAAAGGCCAATATGGTAGCCGATGCTTTGAGCCAAAAGGCAGTGCGTATGGGGAGTTTGGCATATATTCTAGTTGGGGAGATACCTCTTGCAATTAATGTTTCAGGCCTTGGCCAATTGGTTTGTGAGGTTAGATATTTCGGAGCTCAGTCGGGTATTGGCTTGTGTGGTTTCTTGGTCTTCCTTATATGATCGCATCTGAGAGCGCCAGTATGATGATCCGCATTTACTTGTCTGTAGGGACAGAGTTCAGCATGATGATGCTAGAGATGTGACCATTGGTTATGATGGGGTGTTGAAGATGCAGGGCCGGATTTGTGTGCCCAATGTGGAGGGGCTTCGGGAGTTGATTCTGGAGGAGGCCCATAGCTCACGGTATTTCATTCATCCGGGTGTCGCGAAGATGCATCAGGATTTGAGGCAGCACTATTGGTGGATAAGAATGAAGAAAGACATTGTGGGATTTGTAGCTCGGTGTCTCAATTGTCAGCAGGTAAAATATGAGCATCAAAGACCGGGTGGTTTGCTACAGCAGATGCTTATTCCTGAGTGGAAGTGGGAGAGGATCACTATGGACTTTGCTGTTGGACTTCCATGGACTTTGAAGAAGTTCGATGCTATTTGGGTGATTGTGGATCGGCTGACCAAGTCTGCGCACTTCATTCCTATGTGTACTACCTATTCTTTAGAGCGGTTGGCAGGGATCTATATCGGGGAGATAGTTTGCTTGCATGGTGTTCCGGTTTCCATCGTTTCAGATAGAGGTACTCAGTTTACTTCGCAGTTTCGGAGGGCCGTGTAGAGAGAGTTGGGTACTTAGGTGGAGTTGAGCACATCTTTTCATCCTCGGGCGGAGGGTAGTCCGAGCGCACTATTCAGATGTTGGAGGACATGTTGCGTGCTTATGTCATTGATTTCGGAGGGTCATGGGATGAGTTACTACCGCTTGTAGAGTTTGCTTATAACAACAGCTACCAGTAGCGTATTCAGATGTCTCCGTATGAGGCTTTGTATGGGAAGCGGTGTAGATCTCCAGTTGGTTGGTTTGATCTAGGTGAGGCTAGGCTATTAGGGACTGATTTGGTGCAGGATGCTTTGGAGAAGGTGAAGGTGATTCAGGAGAGGCTTCGTACAGCGCAGTCGAGGCAAAAACTTTATGCTGATAGGAAGGTTTGAGATGTGTCCTACATGGTTGGCGAGAAGGTTCTATTGAAGGTTTCACCCATGAAGGGTGTTATGAGATTTGGGAAGAAAGGGAAATTGAGTCCGCGGTTCATTGGGCCTTTTGAGGTGCTTCGAAGGATTGGGGAAGTGGCTTATGAGCTTGCTTTGCCACCCAGCTTGTCGAGTGTGCATCCGATATTTCATGTTTCTATTCTCTGGAAGTATATTGGGGATCCGTCCCATGTTTTGGATTTCAGCACGGTTCAGTTGGATAATGATTTGACCTTTTATGTGGAGCCAGTAGCTATTTTGGGTCGTCAGGTTCGGAAGTTGAGGTCTAAGGATATAGCTTCAGTGAAAGTGCAGTGGAGAGGTCGAACCGTGGAGGAGGCTACCTGGGAGACCGAGCAGGAGATGCGGAGCAGATATCCTCACTGTTTGAGGCTTCGGGTATGTTTCTTGACTCGTTCGAGGACGAAAATTTGTTTAAGTTCGGGAGGATGTGACGACCCGGCCAGTTGTCTCATGAGTTACCGCTCCGTTTCCCCTATTTCTGTTTCTCTATGCTTCATTATCTGTGTTTTATTGTATTGGGTTGGTCAGATCGAGTCCGGAATGATTTTGGTAAGGTTTGAGACACTTAATCTCTTTTAAGGAAGTTTAAGTTGGAAAAGTCAACTAGATGTTGACTTATGTGTTAGAGGTCTCGGATGCGAGTTCCGATGGTTCGGTTAGCTTCGGTAGGTGATTTATGACTTAGAAGTGTGATCGGAATGAGTTTTGGAGGTTCGGAGTATAATTAGGCTTGAATTGGCGAAGTTGATATTTTAGAGATTTCCGGTTGGTAGGCGAGATTTTGATATAGGGGTCGGAATGGAATTCCGAGAGTTGCAATAGCTCCATTGTGTCATTTGGGATGTTCTTGCAAAATTTTAGATCATTCAGATGTGGTTTGATTGGATTTTTGATCAAAAGCGTAATTCGGAATATTTTTGAAACTTAGGCTTAAACCGATGTGTTTTGGTTGATTTGTTGTTGTTTGAGCTATTTTGACTAGATCAAGTTTGAATAAGGTTTTAGGATGTGTTGGTGCCTTTGGTTGAGGTCTGGGGGCCTCGGGTGAGTTTCGGGTGGTCAATCGGATCATTTTGGAGTTAAGGAAATTGCAGAAAAATCTGTTCAACTGTTGCAAGGATTTTACCCTTCGCGTTCGCGAAGGGCTAGGGAATTGGAGCATCGCATTCACGAGAAGGGCTTCCCGATCGTGTAGAAAAATTGGGTCAGCTGGGTTGGAGGTCAAGTTGTTCATCGCGTTCGCAGGAGATGGAGCGCATTCGCGAAGGCTCGCCTGGGTGAAGCATCGCGTTCGCGAGGGCTTGTGCTTCGCGAATGCGAGGGTTTGATCGCATTCGCAAAGAAGGAAATAATGCCTGGGCAGAATGTTTTTAAACTCGTCTTGTCCACGAAGATTGGGTTTATTTCCTCCATAGTTGGTCATTTTTGGAGATTTTTGAAGGAGATTGAAGAGGGATTCAAGGGGAATCGTTGGGAGGTAAGATTCTTGGACTAAAAACTCGATTATTATGTGAATTCCACCTAGAAAATTACGGAAATTAAGCTAAAATTTTAAGAGCTAGGGCTTGGAAATTTGGACTTTTGATTGAGGATTTAGAGGACCATTTGGGGTCGGATTTGAGAATTTTTTATATGTATGAACTCGTGGGAAGATAAGAAATCTATTGGTATAAAAAATTTTAATTTTTGAGATGTGGGCCCGGGGGTCGGGTTTTGGTAATTTCGGGACTTGTGCCCTTTATTGATTGTTTTCGATTGGGCTTTGTTCCCTTATCATATTTTGACGTCCTCGTTCTGATTTTGGATAGATTCGACGCGCGTGGAGGCCGATTAGAGGGGCAAAGGCGTCGCGAGTTAGAGATTTAGCCTGTTCGAGGTGAGTAATGATTAAAAATAATGTTCTGAGGGTTTGAAACCCCGGATTGCACATCGTAAGTGCTATATTGAGGTGAGACACACGCTTGATGACGAGCGTGGGGTCGTGCACTATTGGGGATTGTGACTTGGTCCATCCCGGTTGATGATTTTACTGCGTATTTGACTTAATACTATTTGCTATCATCATTATTTGTGTTGAATGCCATATTTGGGCTTCGTGCCAACTATTTGAACCCTTCGGGGATTTTCATTACTATTTCCTCACTGTTTTGACTTATTTCTTGAACTCAGCCATGTTAATTTCTATTGTTTTACTACTCAGTGATGTTTACTCAGTTTTAAGGCTTAAATGATATTTAAATGAAGTTGGGCTGAGAAACACTGTTTTACTATTGCTCGAGAGGCTTGTGATGATTTTTGACTGAGTAAGGTCGAGGGCCTACGTTGTAAGGAAACACTGATATTGATTGGAGGCTGAGGGCCTGAGATATGTACGTCACGAGGTGGCTTGATTGATATGAGGCCGAGGGCCTAGATTTGATGCCACGAGATGGCTTGTTATTGCACTTGGGCCGTAAGGGGCCCCTCCAGGAGTCTACATACCCCCAGTGAGCGCGGGTACCCATTGTGATGTGAGATTGAGCCCGAGGGGCTGGTATTGTTCTGAGATGTTGCCCGAGGGGCGGATCTGTTGATACTGTGCCCGAGGGGCAAATTTCTATTTGTTACTTTACCTTTACTATTTGTCAATTACTTGTTTTACTTATTGAAAGAGGATTTTACTTGACTTTTCACTGGCTTACTGTTTTTAAATGATTTTACTGCTTCATTATAGAATGTCATATGCTTTACGTGTTTTTTTACTTTCTGTCGTTATTTACATTTGTTGCTCACTGAGTTGGAGTACTCACTTTACTCCCTGCACCCTGTGTGCAGCTTCAGGCTTTGCTGGTTCCGCTCTCGAGTGCTGATTCCTCCAGCTTCAGGCGGCGTTCGGAGATTACGAGGTAGTTGTTGACGTTCGCAGCCCCCGTGTCTCTACTCCTTTATTTCTTAAGTTCCTTTTTCAGACATTTGTACTAGTTTACGGTTTTAGCATAACTGTATTATGACTTATAGATGCTCATGACTTGTGACACCCCGGTTAGGACTGTATCGAGTTGTATTTCCGCTACTTATTATCATTAAATCATGTTTTAGACTGCTTTTGTGTTGTTTAACTGCTTCAACAAGTGAATTGGGTTTAGTTGGTTGGCCTTGTCTTCATGACAAGCGCCATCACGACCGAGTTCGGGGTTAGGGTCGTGACAGACATTCATGAAAACTAACGTATAATGGAAGAATCTAACAATGAGGAGACTAAAACCGATGAGGATCGATAGTAATTTGAAATTTGTAATTGGATATTTAGACTTGATTGGTTGTCGCAAAATTTTGTTGCTTTAGACTTGATTGCATGTCATTTTGGTTAAAAGCTTTACATTTTGATATGGTTTTATAGGATTTACACTTGTTAAATATTTTTATTATGTTTAAAATAGTATGGTACTAGATGTTTGTGGTTCTATTGATTGAGAATTTTATGATATTGGCTATTGTTTATTGGTTGTTTGATTTGGCAGGGGGTATGGCTTAAAATACAGCAGTAGAATTCTACTGTATCTCCTGAATTTGCAAATGATTTCTAACCACTTTGGTTAGAAACTGGACCTGGAAATTTTCAGTTTTGCAATTGAAATGGTCAGAATATTTAATTAATGAAATTATTATTTTTTACGTTCCGACGGATTTGGTCTCAAAATTTAAATAAAATAAGAAATAATTATTTAAAGTACCGACCAAATGGGTCGGAACATTAATTATTAAAATACTTTTTATTATTAATTGTGCAGTAGAATCGGTCGCAAAAGTACCGACCAAAACAGTTGCAAACTTCAATTTTATCCGGTCAACTGCATAATTTCCTATTGCGACCAAAATGATCGGACGTTTTTGACCGATTCAGTTGCAAATATTTTACGACCATCATTTTTCCGACCACTCAAAATCCATCGGAAATTCGTCGAAAATAACCGATTTTCAAAGGATTTAGTGGTAAAAAATTTGACATTTTCTAGTAGTGATCGTGAGTACGACCTGCTGATAAATAAATACAAGCCAGATATTTTTCCTACTCATGTCATGAGCCATGTGGACGAGCCTCCCAATTTTTTTTGTCCAAGTTGGGATGGGTTTATGCGGCACCATAAAAATCCTATATCATATATATACCTCTTAAAATATTTTTTGAAGGGAGATATTGCGAGCACGTGATTTTTTCCCTATATGAATTACTCCCACAAATTCAAAACAAAATAATTTTTCATTGTTTGCAATGCCAGGGATATTTGTGGCATTTTGGTTATTGTGTGGATATTATCTGTGCACGTTTATTGTTTAATTAATTAAGAATACAAAAAAATGTGTTGCATGTGCATTTAGAATTTAACTATGCATTTTTAAGAATTAATCAGTAATTAAGTTATTTTATAAAAAAAAGAGAAGAAAATCACAAAAATAGTTATTTTGCACCTTTTAATTTTAATTTTTCATTTCTGAGTAGTTTTTCTTTAATTTATTAATTGTGGTAATTATTTAGGATTAGTTAATATTTGTGATAAGTTAATTTGGTTTTATAACTTAATTTAGGATTTTTGTTTTAATTTTTGAAAAAAAGAAAAGAAAAGAAAAAGAATTAATTTTAAAATAAAAAAAGAAGGAAAAAGAATAAAAGAAATCAGAACTTGGGCCAAATTCAATTTAATTCTCGAAACCCAATTCCATCACCCCCAAAACCCATCCCACACCCGGTCCAAATCATCTGTCTCTAAAACCATTGAAACGACGTAGTATAGGGAGAATACTACGTCGTTTCGAGATCAACAGATCTCAACCGTCCATTCCCTCACATCCAACGACCAAGACCTCACCCCATCACCCGTTTAACCTGACCCATGAACCGGTCCAGCACCCATGTAACCAAAGCGACCCCGTTTTCTATTAATGATTTAATGAGAGTCGTTGGATTCCAATCATCCAACGGCCCTAATTAAATCCTCAATTTAATATACTCAAAACATCAATCCTCTTACCCCCTCAGAACCCCCCTCATCGTCTTTGATATCTCTTCAGACACCAGCCAAAATCACCGCCTCAAACCACATTTGACCGCCTGCCGGAAATCGCTACAACGGAGTTCAACCACCAATCACCCCCAAAAATACACCGTAGAATCCCCTTCGTCTCCTCTTTCCAAATATCTAACCAGCTACCTTCAAACATCCCTAGAATTCTTCGAATCTTGATTCGAAGAGGCGAACTCTAACACCGCCCTGATATTCTCCGGTGGCGTCGCCGCCTCCAACCCCTCCCAAACTAACACCCCATGACCCCTTAACTTCCCTCTTTCCAAATCCTCGCTCCATTCTTCTCAGACATGGCCAAAACTCTTCGAATATCAAATCTGATTTCAAGCCCTAGAACCCTAAATTCTAACCAGTGCACGAAAGGTCATTTTGCTGGATTTCTTGGCTTATTCAAGCCTGTTTCAGCACAAAATAATGATGCTAGTTTGTTCTCCACCAAGAACAAACATTTGGCATTATTTTGGGTTGACTCAGAGTGTCAATTCCAAGTTCGAGCCTGGCCGGCGAGTTCTTTCCTAGTTTCTTATTTATTCTCGTTAGTATTATTCTGTTATTCGTCTTTCCCCATATCTTTTTCTTTTCTCTAGTCGATTTCAGGTTAAACTCGACCAGTCCTCTGGTATAAACTATCTTTTGATCGTTGTTTTGTTTTCAGAATGTTTGGTGAATTTGTTCTTGGTTTCATAAGATTGTGTGGTCAGTTTGTTTAAAATTTTGAAACCATGTCTCGTTTAATAATTTAGTCAGTTTAATTAGTTCATTTCGATTTAATAGACTAGTTCATTCCATTTTTGTGTATGTTATTAATCAGTCATATAGATAATTCTAGTTTTCGAACCATTTAAGTGTTTGTTTTCTTCTTCTTTTGGTAAAAGCACTGAATTTGGCCTGGATCAGTTTGATTGTTTGAGCCTTCAGGCCATTCTTGATCCCACTTCAAAGGCCTGATAGATTTTGGGTCAAGATTGACCCATATCCGTCTGGTTTCTTGAAAGTAATTGACAGAAGTTTAAGGGGAAATGTTTGGGAATTATTCAATAAAGGAAGTGTTTACCTAACTTAGGAAGTTTCTGTAGTGGTAGGGTTATGAATATACTAAAGATAAGATAGAGATATGGTTTAAGTGGAATCAACTATTAAAAATGGGGAAAGGGGGATTTATAATAGGGATTGCACTAATTGGTTGTCTATTTAAAGGCTGAAGAAGAACAGAGGTGGGAGAGAGAAAAAAAAGGATAGAAAGAACACATTGAAAGTACTGGAAAAAAAAAAGAGAACATTCTAAAAAAAACATTAGATCCAATAGAGAGAGAGTTTTAAGAGATAAAATCCAGAAAATACAAAGGGCTAAAATTTTCTACTGTTTCATTGGATCTCTCCAGTTCTTTTTGAATTCTTTTCAATTTCTGAAATAATCTGGACTCATCTGAGTACAAAAAAGATTGATTTTGGTCCTCAAGTTGGCTTAAAGCTTACTGGGTTACTGTTTGATTGGAACTATTTTGCTGCATTCTTGGTTTAAAGTTGGGTCTGGGAGGTTTATTTCTGTTGCTACTTACTGTTGTTGTTACTGTTGACCTTACTTCCCCTTTCCTTTCATTTCCAGGTATTTGTCAACTCCATGGACACCACTTAAATGTAGTTTGAAGGTTGATTAAAAATTGGATGATGGTTGCTATTGAATTCTCACTTCTGTCTCTTTCCATTTCATGCATAACGTGTATTACTTAGTTCAGAAATAGCTTGGTCGAAGTATATTTATAGTTGAATAGAGTATGACTATGTTTGTAATCATCTTATTGTTGGGTATACCTGCTAAATTCTTTATTCTAGAATTAGTTTTGGTTTGAAACATGGAACAAGTTATGGCTTAGTTACTTGGATTTCATGGGTTTGAATTGGTGTATATGTATAAAGGGACTTTCAAAGACATTCATAATAGGTATTTGCATATGTAGTATTCTGTATTGCTTTTTTTTTGAATTTCAGTTGTTTGTAGGAAGTTTCCTTTTAGGAGTCTGGGTTAATAATTTGTTTGCTGGTAAAGACTACTGGTGGTATTAGATACTGAATGACCAAAAATAATTTGATATTGTAACCTCTGTACAAAAGTAATGTGATTAGCCGTATTGTTATGATGTTGAAACTGTTAAATTCTGCTACCTATTATTAGTTATTAGAATTGGAACTCGCAAATTGCTTTCAAGATCAAGTCATTATTGGATGTCATGTAATTGGCTATTGATAAGTTAAAGACGATTCCAAAGTTTGCTTGCATATGTATATGTCTCGTTGTTGAGATCCTAAGTTGATGTTGCTTCACTAAATGTTTTGAACTCCTTTCTCACATCCTAGTTGTTGGTTGTTTGTTTGTTTCTTATATTTCCTGCTAGAAGGTAATTCATCAAATTCACCTATATTTGGTGTTACTTTTTTTTGTTAATTACATTGCATTGTAGTTGTAAATGTGTTGAATGGCTTTGTTGCAAGAAACGTTTCTGTCAATTATCCTTGGTATAATCTTTAGCTTATAATCTCCATTAAGGAGGAGAGCAATTCTGATCCTTAATTAGAGTAGCTAGATGTCCTTTTAATTAATTTTATATGAAGTTGGAATATCTCAATATCCATGTCCAAGTGATTGTATTAGGACAATAGATGGCCGTTTGATTTTGGGTTGTGCTCGAATTGACTGATTAATGCAAATAGCCATTATCATGGTTGTATTATCTCCGTTAAGTTACTTATTACAACAGTATTAATTTCTATTCTACGTGCATCGTTTAAAGTTGTCATTTTATTTACATTGATTACTTCCAGTGTGTTCTCATATTTGAAAATTAGAATGCTTTAGGAAATTTCATTCTTTACTAAGTTTATAATGTTGAAAGTGTCAATCAATCATTATACGGACGTGCAATATTAGTATATGAATAATTATGAACATCGGTAATTTGCTTTAAGTTAAGCGCAACCTTTTTTTAAAAACAATTCGAGGCGTGCCGAGCCAAATAAATTCTCAATTGCATGGTCCTCGTTTAATTAATCTTGTTTATCCTTAGAATTCGGGGAGTCCCATTTAGTTGAATTTCCATGGCCCTCGCAAAGTTGCAAATGCGTAGTTGCTTTAGGCGCGTTATTTTACCTTCCTAAACTCGGGTGCGCATTTATGTGCCCAAATACAAATCTCAACAATGTTATATAGAATGTGTTGTGGACCGCGGGTGAATTTATGTGACGCGGTTCAAGACATATTTTAAATAACGTTGCAAATCTTTCTTTAAAAATAATTAAAAGCGGTTAAGTTTAAAAATGCACATAGGCTTAAACTTGTAATAAAATCATATAATAGGCCAATAATAATAGTTGAGCGACCGTGCTAGAACCACGGAACTCGGAAGTGCCTAATACCTTCTCCCATGTTAACAGAATTCTTTACCCGAATTTCTGGTTCGCGGACTGTAAAACAAAGTCAAACTTTTCCTCGATTCGGGATTTGAACCGGTGACTTGGGACACCATAAAATTATCCCAAGTGGCGACTCTGAATTGTTTAATAAAATGATCCCGTTTCGATTGTCACTTTAAGTTGGAAAAAACTCTCTTATACCCTTCTGGGGTAGGTAAAAAGGAGATGTGACAGCTCTAGCGACTCCGCTGGGGACCGAACCCAGAATCTCTGGTTCAGGGTTCAGAATTCGAGCTTAGATGAATTGTTGTATTTGGCTTTATTTGTTATCTGATTACATGCTTGGCCTAATGTGTTAAATGATGCTTTTACCGCTTTGATATTATCTGAACTGTACGAAACCCTTCTCTTCTCATCTTCGGGGATGTGCACGCTGGTGTGACTCCCTATTATGTTAGTGTCATACCTTGAAATAAGAAAGAGGCTCGGACAAGTTACTAAGCCGGATGGCCTTTTGGTTCTCGGTACGTAGCCCCCTCCTCGACTCGAGTTGTCCGCTCGGGTGCACTTGTCTGGAACAGTATACCCAGGTTTTATACTTAGAATAACTCAGCCTCATGTTGGATCCCTAGTAGGAACATTTGTTTGCATCATGTGCATTTGACTTTGGAAACTCAACACAGGGGTTGGGTCTGTCTAGGACAGGTGTACCCGAAATGAAAAGATAATCTTGATGCATCTTACTCGCTACTTGCGCATTCATTTGCTTCGGATTTGCATGTTGACCGGCTTATCAAATAATAAGAGAAAAGTTGAGAGTCAATGTGAGGGCTGAGAGAGGTAATTACCTGTTTTTGAGAAAAACCGATGTCACAAAATATACCGACACTTTGCCGAAATTTTGGAAAAAAAATTTGTTGACGAAAAATTTGTTTCAAAAAATAGTTGGTTTTTGTTTTGTCAAAACTGCCCGAACTACGCCAGTTTGATTCTTACCGGATGTGGAATACGTAGGCAACCCCTATCGGGTCCAACTTCCCTTTTGCAAAAATAGCCCCAAAAGAACAAAATGTTATTTTATTTTAAATAAGCAGGGTGATGCCATTTTTGTTTAAAATAGCCGAATGTCCCCAAAAGGACGCCAAAAGGCTATTTAGCAAAAATAGCCACATTTGGTCTCTTTTTCGAATTTTTGGCCGGTTAGCAAGCACTGCCTTAAAATTTTCTCCCCGGAAGTGCTGAAAGGCCGTATTTGCAAAGTCGGTTTTATTTTTGAAATGAAAATTTGAAAAAAAATGTCAGCTTTGAGTTTGAGTCAAAATGAATCATGATTTTTGCTTAATCACCCTAATAAATGTGTAGAATGAGCACGAGTAAAAATTTGCCAATAACATTCATGAACAAGATCCCCTTAGAGTTGCATATGTGGTGGGATGATCTAGGTAAATCAGGGCAAGACAAGGTCAATCATTATTTGGGAGGTCTCACCGGGTTATCGAAGATTAGGCCTAGAGGAGATATCATAAAGGCGTTGGTTATATTCTGGGACCCGGCCCACAACGTGTTTCATTTCTCAAATTTTGAACTCACCCTAACTCTGGAAGAAATAGCCGGATATATTGAGAGCGCTGAAGTTCCTCTGAGACACAAGTAGAGTGGACGTTTGGGTGGCTACCCGTAAACATCCCTAGAATTCTTCGAATCTTGATTCGAAGAGGCGAACCCTAACATCGCCCTGATATTCTTTAGCTTATCCTTGGTATAATCTTTAGCTTATAATCTCCATTAAGGAGGAGAGCAATTCTGATCCTTAATTAGAGTAGCTAGATGTCCTTTTAATTAATTTTATATGAAGTTGGAATATCTCAATATCCATGTCCAAGTGATTGTATTAGGACAATAGATGGCCGTTTGATTTTGGGTTGTGCTCGAATTGACTGATTAATGCAAATAGCCATTATCATGGTTGTATTATCTCCATTAAGTTACTTATTACAACAGTATTAATTTCTATTCTACGTGCATCGTTTAAAGTTGTCATTTTATTTACATTGATTACTTCCAGTGTGTTCTCATATTTGAAAATTAGAATGCTTTAGGAAATTTCATTCTTTACTAAGTTTATAATGTTGAAAGTGTCAATCAATCATTATACGGACGTGCAATATTAGTATATGAATAATTATGAACATCGGTAATTTGCTTTAAGTTAAGCGCAACCTTTTTTTAAAAACAATTCGAGGCGTGCCGAGCCAAATAAATTCTCAATTGCATGGTCCTCGTTTAATTAATCTTGTTTATCCTTAGAATTCGGGGAGTCCCATTTAGTTGAATTTCCATGGCCCTCGCAAAGTTGCAAATGCGTAGTTGCTTTAGGCGCGTTATTTTACCTTCCTAAACTCGGGTGCGCATTTATGTGCCCAAATACAAATCTCAACAATGTTATATAGAATGTGTTGTGGACCGCGGGTGCATTTATGTGACGCGGTTCAAGACATATTTTAAATAACGTTGCAAATCTTTCTTTAAAAATAATTAAAAGCGGTTAAGTTTAAAAATGCACATAGGCTTAAACTTGTAATAAAATCATATAATAGGCCAATAATAATAGTTGAGCGACCGTGCTAGAACCACGGAACTCGGAAGTGCCTAATACCTTCTCCCATGTTAACAGAATTCTTTACCCGAATTTCTGGTTCGCGGACTGTAAAACAAAGTCAAACTTTTCCTCGATTCGGGATTTGAACCGGTGACTTGGGACACCATAAAATTATCCCAAGTGGCGACTCTGAATTGTTTAATAAAATGATCCCGTTTCGATTGTCACTTTAAGTTGGAAAAAACTCTCTTATACCCTTCTGGGGTAGGTAAAAAGGAGATGTGACAGCTCTGGCGACTCCGCTGGGGACCGAACCCAGAATCTCTGGTTCAGGGTTCAGAATTCGAGCTTAGATGAATTGTTGTATTTGGCTTTATTTGTTATCTGATTACATGCTTGGCCTAATGTGTTAAATGATGCTTTTACCGCTTTGATATTATCTGAACTGTATATAAACTGGTACGAAACCCTTCTCTTCTCATCTTCGGGGATGTGCACGCTGGTGTGACTCCCTATTATGTTAGTGTCATACCTTGAAATAAGAAAGAGGCTCGGACAAGTTACTAAGCCGGATGGCCTTTTGGTTCTCGGTACGTAGCCCCCTCCTCGACTCGAGTTGTCCGCTCGGGTGCACTTGTCTGGAACAGTATACCCAGGTTTTATACTTAGAATAACTCAGCCTCATGTCGGATCCCTAGTAGGAACATTTGTTTGCATCATGTGCATTTGACTTTGGAAACTCAACACAGGGGTTGGGTCTGTCTAGGACAGGTGTACCCGAAATGAAAAGATAATCTTGATGCATCTTACTCGCTACTTGCGCATTCATTTGCTTCGGATTTGCATGTTGACCGGCTTATCAAATAATAAGAGAAAAGTTGAGAGTCAATGTGAGGGCTGAGAGAGGTAATTACCTGTTTTTGAGAAAAACCGATGTCACAAAATATACCGACACTTTGCCGAAATTTTGGAAAAAAAATTTGTTGACGAAAAATTTGTTTCAAAAAATAGTTGGTTTTTGTTTTGTCAAAACTGCCCGAACTACGCCAGTTTGATTCTTACCGGATGTGGAATACGTAGGCAACCCCTATCGGGTCCAACTTCCCTTTTGCAAAAATAGCCCCAAAAGAACAAAATGTTATTTTATTTTAAATAAGCAGGGTGATGCCATTTTTGTTTAAAATAGCCGAATGTCCCCAAAAGGACGCCAAAAGGCTATTTAGCAAAAACAGCCACATTTGGTCTCTTTTTCGAATTTTTGGCCGGTTAGCAAGCACTGCCTTAAAATTTTCTCCCCGGAAGTGCTGAAAGGCCGTATTTGCAAAGTCGGTTTTATTTTTGAAATGAAAATTTGAAAAAAAATGTCAGCTTTGAGTTTGAGTCAAAATGAATCATGATTTTTTTTCTTAATCACCCTAATAAATGTGTAGAATGAGCACGAGTAAAAATTTGCCAATAACATTCATGAACAAGATCCCCTTAGAGTTGCATATGTGGTGGGATGATCTAGGTAAATCAGGGCAAGACAAGGTCAATCATTATTTGGGAGGTCTCACCGGGTTATCGAAGATTAGGCCTAGAGGAGATATCATAAAGGCGTTGGTTATATTCTGGGACCCGGCCCACAACGTGTTTCATTTCTCAAATTTTGAACTCACCCTAACTCTGGAAGAAATAGCCGGATATATTGAGAGCGCTGAAGTTCCTCTGAGACACAAGTAGAGTGGACGTTTGGGTGGCTACCCGTAGATGAGATCATATACATGCCAGCTACCGGGCCTCATTTCCTTTTGATGGGTCTTAGGAGTATCCAGTCTTATGCTCCATACCGGGTTTTGAGACAATTAGGGAGATATCAAATGGTTCCAAGGATGAAGACATTAGTCACCATGTGGTCGAGATTGGTCCCGATGGTCAGTTTTATGAAGCAGTAGTCCGCCAAATTTGGAGCGAATGTTAGTACTTGACGGCGAACTCGAGTGTGTGATCTGTCCAGAGGTAAAATTGCACCAGGATATCTTGCCTGGTATAAAAGGGAAGTTGAGTTAGGAAGGCCGGCCAAAAGACCTCATCTTCAAGAATTTTTCGGAGCATCACAAGAGCAATGGGATTGGCTGGCCAAAGAAAATGAGTACAGAGCCACCATAGGCAGGCTAGAAAAGCAAGTCATGGACCTTCAGTTTGAGAATGGTTTGCAAGCCATCGCGGATGAAGGCGAGAAGAAAAAGCTAACTCAGGAAAATGAAGCCCTCAAAGCCCAAATTCATAAAATGAGAACAACTGCTAGAAACCCGAAAAGAAGCCGAGCGGATGAAAGGCTTATAAGCAGTCTGAAAAAGAAAGCCCTTGAGTGTCAAGATGACCTGGAAAGGTCTAAGGCCAACCTAGCCAAAGTCCGGTCACAATGGGCAAATGAGGCGGAAGAGCGGGCAAAGTTTGTCCAACAAATGAAAAGAAAGTATGAAGGAACAACCACCAGCCTAAAGAGAAAAATGACTACCCTCGAGAATGAAGCAGCCAAGCAAGCCAAGGACCTCAAGGCTGATAGGGAACACTGTTATGATTTGATGGCTCAGATGGAGGAAGAAATGCAACAGTTGCAAAATCAACATCTCCACAACACTCAGGTGTTAGAAGCCTGGAATCAACAGGTCAGGCGTCTGCTTCAGGAAAAGGGTAGAATCCGAGAGCGGGTCAGAGTCATCGCCGACTATATTGTTGTGAAATGCCAAGCATGTGAGGATATGACTCGCACCACTTTCTTCGCTGTAATGATGATTTTTGTCCAACAGATAATGAGTGATTTGGAGAGGCTTCAAAGGGATCTTGCATATAGGCCCGCGGCGAGACCGAATGATGTCCCGCGGGTCCCAGGAGCATTTGAGGCATTAATGTATTCGTGATTTTTACTTGAATCTGTATTTTCTTTCTATTGGAGTCTGTCAGTTTATTTTTGAGCCTGTATTTACTTTTGTTGAAGTATGTTAGTTTGTTTTTTTGTCTTTTCATCAGAGTCTGTTAGTTTCTTGTTGAGTCTGTTAGTTTTTGAGTCATTATAATCAAAGTCTTTTTTTGAACATCCCAAAAATGTTTTACTACTTATTTTTATACTTATACCCCAGAACTATGCTCGGTCTGATTCATGCGGGGTCATGATACGTAGGCAATCTCCATAGGATTCGACCATAACCAAAAGAAAAGAAAAAGAAAATAAGAAACCGTGAGAAAGAAACAATGGCAAAATAAGAGAGGGAAATGAGAGAATAAAAATAAAGAGAAGTCAAGCAAAGAAAGGCATGAATGAAAAAAAGAGAGAAAAAGGGAAGTTGCAAATGGAAATAAGGAAAAGCCGGGATGACACAAGCAATCGAGCAAATACATGATAGAAATGATTAATTACTTAGGTGCATTGCATTCCACAAATATGCGGTTACCAATCTGTTAAGCTTTAATCACTAACGAGTTTGTTGTTGATGATCCAGAACTAAGGCAGGTGGTTAGTTTGTTGAGCATTCTGGAAACCCATCCATACAACACCACGTCCAAAGGCGAATTGATCATGTCTAACCAAGAACTTGATGCAAGTGTCATCGATTCTTCAAGAGAGGTGGAAGATTTGGATGTTAATTCGATGAAAGAAGAGATGTATAAGCTGAAGCAGTAGATGGCTGAAATGTACCAGGCCTGGGCAAAAGGGCAACCACCACCAGCTTACCCTGCCAACCCTGCCTTCATACCGCCCTTGGCTCAGTCTCAGGATCATCCTGCCACCGATTCATCCCCGAGTTTTCCCATTTACCAACACTACCAGAGCACAACTTCCCAAACACCACCAGCTCCACCACCCAAACAAGTTCCATACCCTTCTCCACCAGCCACTTCTGTCTTCGTGACGCCCCCTCCCACTACACTCTACAGATCCTCCAGCGAGCCATTGTTCCAAGATCATGATAACCAATATTACCCCCCGGATCCCACTTTCAAAGCTCCGGAACCCTATTCTTACACTCCTCGTTTCGATCTTCCTGTGGAAATTGAGAAACCGTCCAAATATCCCGAACAGGAGGAGATGTTCAGGAAAGTTAAAGGCTTAGTACAATCATTCAGAGACATGCGGGGGTTGGGAGGTCAAGTAAGTGTGGCTTACAAAGACCTATGTCTGTTTCCAGATGTGCAATTGCCAGCAGGGTTTAAGATGCCCAAGTTTGATTTGTACGATGGGCACGGTGATCCAATAGCGCACTTGAGAGGGTTTTGTAGCAAAATGAGAGGAGCTGGAGGGAAAGATGAATTGCTAATGGCATATTTCAGTCAAAGTCTGAGTGGTTCAGCGTTGGAATGGTATACCCGGCAGGATCACGGAAGATGGTACACATGGGATGATCTAGCCCAGGCATTCGCTTGTCACTTCCAATATAATCTTGAGATTGTCCCAGATCGTCTGTCTTTGACAAAGATTGAGAAAAGGCACAATGAAAGCTTCAGGGAGTATGGCTTTCGGTAGAGAGTTAGAACCTACTTATTACGGCCATCTGGTATCAGCTATAGGCAAGTCCTTCAATGAAGTAGTAAAGATGGGCGGTATGGTAGAAAAAAGGCTCAAGTCGAACAAGATCATGAGCTATTCTGATATTAAGGCAACCACTCAGGCCATTCAGGGCGGCACCAGAGGAATAATCGGAAAGAAAAAGAGAGAGGATGTGGCGACGATTGATTCAGGAGCTTGGTTCGGACCCAGGGGCTCATCTCACTACTATAATCAGCCTCGACCCTACCACCAAACTTACCCCCATACCCCATATAATCCACCCCAACACTACTACCCACCACCAGACCATCATTTTTCTATCCACCATGCCCAAACATACAACCAAACCCCCACCCATGCGCAATGGCGTGCGCCCATTCCACAAAACACTTACCCACCCCCACGAGCCTACTGAAACCCTCCTGGACCAGGTTTCTGGCCCAACCAAGCATTTAAGAGTGAGAGCTGGCAGAAAAAGAAAACCTTTACTCCATTGGGAGAGTCATATACTAGTTTATTCCATAGGCTAAGACAATTGGATATGCTAAGGCCGATCGAGTCGAAACTGCCAAATCATCTCCCAAAAAATCTAGATTATTCTATAAGCTGCGAATATTGTTCTGGTACTCCGGGTCATGACACGGAGAAGTGATGGCACCTAAAAAGTGCTATCCAGGAGCTCATTAATACTAATAGAATTGAAGTTCAAGCTCCAGAGGTGCCCAATATCAACCGGAATCCGATGTCAACCCACCAGGAGACAAATATGATTGAAATAATGCATAAGGGAGGGGAGCCCAGAAAACCTTCACAGGCCGTCATGATGATTCGTTCCAGTGAGGTCAAGCCAATTGAACAATCAACAAGTGAAATATCAGTGCTCAAGTCGAGCAAGAGGAACGGTGAACCATCTATGATAGTTAAGAAAGGGTCTTCAAGTGATGTGGCAGAAAAACAAGAAAGGTTGAAAGTGGTTGTGCCAGGAGTGGCGAACAAACCTGTCGTAATCGTGGAGGGCGCCCGTATAGAACATGTCATTATCAAGCTGGTAACCCAATTACTGATAGTCAACAGCAGGGCTATTCCGTGGAATTATGAATGGGTAACAGTGACTTACAAAGGAAAAGAAGCTAAAGAAGAAGTCTATGAAACCCAGGGTTTGACTCGTTCGGGGAGATGCTTTGCCCTAGAAGAGTTAAGAAAAGCTAAGAACTCCAAAGATAACCCAGTGCTAGTGAAGAAAGCCGTAACTGAAGAAGAGGCAGGGGAATTTTTGAGAAAGATGAAGATGCAAGACTATTCTATCGTGGAACAATTGAAAAAGATGCCTACTCATATTTCACTGTTGTCATTGTTAATCCACTCGGATGAGCACCGTCGAGCCTTAATGAAAATATTGAATGAGGTTCACGTTCCCGATAAGATCTTAGTGAACCATCTGGAAAAGATATCCAACAAAATCTTTGAAGTGAACAGAGTCACTTTTTCCGATGATGAATTGCATGTAGAGGGTACTAAGCATAACAGAGCCCTTTACCTTACTGTGAAATATGAGGACTCTATGGTTACCCAGGTATTGGTCGACAATGGTTCCAGTGCAAACATTTTCCCTCTCTCCACTTTGAGCAAGTTGAAAGTGGAAGATGGGAGGATTCAAAAGAACAGTATCTACGTGCGGGGATTTGATAGCGGAGGCAAAGATTCAGTTGGTGATATAGTGCTAGAGTTGACGATATGACCAGTTGAGTTCACGATGGAGGTCCCAGTATTGGATATAGTTGTTTCAAACAATCTACTATTAGGACGACCCTGGATTCATGCCGCTAAAGCAGTCCCGTTTACACTACACCAGATGGTCAAATTTGGATGATACATATAGGAAATAGTTGTGCACAGCGAAGATAATTTGTGCGCTCATAGCAATGTCGTTGTACCGTTCATTGAAGTGGAAGATGACAAGGTGTCGTTGGTCTAACAGGTTTTTGACATGATGTTGGTCGAGAAAATTCCAGAGGGAAATACATTCCAAATCTGAAGATAATCGCCGCATCAGTCATAGTGGCCTTTGAAATGTTAAAGAATGGTTTCGTACCATGCAAGGTTTTGGGTTCATCTCTGAAGGGCATCATACAGCTAGTATCCCTCCCTAAAAACTTGGGAACATTTGGTCTGGGATTCAAGCCCACAGCCGCAGACATAAAAAGAGCCAGAAAATTGAAACAGAGGACATGGGTTCTTCCAAAGCCGATCCCACGTCTCTCCAAATCATTTGTCAAGCCCGGTACCAGAAGTCGCCCAGTAACAACAATTCCCAGTTCTGTGATTGATCCTGACAAGGAATTAATTGAAAAATTTGAGAAGTTGTTTGACGATATAAACATGGTGGAAATTGGAAAAGGTTCTAGCAACGTGGAAGTGCAATTTGTCGGGCCAAAAATGAAGCTTAACAATTGGAAGGCTACTCCTCTCCCCACTCGGAAGGAGTTTTGGTAGTTTGTTTTGATTTTCCTTCAGTTTGGGCTATTCCGGGGTTGTAATCTAGATTTTTATCTTTCAGTCTGTTTGAGTGTGCAAACCTTGTTATCTTTTATCCTTCAATGAAATGCAATTGCCCTTCTTCATCATTCCTGGTAGTTTTCTTTTTTGTTTTTCTTTTCTTTTCTGTACAGTTCTACGCTGGTTCTAATGACATGGCATGCGTGAGGAATCCTCAGCCCAGTCTTAAAAATCAATCTGATTCTGAAATAATAATTCAAGAAGTAGAGTGTGATGACGAATCAGAATATAATGAGGATGAGGCCTTTGAAGAGATTAGTAAGGAATTAAATCACTTTGAAGGAAAACCCAAATCCAACCTGAATGATACCGAAGCCATCAATTTAGGGGACGCAGATAATATCAGAGAAATTAAAATAAGCGTCCACCTTGAACCAAAGATCAGGGAAGAGATAATCAAAGCACTGATTGAATACAAAGATATTTTTGTATGGTCATATGACGACATGAGGGGTCTAAGCACTGATCTGGTGGTCCACAAATTGCCCACTGACCCGACATTCCCTCCCGTCAAGCAAAAATTGAGAAAGTTCAAAACTGACATGAGTGTGAAGATTAAGGAAGAAATCACCAAGCAGTTGGATGCCAAGGTCATTCGGGTCACACGATATCCCGTTTGGTTAGCTAATGTTGTGCCAGTACCAAAGAAGAACGGTAAGATTAGAGTATACGTTGATTACCGCAATCTTAACAAAGCAAGTCCAAAGGATAATTTTCCACTACCCAACATCTACATTTTGATCGATAATTGCACCAAGCGTGAGATTGGATCTTTTGTGGATTGCTATGCAGGTTATCATCAGATCTTAATGGATGAGGAAGATATGGAAAAGACAGCATTCATCACGCCATGGGGAACTTACTGCTATCGGGTAATGCCATTTAGTTTGAAAAATGTTGGGGCAACTTACATGATGGCAATGACTATTGTGTTCCATGATATGATACATAAGGAAATTGAGGTTTACGTGGATGATGTGATCATAAAGTCAAAAGCGGCAGGCCGACCACATCGGAGATTTGAGGAAATTTTTCCAGAGACTTCGCAGGTACAACCTTAAGCTTAATCCCGCCAAGTGCGCATTTGGCATTCCATCCGAAAAGATGTTGGGATTCATAGTCAGCCGTCGAGTCATTGAGTTAGACCCATCAAAAATCAAAGTTATCCAAAAATTTCCACCTCCGAGGAACAAAACTAAGGTGATGAGTCTGTTAGGGAGGTTGAACTACATTAGCAGGTTTATTGCTCAGCTCATGACAACTTGTGAGCCAATTTTCAAGTTGCTGAAAAAGGATGTTGTGGTCAAATGGACTGATGAGTGTCAAGAAGCATTTGACAAGATAAAAGGGTACTTGTCAAACCCACCTGTGCTGGTTCCACCAGAACTAGGGAGACCCTTGATTCTTTACTTAATAGTCCTGGAAAATTCATTTGGTTGTGTATTGGGTCAGCATGACATTACTGGCAGGAAGGAACAAGCCATCTACTATCTCAGCAAGAAGTTCACATCTTATGAGGCTAAGTACACTCACCTTGAGAGGACATGTTGCGCCCTAACTTGGGTAGCACAGAAATTGAAACATTATTTGTCATCCTACACTACTTACCTCATTTCTCGCTTGGATTCGTTGAAGTATATCTTTCAAAAGCCTATGCCCACAAGAAGACTTGCGAAGTGGCAGATTTTTCTCACGGAGTTTGACATCATCTATGTGACTCGGACCGCGATAAAAGCCCAAGCATTGGCCAATCATTTGGCCAAGAACCCGGTCAATGAAGAGTACGAGCCATTGAGAACTTATTTTTCCGATGAAGAGGTGATGCATATCGATGAACTGGAGCAGATTGAAAAACCAAGTTGGAAACTTTTCTTTGATAGGGCTGCCAATATACAAGGAGTTGGAATAGGGGTTGTGCTTATTTTTGAAACAGGGCATCACTATCATGTTATGGCTCAGCTTCGTTTCTATTGTACCAACAATATGGATGAGTACGAGGCATGCATTTTGGGTTTAAGGCTAGCTGCAGACATGGATGTCTAGGAAGTCTTGGTCTTGGGAGACTCGGATCTTCTGGTGCACCAAATTCAAGGAGAATGGGAAACACGGGATTTAAAGCTCATACCATACCGACAATGTTTGTATGATCTTTGTCAACGGTTTCGATCAGTAGAGTTCAGGCATATTCCAAGGTTCCATAATGAGGTGGCTGATGCTTTGGCTACCATGGCATCAATGTTGCACCATCCGGACAAAGCTTATGTCGATCCTCTACATATTCAAGTCCGTGATCAGCATGCTTACTATAACATGGTGGAAGAAGAACTTGATGGTGAACCGTGGTTTCAGATATCAGGGAGTACATCAGAATGGGGGTATATCCGGTGCAAGCCACGGGGGATCAAAAGAGAACAATTCGACGATTAGCAAATGGATTTTTCTTCAATGGAGGAGTTTTGTATAAAAGAACTCCAGATCTTGGATTGTTGAGATGCATAGATGCTAGACAAGCCACGGCTATCATGACCGAATTGCATTCCGGAGTCTGTGGATCGCATATGAGTGGGTATGTGCTGGCGAAGAAAATTCTCCGAGCAGGTTATTATTGGCTCACCATGGAGCGAGATTCTATCAGTTTTGTGCGCAAATGTCATCAGTGCCAGATACATGGAGATTGGATTCATTCTCCACCATCGGAATTGTACACAATGTCAGCACCATGGCCCTTCATTGCTTGGGGAATGGATGTCATTGGACCAATTGAGCCAGCAGCATCCAACGGGCACAAGTTCATTTTGGTAGCCATTGATTATTTTACCAAGTAGGTTGAGGCTAAAACTTTCAAGTTTGTAACCAAGAAAGTAGTGGTTGATTTTGTTCGCTCAAATATCATCTGTCGATTTGGAATCCCAAAGGTGATCATCACAGATAATGGCACTAAGCTTTACAGTAATTTGATGAAAGAGGTATGTCAACAGTTTAAGATTACACATCGCAATTCCACCCCATATCGTCCCAAGGCAAATGGAGCAGTCGAGGCAGCCAACAAAAACATAAAGAAGATACTTTGAAAAATGGTAGAAGGTTCTAGGCAATGGCATGAAAAATTACCATTTGCGTTGCTGGGTTATCGCACTACTGTCCGTACTTCAGTAGGTGCAACTCCTTATTTGTTGGTATATGGCACTGAAGCAGTGATACATGTGGAAGTTGAAATCCTGTCCCTTCAAATTGTCGCTGAGGCTGAGATTGATGATGATGAGCGGGTCAAAACCCGTTTGGAGCAGTTGAGTTTGATTGATGAAAAAATATTAGAAGCAGTGTGTCATGGCCAGTTATATCAAAAGAGAATGGCAAGAGCATACAACAAAAAGGTGTGTCCCCGAAAGTTTGAAGTGGGTCAGCAAGTGTTGAAACGTATCCTTCCACATCAGGCTGAAGCAAAAGGCAAGTTCGCCCCGAATTGGCAAGGGTCATTCATTGTGACCAGAGTATTGTCCAATGGTGCTTTATGTTTAATAGATATCGAAGGAAAATGCATAGACATGGCTATCAATTCTGATGCAGTTAAGAGATATTATGTATGATTTCTTTGGTATAATTGTTGATTGTTTGTATTTGGCATTGTTTCGAAGATTGGAATGACGAAGACAATTTGTTCTGCTATCTAAACACTTTACCCTTTGTTTCCCCTTTTGAGCCTTTTTTTTTTCATACCCCTCTTTTGGAATCAATAACGAAAAGAAAGGAAAAGAAAGAAAAAGAAAGAGAGAAAAGAAAAGAAGTGAAAAGAGAAAGTATAACAACAAGGAAATTCAGGTGTGAACTACGTTTGACCTGATTCCTGTTAAGGATACGTAGGCAGCCTCACGGCTCGGTCATATCATATCAAAAATCCCCAAGCAAGAGACTGGGGCAGAAGTTGTGATTGTGGTAAGAAATCAGATTCCAAAAGTTGTAATTTTGAACCCATCTAAGCTGTTTTGAGCTTTTTGATACCATTTTCTTTCCAAATATATCCAAGAGCTCACATTACTGTCCAAAGAAAGACCTACCGATCAGTCTTCAAGAGATGCCAAGTCAAGCAAGTAAAGAGGATTCATATCAGGGGCAACACTATAGTTTAAGCAAGAGAAATCAAAAAATGATAGAGTCTTATTGGTGAAAACCTTCACGGGCACCATGAGGCGACTGCAAGTTGAGAGAAAGAATAAAATAAGAGAGGCTTAATGGTGAAAACCTTCATGGGCACCATGAGGTAACAAGGAATTGAGGAATGAACAAATGAGAGAGGTTTGTCAGTAAAAACCCTTCAGGGCACTGCAAGCCGAATAAGGTCTATAAGTTGGCGGAAAGTAAAAATTGGGTTGTGGAGATCTTGGAGCACAAAGTAAAATAATTGGAAAAGTGATTGGTTAAATAGACTGGGTTGATTAATCCAAAATGCATACCATGATTATTGGTGCCAGTTACTCCACTCAGATAAGTTTCTTTTCCTCTCTCCAACAGTCATCCAAATTTGGATTTTCTTCTTTATTCTTAATTCTCAAAATCGTCGCATTTCATTGTTGTTAATTTTACTCCTCTAAAGCTCTTCAAAAGATAGCTTTGTTTCAAAAAATAAGAAGGAATTTCAAAGTTTAGTACCAGTTTCAAAATTGCACAAAGCAAAATGCGGCTAGGACATGCCAGAGATAGTGTGATGAAAAGTGGGACATAGAGTGTAAGCAAAAGTTAAATCGGTGGAATGGTTCAATAATGTCGCGGGAGATGCAGAGGTTAATATAGAAATGTCAGAAATGAAAAACGACGATTGAGGTGTAGAGCACTCGGTCATCCAGGGTCCTTTGGTTAAAGATCAATCAGAAGGTCAAATAATTTTCGACCAGTTCAAGGCAGCCAGTCAAAGCAAAGCATGACAAAGGAAGAACCACCCTCAGCAAGAATGCCACAACTAACCACCACATTTTAAACTAACAAGATTTTCTTTGATTTGAAACAGGGGCAAAAATCTCATTTGTTTTAGAAAAACCCTCCATAAGGAAGGGCAAGCACCAAACAGGTTTGACCGTAAACTCCCAGAACCCTCCTGGAAAGTGGGACCAAGTTTAAAATTCAAAACAATCATGAGTAGAATAATCTAGCATAAATGTACCCCAAAGGAATATAAGTTGGCTTCAAAGTTTGCATGTTTAAGATAGGATTCAATTAGGAGTTGTCAGGACCCTCCTGGATAATGAGACTTAGCTTTAAGACTTCCATTAGATAACAAGATTTAGTGTAAGCTCTGTTGTAGGGCAGTATAATTCAGCCATAAAAATTGCCACTCTTAAGATAATACTTAATTTTTGACTCTCAGGACCCTCTTGGATAATGGGGTGTAGTTTTAAGACTCTGTTAGATAACAAGATTTAGCGGAAGTCACACCTTTAGAATATATAATTCAGATTTAAAACTGTCGTTTAACTAGAAGTTTTCAGGACCCTCCTGGATAATGGGATCTAGCTTTCAAATTCTTATAGATATTTGGTAGCATGATTCAATTAACACTTACGGATATGTCCGGCTACCAAATTGGGGTAGAAAATTTTCTTTTGTTTTGTCTATTTTATGGAAGTCAGATGCCCATCTGAATAGCAGGGAAGGACAGCACTAGTTTCAAAGAATAGAAAGCAGTTCATACCCCAAGCAATCAGGCACCCTCCTGGAGAAACAAGGGAGGACAAGTCAAAGAAAAGTAGTCTCAAGAAGAAGACAGTTCAAGTTTCAGTAATCAGGAGCCCGCCTGGAGAACGAAGGGAAGAAGTATAATTCAAGTTTCACTAATCAAGAGCTCGCCTGGAAAACGAAGGGAAAAAGCAATTCAAGTGTTGGTAATCAGGAGCCCGCCTGGAGAACGAAGGGAAGAATCAGTTTAAATGTTGGTAATTAGGAGCCCGCCTGGAGAACGAAGTGAAGAAGTAGTTTAAGTGTTGGTAATCAGGAGCCCGCCTGGAGAATGAAGAGAAGCAATTTAAATGTTGGTAATTAGGAGCCTGCCTAGAGAACGAAGGGAAGAAGTAGTTTAAGTATTGGTAATTAGGAGCCCACCTGGAGAACGAAGGGAAGAAGTAATTCAAGTTCGGAAATCAAGAGCCCACCTGGAGAACAGAGGGAAGGCGACAATGGTCAAAGGAAAACAGTTCAAGTTTCAAGAGGAAAGCAATTCGAGTTTCATAGGAAGGGAACACAATTCAAGTATTGGCAATCAAGAACCCACCTGAATAACCAAGGAAAGGCAATAGCAGTCAAAGGAAGACAGTTAAGGGTTCAGCAATCAGGCACCCGCCTGAAAAATAAAGGGAAAGCACCTCAGAATACCATTCAAGACATGCAATAAAGGAATCTCGCTTGGAGAATACAAGTCAAACAAGCGGCAGAAACTGCAAGATCAAGTTTGAAGATACAAAATAAATTTTGTAATTCATAGATCATAGTTTAGTCTAGCTTCTTTTATTTTGTCAGGATGTAATAAGGAGCTCAGTGAGCAGTAGCAGTGGCAGCAATAGTGAAATCACAGCTTCATGGTAGTCCCAACTACCGAAACTTCCCGAACTGCACTGACTTGATTCCTTTATAGCCAAGGATATGTAGGAAACCTTTGAAGCAGAGGTTCGGTCAAATCTTTCAAAAATGCTTCCCACGGAGTATTCAAACGGGCAAAAATCGCTCGTATTCGCTCACTTTATCTTTGCGCAAAAACTCTTCATGTTTCCGAGCAAAGAGGGGCACTTGTGAGCATGTGATTTTTGCCCTATATGAATTACTCCCACAAATTCAAAACAAAATAATTTTCCATTGTTTGCAATGTCGAGAATTTTTGTGGAATTTTATGTTATTGTGTGGATGTTGTCTGTGCACGTTTATTGTTTAATTAATGAAAAATACAAAAAAATGTGTTGCATGTGCATTTAGAATTTAACTGTGCATTTTTAAGAATTAATCAGTAATTAAGTTATGTTAGAAAAAAAGAGAAGAAAATCACAAAAATAGTTATTTTGCACCTTTTAATTTTAATTTTTGATTTTTGAGTAGTTTTTCTTTAATTTATTAATTGTGGTAATTATTTAGGATTAGTTAATATTTATGATAAGTTAATTTGGTTTTATAACTTAATTTAGGATTTTAGTTTTAATTTTTGAAAAAAAAAGAAAAGAAAAGAAAAAGAATTAATTTTAAAATAAAAAGAGAAGGAAAAAGAATAAAAGAAATCAGAACTTGGGCCAAATTCAATTTAATTCTCGAAGCCCAATTCCATCACCCCCAAAACCCATCCCATACCCGATCCAAACCATCCATCTCTGAGACTATTGAAACGACGTAGTATAGGGAGAATACTACGTTGTTTCGAGATCAACAGATCTCAACCGTCCATTCCCTTACATCCAACGGCCAAGACCTCACCTCATCACCCGTTTAACCTGACCCATGAACCGGTCCAGCACCCATATAACCAAAACGACCCTGTTTTCCATTAATGATTTAATCAGAGCCGTTGGATTCCAATCATCAAACGGCCCTAATTAAATCCTCAATTTAATATACTCAAAAAATCAAACCCCTTACCCCCTCAGAACCCCCCCCCTCATCGTCTCTGATCTCTCTTCAGAGACCAGGCAAAATCGCCGCCTCAAACCACCGTTGACCGCCTGCCGGAAATCGCCTACGGCGGCGGTCAACCACCAATCACCCCCAAAAATACACCGTAAAATCCCCTCCATCTTCTATTTCCAAATATTTAACCAGCTACCTTCAAACATCCCTAGAATTCTTTGAATCTTGATTCGAAGAGGCGAACCCTAGTGCCGCCCTGATATTCTTCGGTGGCATTGTCGCCTCCAACCCCTCCCAAACTAACACCCCATGACCCCCTAACTTCCCTCTTTCCAAATCCCTGCTCCATTCTTCTCAAACATGGCCAAAACTCTTCGAATATCAAATCTGAGTTCAAGCCCTAGAACCCTAAATTCTGACCAGTGCACGAAAGGTCATTTTGCTGGATTTCTTAGCTTATTCAAGCCTGTTTCAGCACAAAATAAGAACGCTTGTTTGTTCTCCACCAAGAACAAACGTTTGGCATTATTTTGGGTTGACTCAGAGTGTCAATTCCAAGTTCGAGCCTAGCCGGTGAGTTCTTTCCTAGTTTCTTGTTTACTCTCGTTAGTATTATTCTGTTGTTCGTCTTTCTCCGTCTCTTTTTCTTTTCTATGGTCGATTTCAGTTGAAACTTGACTAGTCCTCTGGTATAAACTATCTTCTAATCGTTGTTTTATTTTTTAGAATGTTTGGTGAATTTGTTCTTGGTTTCATAAGTTTGTGTGGTCAGTTTGTGGTCAGTTTAATTAGTTCATTTCGATTTAATAGACTAGTTCATTCTATTTTTGTGTATGTTATTAATCAGTCATATAGATAATTCTAGTTTTCGAACCATTTAAGTGTTTGTTTTCTTCTGCTTTTGGTAAAAGCACTTAATTTGGCCTGGATCAGTTTGATTGTTTGGGCCTTCAGGCCATTCTTGATCCCACTTCAAAGTCCTGATAGGTTTTGGGTCAAGATTGACCCATATCCATCTGGTTTCTTGAAAGTAATTGACAGAAGTTTAAGGGGCAATGTTTGGGAATTGTTCAACAAAGGAAGTGTTTACCTAACTTAGGAAGTTTTTATAGTGGTAGGGTTATACACTAAATATAAGATAGAAATAAGGTTTAAGTGGAATCAACTATTAAAAATGGGGAAAAAGGGGATTTGTAATGGGGATTGCACTAATTGGTTGCCTATTTAAAGGCTGAAGAAGAACAGAGGTAGGGGAGAGAAAAAAAAGGATAGAAAGAACACATTGAAAGTACTGGAAAAAAAGAGAACATTCTAAAACAAACATCAGATCCAATAGAGAGATAGAGTTTTAAGAGATAAAATCCAGAAAATACAAAGGGCTAAAATTTTCTACTGTTTCATTGGATCTCTCCAGTTTTTTTTTGAATTCTTTTCAATTTCTGAAATAATCTGGACTCATCTGAGTACAAAAAAGGTTGAATTTGGTCCTCAAAGTTGTCTTAAAGCTTGTTGGGTTACTGTTTAATTGGAACTGTTTTGCTGCACAACAATTCTTGGTTTAAAGTTGAGTCTGGGAGGTTTATTTCTGTTGCTGCTTACTGTTGTTGTTACTGCTGACCTTACTTCCTCTTTCCTTTCATTTTCAGGTATTTGTCAACTCCATGGACACCACTTAAATGTAGTTTGAAGGTTGAGTAACAAATTGGATGATGGTTGCTATTGAATTCTCACTTCTGTCTCTTTCCATTTCATGCATAACGTGTATTACTTAGTTCAGAAATAGCTTGGTCAAAGTATATTTATAGTTGAATAGAGTATGACTATGTTTGTAATCATCTTATTGTTGGGTATACCTGCTAAATTCTTTGTTCTAGAATTAGTTTTGGTTTGAAACACGAAACAAGCTATGGCTTAGTTACTTGGATTTCATGGGTTTGAATTGGTGTATATGTATAAAGGGATTTTCAAGGACATTCATAATAGGTATTTGCATATGTAGTATTCTGTATTGCTTTTTTCTGAATTTCTGTTGCTTGTATGAAGTTTCCTTTTAGGAGTCTGGGTTAATAATTTGTTTGTTGGTAAAGACTATTGGTGGTAGTAGATGCTGAATGACCAAAAGTAATTTGATATTGTAACCTCTGTACAAAAGTAATGTGATTAGCCGTGTTGTTATGATGTTGAAACTGTTAAATTCCGCTACCTATTATTAGTTATTAGAATTGGAACTCACAAATTGCTTTCAAGATCAAATCATTATTGGATGTCATGTAATTGGCTATTGATAAGTTAAAGACGATTCCAAAGTTTGCTTGCATATGTATTAGTCTCGTTGTTGAGATCCTAAGTTGATGTTGTTTCGCTAAATGTTTTGAACTCCTTTCTCACATCCTAGCTGTTGGTTGTTTGTTTGTTTCTTATATTTCTTGCTAGAAGGTAATTCATCTAATTCACCTTTATTTGGTGTTACTTTTTTTTTTTGTTAATTACATTACATCTTAGTTGTAAATGTGTTGAATGGCTTTGTTGCAAGAAACGTTTCTGTCAATTGTCTTTGGTATAATCTTTAGCTTATAATCTTTATTAAGGAGGAGAGCAATTCTGATCCTTAATTAGAGTAGCTGGATGTCCTTTTAATTAATTTTATATAAAGTTGGAATATCTCAATATCCATGTCCAAGTGATTGTATTAGGACAATAGATGGCCGTTTGATTTTGGGTTGTGCTCGAATTGACTGATTAATGCAAATAGCCATTATCATTATTGTATTATCTCCATTAAGTTACTTATTGCACCAGTATTAATTTTTATTCTACGTGCATCGTTTAAAGTTGTCATTTTATTTACATTGATTACTTCCAGTGTATTCTCATATTTGGAAATTAGAATGCTTTAGGAAATTTCATTCTTTACTAAGTTTATAATGTTGAAAGTGCCAATCAATCATTATACGGACGTGCAGTATTAGTATATGAATAATTATGAACATCGGTAGTTTGCTTTAAGTTGAGCGCAACTTTTTTTAAAAACAATTTGAGGCGTGCCGAGCCAAATAAAATCTCAAATGCATGGTCCTCGTTTAATTAATCTTGTTTATTCTTAGAATTCGGGGCGTGCCATTTAGTTGAATTTCCATGGCCCTCGCAAAGTTGCAAATGCGTAGTTGCTTTAGGCGCGTTATTTTACCTTCCTAAACTTGGGTGCGCATTTATGTGACCCAAATCCAAATCTCAACAATGTTATATAGAATGTGTTGTGGACCGCGGGTGCATTTATGTGACGTGGTTCAAGACATATTTTAAATGACGTTGCAAATCTTTCTTTAAAAATAATTAAAAGCGGTTAAGGTTAAAAATGCACATAGGTTTAAAATTGTAATAATCAGATAATAGGCCAATAGTAACAGTTGAGCAACCGTGCTAGAACCACGGAACTCGGGAGTGCCTAACACCTTCTTCCAGGTTAACAGAATTCCTTACCCGAATTTCTGGTTTGCGGACTGTAAAACAGAGTCAATCTTTTCCTCGATTTGGGATTTGAACCGGTGACTTGGGACACCATAAAACTATCCCAAGTGGCGACTCTGAATTATTTAATAAAATGATCCCGTTTCGATTGTCACTTTTAAGTGGGAAAAAACTCCCTTATACCTTTCTGGGGTAGGTAAAAAGGAGATGTGACAGATATAATACTTTGGAGGCAAGAAACACACAAAGAGCATCAATAGAATTCGGCGACGAGTTTCCCATTTCTTCTACTATTTCTTGTTTGATTTATGAATTCTAGTGTTATGTTTTTGAGTGAAATTATAAGTAGTTATACTTCTCATCTAGAATTTTGATAAAATCACTTATTGGTTGAATTATTTACAGCATTTATCTATAATTGGGCCGTTTTTATAATCTTCTTGTTCAACTATATTTTGCTTGTGGTTAGTTAAAGATCCCTCGATTAATTGCATCGTTATATCTTGTAACGCTTTAGAGAGATACATTATTAGGTTATTGTTGAACAACATCACGTCTGCATAGTTAAAAGTTAATTGCTTAGATTTAAAAATGGGATTCCAGATAACGAAGCTTTGACACGATCTATGAGTCATCAAAGTTAGCTAAAATTAGTTGGAGAAAGTAATCTAGAAAATTATTACTTTTGATCCAGAGATAATTGTGGTAACGAGCGAACTCACGATCAGTGGAGAATAACTCGGCGAGATTATAGCGAACATGTTAGGCATACAACCTGATAATTGGAGAAATCATTATCCTAAGTTTTTTACTCTTGAATACAACTTATTTCTCTTTAGTTGATACTTTTTACTGCTTTTTAATACTTATAGTTAATTAATTTGATACAAAAATCTTAATATTTATAACTTGAAAAGTGTTTGAACTTGTTTTCTTGGTGATATTGAATAGCTATAGCAGAGCATTAGTTCTCTCTGGGATTCGACTCCAGACACTTTAGCTGGATATATTTGCAGGAATTGCTTATCTTTTTTGGAACTAGAGCTAGGTGTAATCAAAATTTGGTGCTATTTATGGGAACTAACGGTTTAATTTGTGGCTCAATCTTATGTGTGAAATGTTTGTGATATGTGTGATGGTAAAAATGTTCATTTATATGGTTGTGCTTATATTTCTTATCCTCACTAAATCTCTTATATGACGATTCTACTTTTTCTCTTAAAGTTAATAGGAACAATAAAGTGGAGGATGCTCGCATGAACAAGACCATAGATATGTTAAAATGTCTTGTGAAGGAAGATGATGAGAAACAATTATGGATACAAATGATGAGAAACAATTATGGATACAAATGCAAGAGGCATTTATTCACAATTTGGAGGCTCAATTGAGTCAACTGATTGAAACTTTTAATCTTCAACAAGCCAATATCATGGATAGTAATGAAGAAGAGCTAGAATTAGAGGAATAAATAGACATTCCAAGGGAGGAGTTAAGAGTTGAATGTCAATCATAGAACCAAATAGTGTTTGATGATGCCGATCCGAAGAAGTGGTACTAGAGTCAACCAAAGACATATTGCAAATGCAATTTTAGTCAATTCTAGTTTTTGTCACGAAGAGAATATCGATAATAAGTTGAATTTTCAGTTTGAGCGCATTGACCCTCATTTTCAAGCACTTTTCAACATTATATTCCAAAGGAGATACGAGAATTGATTGTTACGAGCCTATGCAACAATCAAAGGATGAGGTAGATGAACCATACATTCTAAAATTTTAAGATCATTTAGGCAAGATGATACTCCTCGGTTGAAAGTCAAAAATTACATAAAGAATTATTTAATTTTAAGCTGTATGAAGAGGGTAAAACTATGCCCCCATGCATTTTCCTGATTTATCATACATATGTTTTTATTATTATTTTGGCAAAAACATAAAATTTTCTGCATATTGTTGGAACGATGAAATTAACTAAATATAACACGTGCAACAATTAAATACCACTAGATATGCCATAGCACAATTGCATAAATATTTATTACTAAGTACGAAATATTATTTAAAGATATTGAGAGAAGTGATAAAATTATTATTTATAACTCGTGTGATAATGATATATCACTAAATATATTGCTTGTACAAGCCACCAACCCAAAGGAAATAGTTATTACTAAAAAAATGGACATAATTATTAGATTCTCAATATTGTCAAAAAGATGTAGGTGTCACATTAGTAGCTGAAAAAATTGTTAAGTTAAATATAAGGAGGAAGAATCTATACTTTTAGTGGTACGAAATATTTTGGAAAAATTGTGCGAGTTTGACTGAAAGCAAAAAATATCATATCATATTTTAACTAAAAGCGAACAATATCTTTGGGTCAGTTTTAGCCCAACAATTCATTTGAATGAAAGCTGTGCGCTCCACTATATAATCCCCTGTCAATAGCCTTCAGTTTCAGTAACCAAAACTTGAAGTTTGGAAGCCACATTCCCATAATGGATTTTAACGTATCCTCCATTAAAACATCTTCAGATGGAATATGGCAAGGAGAAAATCCTTTGCACTATGCTTTCCCATTGTTAATCATTCAAACTACCTTAGTTGTCTTCCTCAGTCGCAGCCTTACTTTCCTCCTCAAGCCCCTCCAGCAACCCAAAGTCGTCGCTGAAATCCTTGTAAGTTCCTCCACCACCTTAGCCTTGCATTTCAAGAAATAACACTTCATTTCAGTTCTATGCACTAACAGTATACTTCTCTATTTTTCATTTTATATGGAGGTATGAAATTTAAGAAACAAAGAAAGACTTTTGGCATATGACAAAAGTATCTTTAAGACTTGTGGTCTTAATTCTTAAATATATCATACTAATATTTATATGGCTATAAGATATGTCATTAATGTTAAAATGGGAAGTTTAAACTTCAAAAGTTTTAAAATATAAAAAATGTATCATGCTTTTCGGGCAGAGGCAGATCCAGGATTTAAACTTTATGAGTTCAACTTTTAAGATTTTTAGCATTGGACCTATTATATATTTTAAGCAGGGACGAAGCTACATAGTCCTAAGGGTGGTCAACTGACCACCCTTCATCGAAAAATTACACTGTATATGTAGGTAAAATATTGAATTTTAGAGGTATATATATAACATATATTGAACACCCTTTATCGGAATTTTTATTAACTTCTTTCAAGTTTGAACACCCTAGATAAAATTCCTGGCTCCGCCACTGTTTTTAAGTTATGGGTTCATGTCTACTATTTATTACAATTTTAGTAAAGTTTTACATATAAATTTATAATCCGCGCCAAAAGCAATGGGTTCAATTGAACTCGTACCTACGTACTATGGTACATCCGCCTCTACTTTTCGGAATAGATTATTAGGAGGAAAAGAGTGTTACATAAGAAGGAAGTATAACTTTTATCACCATAAGATAAACTAGAATTACAACAAATGACAACTTTCGTCACAGCAGGCTTGATATGACAATTTAAAAAATAAAGTAATGATATGTTATAGCTTCAGGGTGTAAAAATCTTTATATTGTCATTATATATAGCTTAAATCCAATGAATAAACCAAAAATAACATAATTCTTTGACGATTCCAGTTTCAGATTTCGTTCATTCTTTTCATATCTGCAATAATATTCTTGGTTGAGACTGGCATATAAGCACTAAATTCCCAAAGATAACTTTTCATTTTTGTAATTTCAGGCTGGGATTATGCTTGGACCATCAGCTTTTGGTAGGAGTGAAGTCTTCACGCGCTGGATTTTTCCAACATGGAGCACTCCGATTCTTGAATCTGTAGCAAGCATAGGGCTCTTATTCTTCTTGTTCCTCGTTGGCCTAGAATTGGACTTGAAAACCATACGTAAAAGTGGAAAGAAAGCTGCTGGAATAGCTTTTGCAGGAATTTCTCTGCCCTTTGTTTTTGGCATTGGAGTTGCTTTTCTTCTAAGAAAAGTAATCAAAGGGGTTGATAGAGTTGGATATGGAGAATTTTTCATATTTATCGGAGTTTCACTTTCAATCACGGCCTTCCCTGTTCTTGCTAGAATCCTCGCAGAACTAAGGTAAGGTTATATATATTGAATTGCGTGATCATCTCATCTAAAAGATTATGTTACATCCCTCATGCAGTAGTAGCAGAGCCAGGTGACCTCAAACAACTTTTTGAACCCTTTTACCCCTACATGCACCGTAGAATACTCCCTTGTAAGAGGGGGTTTAACAACATATATAGACCATGTTATGAAAATTAGTTAGGAGAATTACGAATTTTCTCCCTGGCCGAAGCGGATCATCTGCAGTAACCCGACTTGAATTACTAGTCGTTGGCCATCCTCACATAACTTGGACTCCTTGTTTCCACAGCTTAATTATCCCTTGATTAAGGTTGATGAGAATAAATCATAGCCACCTTCACTTGGTTATTGGTTAGTCTCAAAACACCCATAATAGCGTTTATATAGCATGCACTTAGGGTTAGGGTTAGACAGTCTAATGGGCCGGCTAATTTAAGGGGTTTTGACACAGTTACCCACAAAAACAAAACTATTTATTCTTGTCTACCCATTTATTTTTCTACCCATAAACTAATTACATTTCCTACCCATATATAGTAGATTTTGTGGGGAATTTTCTATTTATTCTTCAATTCTTTTTTTATTTCTATACTTCTTTTCTTTTCTTTTTTCTTTTCTATTTCTTTTCTCCTTTTCTTTTTTCTCGTTTTCTTCTTATTTTTTTCTTTTTTCCTATTCTAATTTCATTTAACTTCTTTTTTTTATATCTTCTTTTTCTCTTCATAATCTAATTTCATTTACTATTTTCACTATTTTTTATTATTCTTTTTTTTATATATTATTACTAAAGAAAAATCAAATTGTGTACCAACTAAATGTAGTTAATACAATCACAAAAATATTAACTAACATTTGATACCAGTATAGTATATAGGTATACCAACAGTATACAATTGTACGCAAAGAGTTAAAAAAAATTAATTCAATTATTAAAGTGAAATAATATCAGTTGTCAATAAAATTTCAAAAAAATTCTAAAAGGATCTAATTGTAAGAGTATACCGTTGCATTATATAACATACTATAATATTTTTTTTTTTTTTGCATTTTCAATTTGCCTCTCACGCTGGGTAAAAGCTTAAAGCAAATTAAAAGAGAAAAGGCAAGTGAATTTATGGGTAATAAATATACTATTATAGTATATTGTATACTATTACAATATATTATTACAGTATATTGCATATTATGAAAATATACTATAATAATATATTGTATACTATAATAGTATATTGTTGCAGTATAACTGTATACTCCTATAGTATATTGTATATTATAGCGGTATACTGTTAGGTAACTGTGTTCTTCTTTGATTATTACAATATACCGCTGCAGTATATTGTAAACTATAATAGTATACTATTGCAATATAGCTATATACTCCTACAGCATATTGTATACCGTAGCGGTATACTGTAGTTGTGTTCTTCTTCGATTTTCAGCTGAAAATCTCGATCTCGATCACCTCAAATCAGCTCCAAATGCTATCAAATTTTAGTACGAACTTCCAAAAGGTACTATAAACAATATTTAAAAGCACCCACTTTGAATCAAACAAGAAATCTTCAAAAATAAAATTGAGCTTCAAGCCCAACAATGATGGATATTCAAATACACATATTGGTGGATTTCAAGTTTCCGTGAGGAATATCATCATTCTGGAGGCCTTCATGCATGAAAACTAAGGCCTTAGCTACAACGGCTGCAATTCCTAATCTGCTTATTGCCCGGTCGAAAATTTGGTTGCCCTGAGATGCTGAAATGGACAGTTATATGCAGTAACCTTACTTTTCCATATTCATTTTCTATGTATGATGTACAAACTTGTTACCAGGTTATTTTTTATATAGGAAAAAAGCCGATGGGTATAAAGTGAGGAAGGTAAAATGAGGAAGAAGAAGAAAGGCGGGTAAATAGTTTGGGAAGCATGGGTAGGAGTAGTAAATAGTTTGGATCTGGGCATTAAAGGGTAAATGGTTTGGAATTGATGGGTATAAAGTGAGATTTTCTCATTATAATTGGCGCCCCTTATGGGTGTATTAGGCCCAAAGGCTATTTTTTACAATAGACCAAAATAAACCTATTTTTTCCTATTTGCGCGGTTTAATTTTTTGACAAAGGGGATTTGATTAAACCCCCTAATTAACCTTCACGTAGGACCACCCCTTCCGATCCTCACCTATGTGATACTATGTTGAATTGTGTAAACATCATTTTATTTGAATGCTTAAACTGCCAAAGACGGTGCACACTATTAATTATATCAATTATATTGTGTCTCAACAGGTTACTTACTACACCAGTAGGTGAAGTAGCCATGGCTGCAGCTGCATTCAATGATGTTGCAGCATGGATCTTACTTGCTCTTGCAGTTGCTCTAGCTGGAGGAGGAAAAGCACATCATAGTCCTTTAATTTCCCTTTGGGTTCTTTTATCTGGAATTGGATTTGTGGTTTTTATGTTCATTATCGTTAGGCCAATAATGAATTGGATGGCAAGAAAAGCTTCATGTGGTCACCATATTGTGGAGGAAACTTACATATGTTTAACCCTAGCTGGAGTAATGTTGTTTGGTTTTATGACTGATCTTATAGGTATACATGCAATATTTGGAGCATTTATTTTTGGATTAACAATTCCAAAAAGTGGAGATTTTGGAGGAAGATTAATCTTGAGAATTGAAGATTTTGTGTCTGGATTATTATTGCCACTTTATTTTGCTTCAAGTGGAATAAAAACTGATATAACAAAAATTCATAGTCTTGGATCTTGGGGACTTGTTGTGCTTGTTGTGTCCACAGCTTGTGTAGGGAAGGTTTTGGGAACATTTATTGTGGGCATGTCATATTCTATACCAGTGAGAGAAGCCTTAACACTTGGAATTTTGATGAACACAAAAGGATTAGTGGAGCTCATAGTTCTCAATATTGGCAAAGAAAAAAAGGTAAATTTAACTATATGCATTTGTTATTAGTTCTTTTTTTCCTTTTAAGCATTGAGCGTTCGAAATTTATTGGTCAGATTAATTTGTATTTGCACCGTTTAAAATTTACTATAGGGGTATTAGCGCTTTCTGTTGAAGAGATCTGGAGTACCCTTATCAATACTTGAACCTCAAATCTCTGATAAAGAAAGGAAGAAACTTAGGGGCCGTTTGGTAGGGTGTATAATAATAGTACTGAATATGGTGTATTAGTAATCTTGGGATTAGTAATGTTGAAATTAGTTATGCTGAAATTATTTCTTATCGATCTATTATTCGGTTTGGTATACCAAAAATAACATGCATTGCATAATTTTTTTAAAAAATTATTTGTTTACAAAAATATCCTCCATATCTTTAGAAAGGTTTTGAAAGGAGAATTTTGTCTTTAGACATACTTATCCATGTATTAGAAACCGTGGTATTGCTAATACCATAATTTTGTATGTATAAAAATAGTACTATTGAATATGGTGTATAATTAATATAAGTATAAGTGTTGGTTGAAAAATACGTACCAAACAAGGAATTAATATTACTAAAGCTAATACATGTATTATTTTTCTTAATGCGTCCTACCAAACAACTAGAGATGGACCTATGCTATACCGAAAGAGATCACTGGCACCCGTAAAGTTCGGCAAAAACTCCATGTATATTTAGAAAATAATAATATATTAGTAGCGGACACCCTATATACAAAGTAAATTTTGGTTGAATCCAAAAATGCACCTCTGACCTTCAAATCTTGAGCCCGCATATGCGAACGACCCTTTAATATAACCATTCTACCACACTCTTCGATGATGCACGTATTTATTAGTTGTGTCACTTCTTGATCATGTTCTTAATTATTTGGCGACGTGATTAGTTGTAACCTCGGATCCCACTTAAAATCTGAGAGTCAGCCCATTATATTGAGTGGACTAGCATTGATTTTTTGTGACTCTGTACGATGTAATAAATTTGTTCCATGCACCAAAATTTGATCCTAGTCAGTCTCCATATATTTTACCCTTTCAAATATGCCGACAGTGTCACTGTTTATTTCTCAAGATTAGGGTATAGGGTTCTGAATATTCCCTTCAGAGAAAGAGAGGCATTTCTAAGAAGGAATTTCTTGAGTCCAAACTTAATTAATGATCACTTCTCATTGTTCAATATCCAATAGTGATGTACTTGAAAATGATTGTCACTAATTACCTATTTAGTTGGAAATCCAGGAAGGGATACTATAATCTAGAAAATTCCTTAATATACTCTCTTTGTTTCAATTTACTATATAACATAGTATATAGTTTGATCTGACACAAAATTTAAAGAAAAAAGAAGATTTTTGAAATATATTGTACTAAATATGTTATGATATTTGTGTAGCTGTAAAAATTTTAAAACTTGTAATTTTAAACATGCTATAACATTTGTACGGTCATGAAAGGGGAAAATGACCGTACAGTATACTCTAGGAGGAACAAGAGTATACTCTTATGCTAAAACAAGAATAGTGTCAAATAGTCAATTGTTTTTCGGAAGAGAGGAAGTAGAAAGATTCCTTTAGCTGAAATTCCATACTATAAGTTTTTGAAATCAATAAGACGTACAGTATACTCTAGGAGGAACAAGAGCAATGCTGATATTAGTGGAGAGTTTTTTTTTTTCTAGTCCTTTTTTCTTATTCCCAAGCATTGAATCCGAGATCTTTTGTCGCCTTATTTTACTTTTCTGTCACTTTGACCCTAGTAAACATATATGTGCAATTTCGAGGTTGATGACCAACAATTAGTCATTTGCCAAAAGATTCACTACTTAATATTTTTGGACATCTATATGTGACAATCAATTTTTTATGAACTAATTTCTTTCTTTGGCTGTCTCCATTAGGTTTTGGACGATGAGACGTTTGCAATATTGGTGGTTATGGCACTCTTTACAACCTTCATTACAACTCCTGCAGTAATGGCTATTCACAAACCCTCAATACACCAACTTCAACTAGAAAAAACACCAAAAATCAAAGAAAACAATCTCAGAATTCTAGCATGTATTCGTGGCCCTAGAGATGCACGTTCACTCATAACCCTTATTGAATCACTTAGGTCTAACAAAAATACTAATTCTTCAATTACCAAACTCTACGTAATGCAGCTCGTTGAATTCAGCGATCGACTCTCGTCGATCGTGATGGTTCAACGTGCCCGAAAGAACGGTTTTCCGTTCATCGGTCGTGTACTCCGGCGAGATGACACTACCGATCAGGTGACCACGGCGTTCGAGGCGTATAGTCAATTAGGTCGGGTCAAGGTCAGACCTACAATGGCTATCTCAGCTTTGCCAAATTTGCATGAGGATATTATTCATGTTGCGGAGAAGAAACGAGCTGAAATTATTATTTTGCCATTTCATAAACATTGGCAAATGGAAGGAGAAGAAGAAATGGAGATTCATGCAGGTATGCGTGTCAAAAATTGGTATACATATGTTCTTTTGAATTACCAAATCAGCTAGTAATAATTTTTTTCTTTTATTTATCATGATTTTATCAAACAAATCAAACCTAAAAGTAATAATTATTTTAATGTTTTGGCAAGTTTTTACTAGATCAATTTGGCTACATACGCCATCCAAATGACTCAACTTTTAGATGGTTGTGTTATAGGGACAATGACACTGTACAGCCGCTCTTAAAATAATAGCTGAAATATATATATATTTTGTATATATATACATTCTATATGTTGTATACAAAATTATACAAATTCTTTATACTTTTTGGGCTACCGAACATAAATAGTTTCTGGCGCGAGCTAAAAGTGTAAAAGGCCCATAAATATATACCAAGCCAAATTGGTCCAATTCTTGGTGAATTCGGTGAAATATATTTTCATGGGCTAAATTTGACACCTACAACTATCATGTTCTGGAAAAAAAAATTATCTATCATATTCGTCTAGGAAAAAAATATTGTATTTTTATTATGGTCTTAGAGGACGACAATTACTTAAATACGTTCGTATGCAGGGCACGGATGGAGAACGGTGAATGAGAAGGTGATGAGACAAGCGCCGTGCTCAGTGGCAGTGCTGGTTGATCGTGGACTAGAAGTGAATGAGATCATGAATTCCATGAGAGTTTGCATTGTGTTTTTTGGTGGAGCTGATTGTCGAAAGGCTATTGAATTTGGTAGCAGAATGGTTGAACATCCAGCTGTTAGGGTTACATTAGTAAGATTCATTCAAAATTTTGGGAGTAATTTTGATGAAGTTGAAAGGTAAAATCCTTTATGCATTCTAGTATAATAATCTAACGGTTTAATGCATGCATTTGTATTTTGATTTTATATATATTCTATGCATTGACGGTATAAATTTTTTTTATATAGATATAAATCGTAAAGAACCTACTATCACAAGTTAAATTAAACGTTAGTGTAAAATATATGTCTAATGTCATGGTATAACTTAATCCTTGTCTATTAAGTAGTACATCATGTGTTATCATATAAGTTTAATTGATATGCATAAATTGTGTAAATATTCTTTACACTATTAGTAATCTTTAACATGCATGTGATGTTACAGCAATAATATTATTTTGCAAGATACTAATCTCATACAATGCTCTTATCATAATAACTACTCAGAATTCTAACTTGACACCAGATTAAAATATGCAAAATCAAGCAAAATAATGCATAAATGTAATATTATAAATTGCATATATAGGAGAATATATTTTCTTATGTTGCTAATAAAGGCTAATCCAGAATTTAAGGTCTATGGATTCACTTTTATGGTTTTAGCATTGAACTCATTATATTTTTAAGTTATAAGTTCATATCTATTATTTACTGATATTTTAGCAATTCTTTACACATATATTACATTGAACACATATATGTAAAAAATATTGAGTTCAGATGAACTCGATATCCGTATGTTGCATCCACCCATGGTTGCTACATGTACAATTTCGCGTTAAACTTCAGAAGTTAATCAAGATTTCAGTAGATCATTAGCACGCCAACATCTTTGGTATCATAATAAATTTGAGTTTTACCAAATCAGAACAACTAATTATAAACATCAAACTGGTCATGGATCTTTGGTTATATTACTATTTCTGCTATTCATATTTTCTTTAATTCAGTAATTTCATCATCGCTTCTTTACTCTTGTAGTTTTCAAACCCATTTTGAAAATACTTTTCTTGAGCCGAGAATCCACCAGAAATATCCTCGATCTCTGCCTCACACACACTGGCGGAGCTAGAATTTTCCCTAAAGGAAGTCAATACAAATAAGTAAGCATATGAAAAAATTGAGGGGAGTTAACACATAGTATATATACATAAAAAATGAAATATTTAACCTATCTTCGTGATATAATTTCCCGACGAAGGGGTGTCAATTGACTCCCCTTGCCAATGAGTGACTCCGCCACTGTTCACACAAGATAGGAGTAAAATCTGCGTACACTCAAATCTCCTCTAATGTTGTTGTTGGTGTCGTTTTTTCAAACAGGACTTTGGACGATACTACAATTGCAGATTTCAAGATAAGGTGGGATAAACAAACTGTATATGATGAGAAAGAAGCAAGTGATGAATTGGTGGAACAAGTATTGGCAATAGGGAAAAGTGGTGAATTTGAGCTGATAATAGTAGGAAAAGGCATGTTCCCACAATACATAATGGCAAAACTATTTGAAAACCCATCAACTGATCAGCATTCAGAATTGGGGCCAATGGCTAATATATTGGCTTCCTCTGGTAAAGAGATAAAAAGTTCTGTCCTAATGATTCAACAACAAGCTTTTGGCTGTGAAAATACTAAGGATGTCAATTCAAAAGTGGCTAGCCAGTGTTAAAACTGTTAAAATTTACCTGTACCGAGTGTTTACTTATTAAGATGTATGACGCATTTGGTAATTAGAAGGGATTGTCAAATGTTAGTGTTTAACGGTTGCATTGAAGAAAATACTCTTCAATTAGTTGTTGTCTCATGTGTAGAATGAATAAATGAATAATCTCAATCTTTGTCGAAATTCTTAGATTATGACAAGGGAAAAGGGTCAAAGTGGTGCCTTTTACTATGATAAAAGGATTATTTACCTTCTGTTTGACTTTCCGTCTAAAAATATCCTTGTCGTTATACAAGTAGTCCAAATATATTCTTTCTCCGTTAAAAATATCCTATGTGAACGTCTAATCTCACGTGACACTGATATTTTGATAAGATGATTATTATGTGGCATGCCACCTCACTCCCCAACCCATTTGACCCCTCCCACTCCCCCCCCCCTCCTCCATTTCTTCTTCCATCACCAACACCTCCTCCAACACTACCCGATGGCGGAGTAGAATTTCTCCTAAGGGGTTAAATAAAAAAAAAAAATCTCAAAGAAGCCAACCAAACACAATTTTATTCAAATACATTATTGCAGTTGTACTCGATAAGTTTTCAAATCTTGAAATGTTTTTATAATAGTATCATTAAAAATAATATTAAACACATTTTTTATATAAGTACCAAGCAACTGCTAAAAAATTCATCACTCATTCAATTTTCCATAATTCTTGATAAATTTTATTGCCGAAAAAGCTCATTCAACAAATACAATGACAAGCAGAAGAAGCACAATAGGTTTTACTAAACAAAATATAAGAGAATAATTTCAAATCTTCTTGAAAGACCATAAAACCCGTTTTAAACCTGAGAACCTTTCATCTGCATTACGAACATCAATAATATAACTAGCTTCCAAACGGATTCTTAGGAGAATTCGTACTAAATTCATCAAAGTTATCGAGATATTATTTTTCTAATGTTAAAACTTGAAAACAAGTCAATTAAATTTAAATTACATCACCATAATTTGGATGAAAGTCCAAGATTTCAAATCTTTCGGCTAGATCAGCCTTTAAAGAATCTAAATTAAATTCTTGAGAAGAATGTACTGGTACTTCTAAATTGTTGGCATTTTCTTCCCGATTAGGTTGATTATGAGAAGTCATGAAACTTGAATTTGGTACTTTGATAAGATACTTCACTGAATTTTGAGCTAGATAGATGCATATACAATTAAGGAGAAGCTCTCGCACATAAACAAAGCAAAAGTTCTCAAATATAAAAATAAAAAATAAAAATTGCTGGATGGGATCCAAATGATGGCAGAAATTACATCCTCTAAATCTCTAAAGAATATTACACGAAATGAACTCAAGACAATGACAAGTACATCAAATATACACATAAATACAAAAAAAAAAAAAAAAAAAAGAAGGGAAAATAGAAATCAAACTGTTAAAACAAAGAAACCAAGGTTAATAGAATCTCAAAAGGTATATGTTGAGAAAGAAGCAACTTGGTGGAAGAAGTGTTGGCAATGGAAAAACCGAGGACTTGGAACTGATGATAGTAGGGAAAAGTAGGTTCCCACAAAGCATAATGAAAAGCTAGTTGAACACCAAACTGAGCATTCAAAATTGGGACCAACAGGAGATCTGCTGGCATTTTCAGGCAAAAGCAGAGAAAGTAAAATGAACCCGGAGATAAGAGAAAGTAAAATGAATCATCACATTTAGGGTGTTCATAAAAATCCGAAAACCAAACCAAACCGACCAAAAAATTGATACTTTTTGGTTTGATTTGGTTTTGGTTTTGAAATTTAAAAACCGATCAAATTTAATTTGGTTTTGATTTTAATTAAAAAAAACGAACCAAACCAAATATAGGAGTAGCTATTTTAAATTTATTATTACACCTATATATATATGTATACTTTTATACAAAGTTTTAAAAATTTTATAGTAAATATTAATCGTTTGCACTTTTAGTAAAGTTTTTTACCTTTACATTCTAGTTTAATTGGTAATTTTCTTTTGTTAAGTGTAAGAATCTATTTCATGTTAAAAATAATATATTTTTAATTGAGTCCTTAAATTATTCATCACTATTTAATTCAATTATCATCAATATATCTTGGTAAATAATACATTTCTCAATTGATTTGATAGTGTTACGTTGAAAATGTGATCGTCGAAATGTGTGTTTGATAATGTATGTCTTATATATTTAAGAAAAAACCAACAAATAACCGAAAAAAACCAAAAAACCGACATAAACCGAATCGAGAAAAAACCGACTTAATTGGTTTGATTTGGTTCTAATATTTGAAAAAACGACTTACTTGGTTTAGTTTCTTTTTAGGGAAAAACTGAACCATAAACACCCCATCAGTGTGTGTAGCATAGGTGCACTGAGCTGCACAACAACCTAACTGCTTAAGCATATCAAAACCTGTAACATACAACTCACAAGCCAGACAAAGATCTTAAGCTGCCAAAACCATATATCCAAGATTTACATGTCCATATGCAATACAGAGAAATGAGACATAATTAGCAAAAATCTCCAATATATGGGATAGACAGGAATAAAGTAAAAACACAAAAATGGTCTTTACAAATCCAAATGTAACCTAAATGCATGTTTTTAGCTCCGAATAATGGTTCTCAACAACAGTCTAATTCTGTTTGCTTTTGCTCTTTCTTCTTTTACAGGGGAGCAATTAACTCAACCTGCAGGCAATGGTACAAATATCAACTATATTCAGACACACAAATCCTTTCCAACACGACACATGGAGAAAATCGAATCTGGAAGGGTAAAAAATTTACTAAGTTATAACATGCACTGCTGTCAGAGGAAACCTCCATCAGTCCATTTGGAATCTGATTTTCCAGCATGAACGGCATGTTTAGTACCAGATGCACTCTGGTAGTGATTATCAAATCCATCATCCTGACCATCATCCCATCCAGCCCAGTCATCGTTCTTGCTGGCTGCTGCCCCCTTTGTAGAGCTTACTTTGCTTTTGTCCTCATTGTCCCAATCATCCCACGATCCAGAGCTGACAGAATTAACGTTCCTCCCAGAGGACTGGGCTCCTCCAGAAGTATTCCATCCCTTAGAATCCTGATTAAAATCCTGATAATAGCCGTTCTTTTCATTTTCACTTCGTTCCCAGCTATCATTCTTCCAGGCTGGACTGTCCTTGGTATATTCCTCAACCTTCTGCGAAGCTATAGCCAAGACTCCTTTCATGAGACCCCAACCCTTTTGTCCAATCTCAGTTGTTTTTGCCGTGACAACATTGACTGTTTCATTAACCTTGGTATCATATCCACCTTCTTTCACCTGCAAAAATTGGATTGCACATGCATCTGAACTATCATTTTACTCCACTGCTTCTTTGTCCAAACACTAGACATAGCAGAAATGAAATGTAGACTACACAACAAATAAAAAAATTTAAAAATTAAAAATAAATAAAACTGAAGAGCAGGCTTTTTAAACAAGCACCTAAACAACTTCAGATAGAGATAACTCCAGCTCAAATGAAGATAGCCAATTGATTCATTCAATGGCAACTCTCATGCCCACGGAATACAGGGGTAAACTTTAGACTCCAAGTAATACAAAAGGCACCTAAATACCAAACACTATCTGGGGCAGCAAAGAAGTTAACTCCAGTTCAATTAAAACACATGATAGCGAATGGAATTATATCCATAGGTGAAAATAATGCCATGCAAGTGTAACACCCCCCCCCCCCCTTCTTTTTTTTTTTTGAGAATGGCAACTGCATCATTTTTTTTATAAAATGCAAGTACCATTTTCCTTGACAAATCTTGGAAAATAAGAATAAGGTAAAGAAAACATTATAAATTTAAAGGGTCAAAACTGATCCCAAAAGGAAACAGATGTTAAATATTTTTATAAGCACCAACCGCCACGGCTTATAGTCTTTTTGCTTTGCGACTCACCAGCTTGAACTCTTGACCTAGTGTTGTAGAGAGAACTCCCTCAACCACTATGACAAAGAGAGACCGGTTGCCACGGTTTATAGTCTAGTGGCATCGACGGGTCTCTCCTACACAATAGGTGTGGGTTTGATTCCTATTTACCCTATACCCCAATATAATAATAGAAACTCCAGTTAAGGAGTTAAGATAATATAGCAGAGAAATGCAGTAACACTCGTGACTCTGCAGAGGCAAGGACTTTGTCTAAGATATAGTGCGCCAAGATCGTCATTTCCTTTCTTTACTTCCCTTAAGCTCTGGTCAGATGATATAGGAAACATGTCATTTCAAAACTGAGCTTTGCATGAAATTAGCAGAAGACAACATGAATCTCTGGTGGGACAAGCTTGTTCTTTGACCCTAGAACTAAATAAACAGAGAAATAGATTTACACAGTTTCTGAACTGAATAATTTCACTGCAAGATGACACCTGACTCAGCAACCTTTTTGGAGATGAAAATTGATGGTTTGAAGGAAAATCCTAGCACATATTCACTAACAAAGACCAGCTAAATGTGCACTAACTTACGACTCACTAAGTGAACCAGCATACTAAGAGCAACACAAATAAGTGGAGTTGGAGGATTAGCTGAATATTGTTATTAACTTGTTGACAGAATTGTGGAAGACGAACAAAGAGGTTCTGAAGCAATTGCAAAAAGCACTAAAGCATTATTTAACGGTTCCAAGTTGCATTTAGACATACTAATTAAGTCATAGTTTCACATATTTGAACTTCAAAAAGCATAATTGGTTCAAAACTCGGTAAAGGAAGCGGATTGTGGTAAGTACATGTTCAGCAATAAAGTTGTCTAGCTACGGACTTTAGATAGTGCTGATTGAATACAGAGGATTCATATAGAAAACCAACTATTTTGGGATTGAGTCATAGTTGAATGATAAATCGAATTAACCAATTAATAATCTTGTAGCAACCAAGATACTTTTAATATATGCATGTTCTGCAAGTAATAGTCTGTTCGGCCAAGCTTCTAAAATCAACTTATTTTCAGAAGTGTTTTTGTGTTTGGCTACTTAATTCGAAAAGCACCGTTGAGCAACAATTAATGTTTGGTCAAACTTTTAAAAAGTGCTTCCAAGTGTATTTTTCTCAAAATTGCTTCTGTTTCTACTCAAAAGCACTTTTTTCCTTCTAAAAACTTAGCCAAACACGTTAACTTTGTGGGGGGGGGGGGGGGCGCTTTTGGCCAACAAAAAAAAAGTGCTTTTGGCTCAAAAGAAGCTTGGCCAACCAGGCTATAAATTTGCTATGCATCAACTTAGCTGATCTAGTGTTATCTTATTTGATCTTGTTCTGATATACATATATAGTTCCAGTCCTAACATAGAGGTTATAGAAATATTTATTCCTAGAAGTAATCTTTTTGCCCCACACTTCAGAAAGAGCAAATCATTAAAAATATCAATGAAGTTGCTTTTTTAAAAAAAAAATTATATATGCAAGTTTCTCAACCCAAATACAAATTTACAGTGGAAGTAATTATGTAGCTAGCAGAAACTTCTTCAAAAAGGTCTAAAGGTTGCTAGATGAGAGATAATTTTAAATCTTATTTCTCTTTCTTTCTTTCTTTCTGGGTCAATGGTAACAATCTTCTAGGTAATCCTTTAAGGAAGTGAAAGCTCTCACATGTAATAGCTATAGTATCTTCGCTTAGCAGCAGAGGATTACTTTATTCGAGGTTTTTTTTTTCCGAGTTGAAGCTTTAGCTGCTCATTTGGTATATTCTGTAATAGTATCTCAAAGGGTTATTCTTAGGGAACTCCACACTGGATTCAAAGAGCTCTCTGGTGGGATACTTCTCTTTTCATACATTTTTCTTTTCGATAACCAAAGAAATACTTGAGGGTCAGTGGCGCACAATACGAAACACGATGCATAATGGGCCCGCCACTCTACCCTTTTGACTAAAATACCATCCTTCGGTCCATGACAGGGTTCAAACTCATTACGTGCATCATAATCCCCACATCACGCGTTACGCTCTTGCGACAAGACCAATACCCCAGTGGTCTTCTCTTCTCGTTAATTGTACTCTTTCAGTTCCATATTATTTATTACTCATCAAGATTCACATTGAAACAACCTCAAAGTATGCCATGGAGATTCTCACATACGCTGTTTTTGGACTCTTGGTCACATGCCTCATCCCACATTTTTCATAACATTGGTGTTTAGGCCAACTTGTGTGCAACCTTGGGTACCTGTTAATTCCTACCCAACACAAGTACTTGGTAAATCTTCCCGCCTAAGCTTTGGTAGGTAGGAAGCAATCACCTAGTAGTTTTGTCTAAAGCTTGTCTAAAGTTGGGATTTGAACCCCAATCTCCAAAGTTTGCATCAACTTCATTGACCACTAAGTCACACCCTTGGATGCCCCTTGAACAGCCCTATATTACAACCATTACCCATCATCATATTTTTAGTAATAAAATTATTACCCATCTTTCTCCATTGCTTTAATGTCCATAAAATTTCCAAAACGTGTGGCCACAAATCACACAACACTTGCAACAATCCACTAGAAGAAATCACACAACATTTGCAACAATCCACTAGAAGGCCAGTGAATCCTTCCTCTTGTCCTACATCAGAAACCTTTGTAAATCAAATGACTATCACTTAAAGTAAGATACCACCTTTACCACAATGAAAACCATTCCCTTCACCATTCATTCGCAAGTCCCTACCCTAAAAAGTTAGAAGAAATTCGAGATCATATATGAGAGTCATATATAACTCTAACAACACGCGTTATTCAAGTCTGATATTGACCTAATCTTGTCCTTTTTTAAATTTACGACATTTTAAAAAAAATCAGAGAATTGTGTCACTCTACCAAATAGTCAGTGTTATCAAAGGCGAAAAGCGCAACCAGCCTCTAAGGCACATCGGGGCTTTAAGCGCAAGGAAAGTGTGGGCTTTATTGAAGAAAGGCACAAATGGAGAAAAAAATATAAATATGCATATGCAATCCAATAAAGTAAAATATCAATTGTTTAGGTTTTTTTCTCCAGGATTACGCTCATTGGCAAGGAAAAGTAAGCCTTAGAGCATTAATGACAACACTGAAGCGTCCACTAAGCGAGGAGAAGCGCTCAACATGTTTTGAGCCTCGCTTTAGGGCTTAAGCGCGCCTTTGGCAACACTGCAATTAGCTTGCAACTTTTTCTGCTTCTGCGTCTTTTTCTTCAGCATATAGCAGAACTTTTAAGAGAAAATGAGTTACAATTCTAATGTACAAAAGTTGTTCTGGGGCGACTTCCTCCTCACTTTATCCTCTATTATGTGCTACTTGGCCTCTATATCATATTTGATTTTATATATATATATATATATATTGATGAGCATGTTGTAGAATGCATATGATTATACAAGATTAAAAATCTTGGTCCTACATGTCCAACATTCACTTCCTTAGAATACTACCTCAACAAGTATAGCATAACATCAAACTTGATCCAACCAACTAAATAGACTCAAAATATTTTGAACTAACCTCAAAATATTAGGAGTGCTTAAAGGAATCAAAAGGATGTCCAAAAGACAACGAAAATATAATTGAACACATTACAAAGCTCAGCGAGTATTATTGAAGGCACCATTCTTCCTAGTGCCCTCAGTATACTTCCTCGTACCTTCAGGACATTACCTAGTAAATAGACTTGAAAAGGGATGAATTTTAAAGTAGTATGTGATAAGAATCAAGAGATATCTCTAGAGAATTAAAAACAAAAAAGCATATCCAAAGTAAACAATTACAGAATCATTAACTATTAATCTAGAAGTCAAATCAAAATACCTTAGAAGTCAACTCCTTTGTCCCCACTTGAACCACACTTGCAGCTGACTGTGCTGCCGAGGCAGCTATCATAGATAACCTACCAAATCCCTACACATACCAAACAGCAACTCCATCAGCTATCAATAAGTAAGCATATCATAGCACAACAGAACAGCTTACATAGCCCTTCCTACATCCCAATTTATATGGCACTCATTCCTTTTTGGAATATCTCAAAATGTTCCGACAAATTTTATACAGCTTTCACGTTCAAATTCATTAACTACTCACACTTTTATTTCAGCTATCACTAACATAATATATAAGCTAAACTAAAATATCAAATCTGTGTACAATCAAATAACATCATGTAAAATGCAAGGGAAGGCATTCAACCTGAGTAACAGCAGAAAGAACATCTCCTTGCTGATTAATGTTATTCCTACTAGGCATTGGAGCAGGGCTTGATCCAAACCCCACATACTTCCCTCCTTGAGAGGGCGGAAGCCCGTCAGGCCGGGACTCATTCTCTGCCATTTTCCTCGCAAAAAAGCTATCTTTATTAGCGGCGGACGCCTCATACTGCTCCTTAGTAATATCTGCCGTCGATCTTGACCTAGCTGGAGCACTACTCCCACTACCCCCACTCCTAAAATCCCCCACAGTCTGATTTCTCCTCACATTATTCTTACCACTACCACTAAATCCTCCATCATCATTATTATCCCAACTATCCCAACTGCCGCCGCCACCCCCACTTGCCCCGCGGCTCAACGGTGTTCTACTGCTAGTATTATTACTAGTGGGCCCATTTAGAGCTTCTTTAACGACAGGTGGGTCCCGCCAGGGTTTACCTTCAGCTAGGGATTGAATCCTATCACGATAAACAGAAGCAGCTTTTGTATTGTATTTAGTTACAATATCAGTTTCTTTAGGGATTCCATATTGGGCCATGAATTTGTTTAAACTGTCGTTACCGCCGAGCTCCATTTTTCGGATCTGGATCTCGGACCATGAGTCCATGGTAACGGATCGGACAAACGAGATATGGACTCCGAGCCCACGGTGTTTGCCGGAGCATTCTAAGCACATGAAAACGCCGTAGGAAACTGAAGCCCATTGAGGATTCTTTTGGGAGCAATCGACGCAGATCTTGTTACCGGGTTGGGCTTGAAGATCTCGGAGACGACGTGATGATGACATTTTTTACCCGGATCCGATTCGGATGTGACTCTAAATCGGATCTGTGGAGAGATCGGAGAAGTGAAATTCAGGGATCTGAATTAGGAGAAATTGATCGGCCGGAGAATTGAGAGGTGGAGGTGGAACGAAGGTGTTAAAAGGAGGGGGAGATGGCCGACACCGTCAGAAAGAGAATGAGTTGGATAACGGCTGGATTACAAATAGATCCTCTTTTTTCTTTTTCTTTTTTCGGTCATTGGGTTTTATTAATAATTTATTTATTATTTATTTTCCCTTTTCATGAGTTTACAGATAATTTTTTTCTTTTTTGTCACATGGCAACATGGAGTATGAAGATCCCAAAAAAAAAAAAAAAAAAGAGAATAAAATAGGAAGTTTCGACTACAAGAACTGGGAGTTGCATAAGAGCGGTTCTGATCGAATATGGTTCGGGTTAAAAAAGATAATTAATAAATTATCCGATTCGATTCATATTTAATACGGATAAAAAAATGGGTTAACCGGCGAATAATATGAGTAATCATATTATCCGTAACTTCTTCCATATGATCACTTTAGGGAAAATTCTTAGTCTCCCTAAATTGAGGAACCTCCAATTTGAGGTTTTATAAATATAAAAGTTAGACTCATTGGTTATCCATTTTCTTAATGGATAATATGGTTCTTGCCCATATTTGACCCGTTTTAAAAAAGTTTATTATTCAACACATTTTTTAGTGGATAATATGGGTGGTTAATTGTTTCCTTTTAACCATTTTGATACCTCGTCAAGAACCAAATTAGCATTTTTTGTTTCTTAATTGATACCCTTTCCGGTTCATAATAAACGACTTTTTGATATTTGGCAACACACCTCAAGAAAATATTAACTCCTAGAGAAAAAAATATATTTTGACTAAATTATCCCTTAATTAAAATTTATATATTATTAACTTAACATTTTGGGATATGTAAATAAGGGAAAATTTTAGAAAAATAAAATTAATTCTTCCTTGATCATATAAAAGGACAACTAATTTGACCAAAATAAAGAGGCCAAAAGATCACTTATGGTGGACCGGATGGAGTAATATTCACTTTGGCTTTGGGGCCCGATCAATATTATGAATTAAAGTGCTATTTATTAAAGTTGATTCTATGTTTAGAACTTAAATCTAAAATGGATCTTTATTTCTGTAGTCATATATATAGATTATATATTAATTATATATATATATATATATATATAATATGAACTATGCATATATTATATCTCCATTATCTATTTTTAATTTAAACGATTGAGTCAGTGACTATTTGAGTTAATTCCTCAATATAAAGTGTGTAGAGGAGTATGAAGTAGAACACCGCCTACTACAACCTATGGTGGTAATTAATATTTTAGTATTCTAATTTTGTGATTGAAGGGGAGCACAAGAATATTGTTATTGGTGTGATTGAGTGGAGTTGGAATGATGACTTACAAGTTGAGTGTATTTTATTTTTTTCCGAGAAGATCTCGTACTCTAGTAATCTATAAAAGCAAAATAAGGATTCATATGATAATCTAGTATAATTCAACTTGGAATTACATTTTAAAAGAAAGAGAAAAGGTCTAAATTTGTTTTTTGAACTTTGAATAATTTAGATTTGTACTGACTAATTAATAGTTCGGTCAAACCTCGGCCATGTATTATTTATCATGATTCTTTTGTACACTTTCCTTGCAGCTTGTTTGGATGGTTGTTCCCCGTTGTATCGTATTGTATTGTTATTTCAAAACAATGTTTGTTTTGATTGTTTCATTAAAATTGATTGTATTGTATTGTTAAATTCATTGTTTCGGAACAATGAAAAGTCTTCCTTTTTGAAACAATCGATTTGGTGTGGTGAGATTGTTTTCTATTTTTCTTTCCAATTATGTCCTAACTTATTACTCCACAATTCTATTTTATCCTTTACATCTTTTTCTATTTTAACTCCAAATCTCCAACCTATACCCTAATTTGTTTTTTTTCAAAACTTTTGCCGCCAACGTTAAAAGTGTTTTGTCGCCTTCTTTTTTATTTTTTCTTTTAATTTGCTTTTAACTCAATTCTAACTAGATGTGCTCCTTTGTTTTGCCTTCTTTTGTCTCGCTCATTTGTTCTGCTTTCTTAAGGTGTTTTAATTTCTTGTGTTTTAAATTATTTTTATACATAATTTTTGATAAATTTAATATTTAAATAATTGAGGAGTATTTTAGTAAATTTATCAATTACAGTACAGTACGATATAGTCAAACTGAACAGCAAAATATTATTTAACAATAACAAACAATATAATCTATCCAAACATTGTATTCATAAAACAATACAATACAATACAATACAATACAATACAATACATTATAAGACGATGGGGAGCAATGATCCAAACAGAGTGTTAAGAAAAATTAATTAGAATGAGATTTTGACTACTTTACCTTTATTCATATCTTAATATGTAATCTTTCTTCATTGGTATTTGAACAAAGTTAACCATAATTAAGGTGTATGTAGTCTTTAGGAATAATTATTATTAAGGGTAAAAAAGAAAAAAAATAATCAATTTGTTTTAAACTTCTAAAATGACAAATAATTTGAGACAGCTATTTTTAATAACTACGACCGGTAATATGAGACGTAGGGAGTAAAAATTAAGCTAGATTTGCCTTTATTGATTAACGGCAAATATTTTCCAGCATATGAATATTTTTACAAAAGATAAAAAGGGTCAAATTTGCTCTTAAATTATGCGAAGTGGTCCAAATTTAGCCGTGAGCTTTATAAAATGATTTAAAAAACCACACTCAGCAAGAATAACAAACAAAAATTGATTCTTATTGATTGAGTATTCATTTGGGCTGATTTGAGGGTTGAGAATATTTAATTTGAGTTAGGGCAATATTGACTTAGCTAATTGAGGTTCTAAATGTTAAAGAAGATAGTGTTACTTTGTGAGGATAGTGATCCCTTTCTTTTAAGTTCAATGGCACATTTAGTCCATTTTATATAGTTCAAGAGTAAATTTGATCTCTTTTTTGTATAAAAATGGCACGTGTTGAGAAAGCTTTTGTAGCTAATCAATAATAAAAAATCTAACTCCTTTTTTATCTTCTGTCAAATCAAAAGAAATTAGAGAAACAATCACCTTTTGAAATTCTAATATACTTATTAATTTCATGTTTTCCTCTTGAGCTTATTGTATTTTATGATTTAAGATTTTTTGAACGATAACTGAAGTTGACCTAAACTAGAGCTTCAATTTACCTGTTACGTGACTCTTATTTGGTCCCTTAGTAATTTTCTTTGGGTAAAAATTAATTTACTGCAAAAGAAAATATAAATTTACCAAATCAAATTATTGATTTCTCAAATCCTGACGATACTTAGGTTTAAGGAAAAAACTGAAAATATTAAAAAAAGAAACTGGAAAAAGTATTAAATTCTTTTTATTTATTCCTTTAACAAAACTTTTAGCCAAAAATCCACTTTGAAAAATATATCCTTTAAATTTTGAAAATTTTAATTTTTGATTGCTATGAAATTTGGCGAGTAATTTCAATAAATTTAGGATACATTGACTTTGTAACTTGAAGAAACCAAGTTAATCTGTCTAATTTAACAAACAAAAGAACGTTCAGTTTGGTGATCTATTAGTCGATTTAAATTACTACTGTAAATCAAATTAACCTATCCACGTTAACCAAAAACCTATTGAACCGAGTAAATTCACATGCCTAGTTACTTTTATTATTAGAGGAAATTTGCGATCAATTAAAATTATAAAAGAGGCTCAATTAGAAAGCTGAGGTGAATGATCAAAAACTGATTCCAAACTGAACATGTTTCAGTGTTGGCGATCGGTTTCTCTATTAAAAAATTACAAACTAAATGAAACAGAATTAACCAAGAACTTATCGAATAGATTGAATGCACAAGCCTAGTTACTTTATAATGGGAGAATTTTTATCAATCTCCCTATATATTGCCTTTATAATATGAACCTCTTTTGTAGCTTGAGACATTATCCTCAACTTCCTTATTTTGGTTTTTTGTAAAATTCTTCAACTTAATCATCAGCTAGGATAATATTTTTTAACCTGATCGATTTGCCATTTAATAATTTTGTTATTTTGCTTATCCAATTTGTTCATTATATTCTTCATTCATACTAAAAATGAAAAAGAACTAAAATTGCCCCTTAAGTACGCAAAATTCACAATACAGAGGAACCCATTCTCTCTCACTGCATGTAAGCATAACGTGTGCCGCCATGGGAAAGAGAGCTCGAAATCCCTCGAAGAAGGCAATTATGGCACATAAAACCATTGCATTATGTTCAATTCACCAAAGGAAGAAGGATAGCTAATTAAAAGGAGGTTTAATTCTAAAATTGCAGCTCGGAAGCGGGGCAGTCAATGAAACAGTAACACGAGTGGACGAGTCGATCGAACTGTAGAAAATCGATGAAATAGTACCATTTGATTGTCAATTAGTATCACCAGTAAGAGAAAGGAAGATGCTAAACGACCACACTGGTGTGACCCAACTTTGGCCACACCAGTGAAAATACATAAATGACCCTCTAACTAATTAGCCTACATTTTTTCCTCCAAAATATATAATTAAATTCCAAGTCTTGAAGTATGCGAAAATTAAATGTTGGGAGATGAAGTGTCTTGTGTATTTCCCTTGTATTTATGTGTATTTTATACAAATTATACGTTTAAAATTTTTAACAAATTATTGTATTTTCTTCCTTTCTTAAAAACAAATACGGTATACGATTTTGTATACTTCCTCCTTATCAAACCCTAAACCAGCGGACATTTTCCTCCTTGCCTATCCCTAAACCAGCGGACACTTTCTCCTTCTCTAAAAATGGATTCAAACCAAGAAAATTTGGTGGTACAACAAAATATGAATCCAAATGAACATAACACGAATACAACAACCATGAATATTAACCAAGATAATAGGTTTGATCGAGTTTGGGACGAGTTGTACAGATCTTTAGGGATGGCATCGGACGAGAGTTTGTTGAATGAATACGAATGGATCGATGTTGATTCTCACGGCAGTTTCAACAAGCTGTGCACTTAGATGATGATGGTGATGATGAAGAAGCCGATGGAGAATATCACGGAGAAGCTAACGATGATGAGGAGCAGGTTTTAGGAAATGAGTTAGAGTTTTGTGATGTTGATCGGGAAATGGAGAATGAATTCACTGAAGAGGATGTGGTTGTAGGTTCAATCTCTGGAATGCGATTTAGAGATAAAGATACTTTGTTTGCATTCTACAAAGAACATGCACGACTGAGAGGATTCTCCGTCATCAAAAGAAATTTAAATCAGAAGGGTGGTGACACTGCTAGGTATATAACCTACTGTTGTGATAGGACTAGGATTCGCAAAATCAAGTTTACCACCAAGAGTAACTATTGTAAAGCTAGGCTAGCTGCTATTTTGGATGATTCTGGTTGTTGGCGCGTCTCTAAGGTTGTTCACGATCACAATCATGATTTTCTCCCATCCGTATCACGGCTGATGGCTGGACATAGGTTTGTTTGTGATTCTTTGAAGAGGGATCTTGTAGCTTACGATCGATCTGGCATTAGACCCTCCAAGAATATTAGACTTACTGAGGTTCAACGTGGTGGACCGCAAAATTTGGGTTGCACTCCAAAGGATTGTAAAAATTATATTTTGAAGAGTGGGAATTTTGAAATGCAAGAAGGGGACACACAGTCGCTGCTCAACTTTTTTCATGAAATCCAGGTAAAAGATGGGGAGTTTTTCTATTCAATCGACGTTGATAATATTGGTAGGCTACGAAATGTGGTATGGGTGCATTCACACTGTAAGGCAGCGTATGAGAAATTCCATGATGTGATATGCTTTGATACGACGTACCTTGTGAATCGATATAATATGCCATGTGCTTCATTTGTTGGCATCAATCAAAACGACCGCATCTGCGGTCCCAGCCTAGCCGTCCATTTCCGCTTCTGCGGCGCGAAGGCCACTTCTGCGGCTTCGCACCTGCGGCCCTTGTCTCGCAGGTGCGGTTACACCAGCAACCAACAACTTCAGTCTTTTCCAAAATTTCATTTTCGATCCGTTAACCACCCGGAATCCACCCGAGGCCCCCGGGACCCCAACCAATCATACCAACCAGTCCCAAAATATATTACGGACTTGCTTGAGGCCTCAAATCATATCCAACATCGCTAAAATCATGAATCGACCTCCAATCCAAGCTTAATGAACTTTAGAATTTCAAACTTCTTCATTCGATGCCAAAACATATCAAATCACGTCCGATTGACCTCAAATTTTGCACATAATTCATATTCGACATTACAGACCTACTCCAACTTTCGGAATCAGAATCCGACCCTGATATCAAAAAGTCCACTTCTGGTCAAACTTCTTAAAAACCTTCAAATTTCTATTTTTAGCCAAATGACTCCAAAATGACCTACGGACCTTCGAATTCACTTCCGATCGTGCTCCCAATTCCAGAATCACCATACAGAGCTATTCCCAGACTCGGAATCTCAAACGGACATTGATAACCCTGAAATGCACTTCAATCCAAACTTATGAGATTCTTCCAAAAATGCTAACTTTCACAATAGGCGTCGAAACGTTCCCGGGTCTTCCAAACCCAGTCCGGATATACGCCCAAGTCCGAAATCATCATACGAACCTACTGGAACCTTCGAATCCCGATTCCGAGGTTGTTTACTCAAAAATCCAACCTTAGTCAATTCTTCCAACTTAAAGCTTCCGAAATGAGAATTCTCTTTCCAAATCAACTCCGAACTTCCCGAAATTCAATTCTGACGATGCATACAAGTCATAATACCTGAAGTGAAGCTGCTTACGGCCTCAAACTGCTGAACGATGTGCTAGAACTCAAAACGATCGGTCGGGTCGTTACATATAGTGTTTGTAATGGCATATTAGCTACTACATGATTGTTGCTATCTCTCCCCACGATTTTGGATTAGTTACGTTATATTCTAACAAAGAGAGGTATTTGTAATATTAAATGCTAATACTGGAGTTGTGGATAATTTAGCTTAATATAATTGTCTTCATATAGATGACTAGAGAATACAATAAGGACAAAGCGTAGTTATCTTCATAGGTATTGTTTTGTGATTCTGTTGAATAATTTGGCTAATGACAGTACTCAACAATATTTATTACTGATAAAAGTTCATGTTCACCTAGATTCACAAATAAGTTTCAACAGCAAAAAAAAAACTACAGTAGTAAAGCACATATTTATATTTATGTATAACAACTAGTCAACTATAGCACTCAACAAAGAGATGTATTTGTAATATTGAATACAACCACTAATAAATTATTCTCTATTTTTATCAACTCACTAATAAAACTATTTCTAATATTGAATCCAACCAGAAATGCCCATAGACCTGCTGGTTGATCAAATCTCCAATTTCTTTCCCGTTCATACTCACACACGTAGGTTCGAATCCCCGCTTTAACATTGTTCTTTCCCTTTTGTTTTCATCGGAAGAGTCTAGAGGTGGTTGAGTTGTATTTAATATTTCGGTCTCCAATACTTTGATTCACTAATTAATACAACTTTTCGTTATTCGTGATGACTTTTCCAATTCTCTATGATCAAATTGTATTAAGATTGTCAAGGTTTTTTTTTATTTTTTTTTCTGGGTTCTATTACATCTGAAAGAAGATGAGGAGGTGTAATTTCCAGTCCTCTTCCCAGTAGTTTAGGTTTTAGTCGTATTTTGAGGAGGTTTTAGTCGTTTAGGTTTTAGTCGTATGATGAGGAGGTGTATTTTTTTTTCTTATACTAAATGTATAAAATAATTTTTATAAACATGAAAAAACTATAACAAGCAAAAATCACAGACGATAATTCCACTATCCTTTAATAAGTATAACGATAATACAAGAAAAAGTAACAGACAAAAGTATAAGAAAATTATATTAATCCATAAATATTTTAATGACAAGGGTTGAACACAAGCGTACATGAAAAACCTTAAAGCAATTGAATTATATAGTTGCTATGAATAATTAATGGCTGATATGTATGATCGTAATGAATGAAATTATGTATCGGTTGTAAGCACGTGATTTTTGCTTCACGGACAGTCACTCCAAAAGAAAAAAAAATAGTGACAAAGGACCTCGCTGTACAATTTTCGATTTTTCCGTGACATGTGTTGTTAGTCATTTGTGGGTCTGTCCATTTCGCATCTAGGCATTATCAAACAAAATACAAAAAATATGTGTCGTTAAAAGAAAATTCAAAAAATATATGCATGTGTGCATCGTTCGTTCTAGGCTGTGATCTAACCATTTTTTTTATTTCATTTTTGTGTGTTTATTGTTGTAGGTGTTACACAATATGTGTGTAAGTGTTGTTTTAATTATTTACCTTGTTTTTTAGGAATTTTTGGTTAATTGGTTGAAATAAAAAGGGAAAGGAAAATCTGATTGGGCCCCAAAACGAGGCCCAAAACCAAAGCACTGATCCAGCCCAAGTCAGGCCTGCCCAAACGCTGATTCAAACGACGCCGTATTAGCTCTCTTACCAGAACCGTTGATCTGACTTAAACAAACGGTCCTGATCAAGTTGATCACTTCACTTCGACGACGTCGTTTCAGGTAGATTAATCTAAGCCGTCCAACTCCTTGATCCAACGGACCTAGGCCATTTCCCTTAAACCCGTCAAACTCTGACTCGATCCAGCCTCACCCGGTCTCACCCACTATCAAACCCAAAACGACACCGTCTTCCCTAAGTGAATAGATCCTGGCCATAGATCTCATTTGATCCAATGGCCAGGCTCTAAACCCCTAGATCGTATATAAGCTTTCTATCGTACCCCACGCCCCCTATCCGAACCCCCTCCACTCACCGTCTTCACCAAAGCACTGAAACCCCCCCAAACCCTAGCAGCCGCCCTAGTCTCCCTCTCCATTAAAGCCGGCGGCATGAACGCCGGTGACCACCTCCTGAACACCCTAAGACCCCCTCACTCTCCTGAACATGGATCTGTTACCCCCAGCCTCGAATCACCTTCCTTCGTCTCGAATCTTCATTTGAAGATTCGAGTCGAACCCGGACCTATACCAAACCACCCCATCTTCATACCAGACACTCCCCGGACCCTCCTCGTGACCAAACCAGACTTGGTTTGGTCCGAATCTACCCACAACTCCTAAAAAACCAGATCTGAAAATCCAGACCTTAGAACACATGCACCTGGGAAATCCGGCCGGTCTTGAAAGGGGTTTGAGGTTTAATGTATCTTGACCAAGGTGTTCTCCTGTGAGAACACCCTGGTTAAAATTTGTTCGGCCTCAAATGGTCAAAGCTAAGTCGGACTTGGGTCATTTCGGTTTAAACTTCCCCAGTAAGTGTCATCTCTCCTTTTTAGTTTTGATTGAGTTGTCAGCATGATTGGTTGTGATTATTTGTTATTTTTCCTGTCTTCTTCCATCTCTAGCAAAGACCTTTTATTTGGTCGGTTGATTTTCTATGTGTTGTTCTGAATGTACTCTGTGATATACATGCTCGTCGATTAGATTAATCGTCAAATAAGTTAACTCATATAGGTTCCCAGTAATTGAACAAAAATGTTTTAAGACATTAGGGACCTTGTACGTGTTGCTTATATGCGCGACTGATTATTACCTGTTATATTTAGTATAGTCGACTCGATAAACGTCGTCGATTAGTTTTCTACGACTAATGAATCAAATGAGCTAATAATTTCACATGACTAATCGAACCTTGTCACTGACTGAATGCCCGGCATCGTCTGGAATGAGTTTGTTTGCATTGCAAAAATGACTAAAAAGGTCCAGTCCAGGGCAGTCCTGAATTTGAACTTTCATGAGTTCAAAATGCCCTAATGCTGCAATGGGCAGGGCAGTAATAATCAAGGTTAAACCAGGGTACTCTGGGGTGTTAAAAAGAACAGAAATAATTAGTTTAAGTGAGCTGACAAGTAGGGTACTAATTAAGATTAAACTAATACCAATGGGGAACAAGACACAAGAGTATGGGTTTTAAAATGAATAATAAAATGAGCCCATAACTCTTGATTAAAGAATAAGCCAGGCGTGGGGAGCAAATGGCTGGCACCAAAAGATGCTTAAGCATGGGTTTAAAGGGTATGGGCAGTCTGCAAGTGGGAGGATCCAGGCAGCTTAGCTGCACTGGGTCGTTTGGCTTATAAATAGGCCATTTCAGAACTTAAAAAGGGCTGGAAAATTTAGTCTTGAGGAGAGGTCTTGTGAGTTTAAAAAGAACTGAAAATATAAGGAAATTTCCAGAAACACTGTAATCAAACACTGTCTGAAAGCTATATAAGAGTTCATATTGGTCAAGCTGTCTTTGCCAAGTTCTGTTGTTTGCACTGACTGAGCTGCCTATGATTGTTGAACTGATGGTGTTGTTGCATTGAACACTCTGTTAGTTCAGTTGTTTCATTACTCTTTCTTGGGATTACTTGTTTGGTGCTCGATCATCTGCTGGTTTTTCTTTGTTCTGGGAATTACTGCTGGTTGTCTGTGGACTGTGGAAAACACTTGTGATTGTTGGTTTGTTGCTGTTTGTTGCTGCATATCTGCTGTTGCTGTGCTCACTGCATACTGCCCAGTTGATCATTCCTCTCTTCTTTTGTTCTTCTATACCAGGTACACAACTAATACTGTCAATGTAATCTGAAGTTGAGCATGAATACAAAGAAAAGGGTTGAAGACCCTTTATTTATGTATAGCTTGTACACTGAATGATCCGGGATGTATGATAGCTTGTATTTTGTTGGATACTGGTTTACCTTTAGCACATAGCAACTGTATATGTAGGGTAATTTGACATCCAATTGTATATGCAGGCTGGTAGATAGAAGCATGCCCAATGCAATAGGCTGTATCTTAGATTTAGTCTAATGGTGTAGTATAATTCTGTAATGTATGCCAAGCATGAAAATCGTACTCTACTAGTTAAGCTCTTTCCTTTCCGATAGACTGTTTCATATAACTGGTAAATCATGTTTTAATACAAAGAACACATAGCTTGCAATCTCAACCTCGCAAAGGTCGAATCCAGGTCGAAACGGACCAAGCAGGCTCGCATCGAGCAAACCATGGCCAAAATGTGGAATGAAAGCAGTTTTTCCTTGTACAAACGCGATCGCAATTTTCCGTTCACATAAGCCGTAACTTAATAACTAATAAGTTGCGTTTTTCAGCATGTAAATAATTAGGAGATTTTTCTTTTATTTTAGAGACGAACTTAATAGAAAATGTAGTCGCTATAGGTTTATCCTTTTAAAATAAAAATGAGACGAGCCTCGCCAAATAAATCACAAACCGCCGGGGCCCTCAATAAAATACATAACCATTGACTAGACTTTGGATTTGGCCGTTTAATGAACCTTCACGGCCTCTTCCTAAAATAACAATACGTTAGACTCTTTAGGACGCGCCTTAATAAATCTTACCTTCTTAAACTCGGGTGCACATTTATGTGACCCAAATCCAATTCTCAACGGAGTCGAAATGTGTTTCTAATCACGGGTACATTGATTGTGACGTGGTTCGAGATGCGTGTCCATGACGTTGCAAATTCATTTTAAAAAATAAGAATGAGATGAGCCTCGCCAAATAAAAATACAAATTGCGGGGCCCTCAGTAAATATTTGCTTTAAAAATTGTTTAAGACTTCGGGATGGACCGTTTAGTAAAATTCCACGGTCCTACCCAAAATAAATACGCTAGTCGCTTTAGGCACGCCTTTAATAATTTAATTTCCTTAAACTCGGGTGCACATTGATGTGACCCAAATCCAAATCTCAACGGAGTCAAAGTGTGTCGATGACCACGGGTACATTGATTGTAACGCGGTTCGAGATACATTTTCACAACGTTGCAATTCTTGATAAGAACAGTAAATGATAAAAGCGGTTGAAAAAATAAAATTTGCACATAAGTTCATATTGTATTTAAAATCAGATAAATAAACCAAATATGACAGTTGAGCGACCGTGCTAGAACCACGGAACTCGGGAATGCCTAACACCTTCTCCCGGGTTAACAGAATTCCTTATCCGGATTTCTGGTACGCAGACTATAATATAGAGTCATTCTTTTCCTCGATTCAGGATTAAAACTGGTGACTTGGGACACCCTAAATCTCCCAAGTGGCGACTCTGAAATAAATAAACAAATCCCGTTTCGATTGTCCTTTAATTGGAAAAAACTCCCCTGCACCCCCTCGGGTGCGGAAAAAGGAGGTGTGACAGCTCTGGCGACTCTGCTGGGGATCTATGCCCAGAACCACTGGTTCAGGGTTAAGAATTCGAGCTTAGAATAATTGTTATTATTTGGCTTTATTTATTATCTGATTTTTTACATGATGTATGCCTAATGTGCTAAATGATGCTTTTACCGCTTTAATATTATTTGAATTGTGAATATATACAACTGTTATGAAACCCCCTTCTTTCTGAGTCTTCTGAATTTATGGTGTACACGTGCGCGTGACCCACCTTTCTGTTAAAGTCATACCAAATAAGACGGAGTTGGGACAAGTGACTAGGCCGGGCAGACTTTTGCGCTCCCGGTACGTTGCCCCCGCTTCGGCTCAAACTGTCTGTTTGGGTAAGCCAGGTTTAGAACAATCAACCTCAGGTTTTACACTTAGAATAACTCAGCCATGTACCGGATCCCTAGTAGGAACGTTTATTTGCATCACGTGCATTTGACTTAGGGGACTCAACACAGGGGTTGGGTCTGTCTAAGACAGGTGAACCCGAAATAAAAAGACCATCCTGATGCATCCTACTTGCTATATGTGCATTCATTTGCCTCGAACATGCTTGCTGACCGGCTTAAATGAAATCATGGTAAGAGCCGAGGAATAAAATGGGTTTTTCATAATTAAAAAAAATATATATAAAATAAAAATAAAATATAGTTTTCAAATCTTGAAATAAAGGTATTTAATCTCGAAAGGTATTTAATCTTGAAAATAGTTTGGAAAATTCCCAAAAAATAGTTTTAAATCTTGAAAATAGTTTTGACTGAAAATGATTAGAGTATGTTTTCAAAATGAGTCTTGACTTTATTAAATTAAATTTCAGATACAAAATGAGCACCACACAAAACCCCTCCTCCGCAAATACAGAGGAGTTTCTGTTCCAGCTTCAAAAGTGGTGGTGTGAATTAGGCGAAGATGGTCAAAAGTGGGTCATCAAGCATTTGGGAAATCTCCCGGACATTATGAGAGTTAAACCCCGTGATGATCTGATTGCGGCATTAGTAACTTTTTGGGACCCTGTTCACAATGTCTTTCGTTTCTCTGACTTCGAGCTCACTCCTACATTAGAGGAGGTAGCTGGATATGTTGGTTTTGACGGAAGTTTAAGGAATCAAAGCTTGATATTCACGAAGGCTCCCTCGGTACATCGATTCTTCGGTCTTCTGAACATCAGCAGTCAAATCAGGAAAAGCAATGTCGTCAACGGATGTTGTTCTTTCAACTTTTTGTATTCAAGGTTCGGAAAGTCAGATGGGTTCGAAATTCATGAGAAAGGCCTTACTAACAAACAAGACAAAGACGCATGGCAGGTTCACCGTCGCTTCGCCTTCATGGTGGCTTTTCTAGGAATCATGGTCTTCCCGAACAAAGAACGAACAATTGATATTCGCACCGCAAAGGTTGTGCAAATCCTCACCACCAAGGAAAACCACACCCTTGTTCCCATCATTCTCTCAGACCTTTATCGGGCTTTAACTTTATGTAAAGCAGGAGCGAAAGTCTTCGAAGGATGCAAAATTTTGTTGCAAATGTGGTTGATTGAACATCTCCAACAACAGCCCAAGATCATACAGTATGGGCCAAGCAACGATAATTACATCGAGGGTTATGAGGAAAGAGTGAAAAATTATCAGGTTCCAGAAGGGATAGAAGCATGGGTATCTCGGCTAAGGGCTCTAACAGCAAATCAAATTGAATGGACTCTGGGATGGCTCCCGATGAGGGAAGTGATACATATGTCAAACTCAAATAGTTATCTGCTACTATTGGGATTGAGAAGCATCCAGCCGTATGCGCATTGAGAGTCCTAAGACAACTAGGAAGATATCAAGTAGTTCCTAATGATGAAGATTTGAGTGCGCAAGAAATCGAATTACACCAGAGGCCACTATTCCTGAGGCGTTACTTCAGCAGATGTGGAATGGATGTCGATACTTGAAAAGCGATACTCAAGTCCCAGACACTACAAAAGGTGAGATAAATCCTGGATATGCAAGGTGGTTCGAGAAACGGTCTCGCGTAGATGAGGTACCAGAGCCTGAGCTAAGAAGGCCAACTAAAAGACCCCATATTCAAAGCTTTAATGATAAAATCCAAGAGCGGTTGATCTGGGGAGAAAAAGAGAAGGGGTACAAAGCAACTATCCATGCCCTAAAGGAAAATCTAAGGAACCTCAGTCTGGAGAAGGCTTTGCAAGCACAAGAAGCTGAAGGCGAGACGAAGAGTCTAGCCTGCGAGAATGAAAGTCTTCATGCTCGATTTCTGAGAATGAAAAAGGCTTCCGAAACGCCAATGAGGAATTGGAAGGATCAAAAAACCATCGCCAATCTTTTTGAAAGAATGCAAGATTATGATTCCGTTCTTGCTGCAAAAGAAAGGGCGTTGAGCAAAGCGAAAGAAAGGATCCAATAGTTAAACGAAGAAGCCCGATCTGATAAGGAACGCCAAGATAGGCAATCCGAGAAAGACAGGGCACAATTCAAGAAGGAAAAAGACCATTGGATAAGATCAGAAGACCAACTTCGTGCACAACTAGAAGAGGCAAGAAGGTACAGAGAGCATCATCAAGCGGACACTGATAGAGAAAGAGCGCAGATGAGATTAGAGCAGGCCAGACTCCGAGCTCTATTAGAGTCAGCCCTAGATCGTGAAGGCCGTATCCGAGATATAGCCACCACTCGCCAGCAGCAGTTGCAGAATCAAGGCCAACATCTCCAAGATTTCAGGGCACAGATCCACGACCTGGCAGTCTACACCTCTCAAAGTTATGTAAACTGCCAAGGAATGGATTATGAAAGGTTTACAGAGCATGCACCCACCTTTGCCCGTCATCTAGCAGTGGAGTTGGAAAGGATGTATCGAACATTGGGAGGTCATCCGGGTCAAGCCCCGCCTTGAGCAAATGATCTAATAATTTACAACACAAGTGGAAAGTGGGGCACGTTATGAGATGTTAAGAATTGTATCTGTTTATTTCAATTTGAATGTGTGTATTTCAAGACATTGTTTTTACAAAGTTTTTCAAATGTAATGTTTGTTCATCTTTTTATATAAATGTTAGCCTCATGGCAGAACTACGCCTGGTCTGATTCACACGGGGACGTGATACGTAGGCAATCCCCATAAGATTCGACCGCTTTTAATAAAGAAAGAAAAGAAAATACAAAATAAAATAAAACACAGGGTTTCCCAAAGAACTTTAAAAAGGGACGAATGAGCATACCGGGATGACGCATGTTGTTTGAAGCAAAGCATGGAGAAACGGTTAACTGCCTAGGTGCATTGCATCCTCTATGTGTTATGATCAAATCTGTTAAAATCTAACGCTAACAAAGTTTGTTGTTGTCTGATACCAGACAGTTAGTTGTTAAAGAATTCTGGCAACACACTCATACCAAACCAGATCCAAAGGACCGGTAGCAACAAGCATGACTACTTCGGAGAATAGCAATGAGGAAGAAAGGCCGATGAGCCAGTTGTTAAAAGAAGCGATGGAAAAGATTGAAAGGATGGGACTAGAGATGAATGCAATGCAGCTAGCCATAGCCAAAACACAAAAGAGCCCTGAAACACTGGGACACATGCCAGAATACCCTCACTCCGGCCCTTCCACAAGCCGCCCAAATCCCCTTTATCATCAAGAAAGAAGCCCTCATGATTCCCAAGCTCCACCACCCCATCAACCTCTCCCAACACCCAATATTCCCATTTTTGTGGGACCAACATCAGCCCCTTTGCAAAGAACGACCAGTGAGCCATTGTTTCAGGCTCACGATACACAATACTATCCCCCTGAGCCTACATTCCATGCACCCGAGCCTCAAGCTTACAATCCACATTTGGAAGTGCCGGCAGAAATTAAAAAGCCGGCTAAGGCCCCTGAATAGGATGAAGTGCTGAGAAAGTTCAAAAGCCTGGAGCAGTCCTTCAGGAACTTACACGGGCTGGGCAACCAAGTCAGCGTAGCATACAAAGATCTGTGCCCTTTTCCAGACGTCTAACTCCCGGCTGGGTTCAAGATGCCTAAGTTTGATTTATATGAAGGACACGGTGATCCCATGGCACATTTGCGGGGATTCTGTAGCAAAATGAGAGGGGCAGGCGGCAAGGATGAGCTGCTGATAGCTTATTTCGGCCAAAGTCTGAGCGGATCTGCACTAGAATGGTATACCAGGCAGGATTCCAGCAGGTGGTACACGTGGGATGATCTGGCGCAGGCTTTTGCAGGTCATTTCCAGTACAATCTCGAGATAGTCCCTGACCGTCTCACATTATTGAGAACTGGGAAGAAACCCGGGGAAAGTTTTCGCGAGTTCGGGTTCCGCTGGAGAGAACAAGCAGCTAGAGTCGATCCTCCCATGAGAGAGGGAGAGATGGTGGACTATTTCTTGCAGACATTGGATCCAACCTACTTTGGTCACTTGGTGACAACGGTTGGAAAATCCTTCAACGAGGTGGTCAAGATAGGGGTCATGATAGAAGAGGGTCTGAGGTCCGACAAAATCCTGAGCTACTTGGCACTCAAGGCAACGACCCAGGCTATTCAGGGCGGCACGGGAGGTACGCTGAGAAGAAAGAAAGAAGAAGTTGCCTCGATCGAGGCAGGTAGTTGGTCCGGATCTGGCAAGCCACACTACAACCAACCCAGACCTCACAGGTCAAGCTACTCATACAACCCACCACAAAATTTCTATCCACCTCGAGAACCACATTGTTCCGTACACCAGGCCCAAGCATACACTCAGCCTCCGGTTCGCCCACAATGGCGCGCGCCGGCTCCCCAGAACATATATGCACCACCACAAAACACCTATCCTCCACCGAGGGCGTATAGAAACCCTTCAGGGGCAGGCTTCCGGGGAAATCCAGATGCTAGGAATGACAGGTTGCGGAAGCAGAGAACTTTCACGGAGTTGGGAGAAACCTACACCGCTTTGTTCCACAAGCTGAGGCAATTGGGTTTGGTTAGTCCTGTCCAGACTCGAGAACCAAATCCCCCACCTCAGAACTTGGATCGATCAATCAGTTGTGAATACTGTTCAGGGATGCTCGGGCATGATACCGAGAAGTGCTGGAAATTAAGGCATGCCATACAGGATCTTATTGACACCAATAAGATCGAGGTCCAGACACCGGAGGCTCCTAACATCAACCAAAACCCACTGCCAGCGCACCACGAAACTCACATGATTGAGTTGGTGTGTGAGGGAGGAGAATTGAGAAAACCCTCACAAACAGTGATGATGATCCAAGCCGCCCCGAAAGAAGTCTCAACCAGTGGAGGAACGAGTGTACAGTCGCAGGGAGAAGGCGTCAAGCCGGTAGTGATATTGGGAAAGAGCCCGTCCGCCATAACAAGCAAACCCGAGCCAAGCAAGTTGGTAATACCAGGGATCCCGCCCACACCGGCGGTCGTGTTGAAAGGGGTATGTAGAGAACGGGTGACCATAAAGCCTGTGGTCCAGCTGCCGATGATTGACAGCAGGGCTGTGCCTTGGAAATATGAAAAGGCGGTGGTGATGTACAAAGGAAAACAGGTGGAAGAAGTCAGTTGTGAAGCGCAAGGGCTGACTCGATCAGGTCGATGTTTTGCTCCGGTGGAGCTAAGAAGAACCAACCCAGTTGCAACCAAGAAACCTGTGTCCGAAGAAGAGGCTGAAGAGTTCTTGAGGAAGATGAAAGTACAGGACTATTCTGTGGTCGAACAGCTGAGAAAAACACCGGCCCAGATCTCACTGTTGTCGTTACTGATCCATTCTGAGGAGCATCGTCGGGCCCTGCTAAAGATATTGAACGAAGCTCATGTACCCAGTGAGATTTCTGTAAACCACCTGGAAACCATTGCCAGCAAGATTTTCGAGGTGAACAGGGTAACATTCTCAGATGATGACCTGCCGGTGGAAGGTACGGAGCATAATAAAGCTCTATACCTAGCTGTCAAATGTGAAGACTCGGTGGTAACTCGAGTATTGGTGGATAACGGCTCAAGCGCCAATATTTGCCCACTATCTACCTTGAACCAGTTAAAGATCGACCACGGAAGGATCCACAAGAACAGTATCTGTGTCCGAGGGTTTGATGGAAACGGAACAGCCACTGTAGGGGATGTTGTACTTGAACTGACCATTGGCCCAGTCCTGTTTACCATGGAATTCCAGGTGTTGGACGCCACAGTATCTTATAACCTGCTGTTGGGACGACCCTGGATTCATGCAGCCAAAGCGGTGCCTTCCACCCTACATCAGATGGTGAAGTTCGAGTGGGAAAGACAAGAGGTCGTGTTACACGGCGAGGATACAACGTGCACCATGGGCGGAACCATTGTACCTTTCATAGAGACCGCTGATGACAAAGGTCCTTGGGTCTACCAGATTTTCGATACAGGGTCGGCCAACAAAATTTCTGAAGGAGAAATCATCCCGCACCCTAGGGTAGCTGCCGCAACAGTCATGATGGTCTCAGAAATGCTGGGTAATGGATTTGTGCCGGGAAAAGGCCTGGGAGTCGAGCTTCAAGGGATTGTCCAACCTGTCTCCCTTCCTAAAAATCTGGAAACTTTCGGATTGGGGTTCAAACCAACCGCAGCAGACAGGAAGCAAGCGCGAAAAATGAAGAAGAGGGTCTGGTTTCTGCCTAAACCAGTGCCACGCCTCTCAAGGTCTTTTGTCAAAGCGAGTGCCAAGGGGTCGCCGGTCCCAAAGATTCGAGGACCTTTGATCGGTATAAATGAAGACCTGAATCAGAGTTTTGAGAGACTATTCGCGGATGTCAGTATGGTGGAAGCTGGAGAAGGTTCCAGCAGAGCAGAGATACAATTTGTGGGGCCTGAGGCCAAGACCAACAATTGGACGGTTACTCCTCTTCCTGTCCGAGGGGAGTCTTGGTAGTAGGCTTTGATTTATGTTTTGTTTGTTTGTTTGTTCGGATTATTCAAGGGTGTAATCCAAATTTTACTTTCGTTTTTGTAAAAGTGTGAACCCTTTTATCCCGCAAGTTTAATAAAGTTCTTTTCTTTTGTCCCATTTTAATTTTGTTTTGTTCTTTTTCTTTCTGAACAGTTCTCTTTTTACTGGTTCTAATGACATGGCATGCACAGCGGATCTTCGACCTAGTCTAATAAATCAATCTGAAACCGACTCAATGATGCAAGAGGTCGTTTGTGACGATGAATCTGAATGTGACGAAGGGGAAGCCTTCGAAGAGATAAACCGAGAACTGTGCCAATTTGAAGAGAAACCCAAGCCTAACCTAAATGACACTGAGGCTGTGAATCTAGGAGACGCTGATAACGTCCAAGAGACCAAAATTAGCATCCACATTGAGCCGAATGTCAGAGAAGAATTGATCAAAACCCTCATGGAATTCAAAGATGTTTTTGCATGGTCATATGACGATATGCCTGGATTAAGCACCAATTTAGTGGTTCACAAATTGCCCACTGACCCGGCATACCCTCCGGTCAAGCAAAAACTAAGGAAATTTAAAACAGAAATGAGTGTAAAAATCAAAGAAGAGGTGATTAAGCAGTTGCAGGCAAAGGTCATTCGGGTCACTCGATATCCCGAGTGGTTGGCCAATGTGGTACCAGTCCCAAAGAAGGATGGAAAAATCAGGGTGTGCGTCGACTACCGCAACCTCAACAAAGCAAGTCCCAAGGACAATTTTCCGTTACCCAACATTCATATCCTGATCGATAATTGCGCTGGGCGCGAGATCGGATCCTTTGTGGATTGCTATGCGGGTTATCATCAGATCCTAATGGACGAGGAGGATGCTGAGAAGATAGCGTTTATTACGCCATGGGGAACCTACTGCTATCGGGTAATTCCGTTCGGGTTGAAGAACGCCGGGGCAACGTACATGCGGGCAATGACTGCCGTGTTTCATGACATGATACACAAAGAAATCGAAGTGTACGTCGATGATGTGATCATCAAATCTTGGCGTCAGGAGGACCATGTAGCAGACCTAAGGAGATTTTTCCAAAGACTCCGAAGGTATGATATCAAGCTTAACCCGGCCAAATGCGCATTCGGGGTTCCATCAGGAAAGTTGCTAGGATTCATCGTCAGTCGACGGGGGATTGAGTTAGACCCATCCAAAATTGAATCCATCCGAGATTTGCCACCACCAAGGAACAAAACAGAGGTAATGAGTTTGCTGGGTAGACTCAATTACATCAGCGGATTCATCGCTCAACTCACTACAACTTGTGAGCCCATATTTCGGCTGCTGAGAAAGGATGCTGCGGTAGGTTGGACGGTAGAGTGTCAGGAGGCTTTCGACCAAATCAAAGGGTATCTGTCTAACCCACCCGTATTGGTCCCGCCTAAGCCCGGGAAGCCCCTAATTCTTTACTTGACGGTCTTGGAAAATTCATTTGGTTGTGTGTTGGGGCAACATGATGACACATGAAGGAAGGAGCAAGCCATCTACTATCTTAGCAAGAAATTCACAGTACATGAGGTCAAGTACACTCAACTCGAGAAAACATGTTGCGCTCTAACTTGGGTAGCTCAGAAGTTGAAGCACTACCTGTCTTCATATACTACTTATCTCATATCCCGTTTGGACCCATTGAAGTATATCTTTCAGAAACCTATGCCCACGGGAAGGTTGGCAAAATGGCAAATTCTGCTCACAGAGTTTGATATCGTCTATGTAACGAGGACGGCCATGAAAGCCCAGGCGCTGGCAGACCATTTGGCAGAGAATCCCGTTGATGAAAAATACGAGCCCTTAAGAACGTATTTTCCTGACGAAGAGGTAATGCATACAAATGAGTTGGAATTGCCTGAGGAACCGGGTTGGAAGCTTTTCTTCGATGGAGCTGCAAACGCAAAAGGGGTTGGAATAGGAGCAGTACTCATTTCTGAAACAGGACGGCATTATCCTGTTACGGCTCAACTACGCTTCTATTGCACCAACAATATGGCCGAGTATGAGGCTTGCATTCTGGGTCTGCGCTTGGCTGCTGACATGGATGTCCAAGACGTCTTGGTCTTGGGAGACTCGGACCTCTTGGTACATCAAATTCAGGGTGAATGGGAAACACGAGATCTAAAGCTCATACCATACCGACAATGCTTGCATGATCTGAGCAAGCAATTTCGATCGGTGAAGTTCAAACACATCCCGAGAGTTCACAATGAGGTTGCGGATGCCTTGGCCACCTTAGCATCAATGCTGCACCACCCTGACAAAATGTATGTTGATCCTCTACACATCCAGGTCCGTGATCAGCACGCCTACTGCAATGCCATAGAAGAAGAAGCAGATGGCGAACCCTGGTTTCATGATATCAAGGAATACCTCAGGATGGGGATATATCCAGAACATGCCTCTGGAGACCAAAAAAGAGCCCTTCGGCGTTTGTCGAATGGTTTCTTCCTCAGTGGAGGAGTATTGTACAAAAGAACCCCGGATTTGGGATTGTTGAGATGCATAGATGCCAGTCAAGCAACGACGGTTATGGCAGAGGTACATGCTGGAGTTTGTGGGCCACACATGAGCGGATATGTATTGGCAAGAAAGATCCTTCGAACAGGGTGTTATTGGCTCACCATGGAACACGACTGTATCACTTTCGTGAGGAAATGCCATCAGTGCCAGATACATGGAGATTTGATTCATTCTCCGCCAACAGAGTTACATACGATGTCAGCACCCTGGCCGTTTGTGGCATGGGGCATGGATGTCATTGGGCCCATCGAGCCGTCAGCATCCAACGGTCATAGGTTCATTCTAGTGACCATTGATTACTTCACCAAATGGGTTGAGGCTAAAACCTTCAAATCGGTAACCAAAAAGGCAGTGGTGGACTTTGTTCATTCCCATATCATCTGCAGATTTGGGATCCCAAAAGTGATCATCACGGATAACGGTGCGAATCTTAATAGCAGCTTGATGAGAGAGGTATGCCAACAATTCAAGATTACACACCGCAATTCCACCCCATATCGTCCCAAGGCGAATGGAGCAGTCGAAGCAGCCAATAAGAATATCAAGAAGATACTGCGAAAAATGGTGGAAGGGTCCAGACAATGGCACGAGAGATTACCCTTTGCTTTGTTGGGTTACCGCACTACCGTCCGAACTTCCATAGGCACAACTCCTTATTTGTTGGTGTACGGAACTGAGGCCGTAATACCAGCGGAAGTCGAAATTCCGTCCCTCCGAATTGTCGCTGAAGCCGGGATTAATGATGATGAATGGGTCAAAGCTCGATTGGAACAGTTGAGCCTGATAGATGAGAAAAGATTGGCAGCAGTGTGCCATGGTCAGCTGTACCAGAAGAGAATGGCAAGAACATATAATAAGAAGGTGCGCCCCAGGAAGTTTGAAGTAGGGCAGCAGGTATTGAAGAAGATCCTCCCACATCAGGTCGAGGCAAAAGGCAAATTCGCCCCAAATTGGCAAGGGCCTTATATCGTGACCAGAGTATTGTCCAACGGTGCTTTGTGTTTGACAGATGTCGAGGGGAGATGTGTCGACATGGCTATCAATTCAGATGCAGTCAAGAGATATTATGCATAATTTCTTTAATTATGGCAATTGTTGGTTTATTTGTTTGTATTTGGCATTTATTGGATAATGAGATGACGGAGGCAATTCTTTCTTCTATCCAAACACTTTTAACCCTTGCTTCCCCCTTTGAGCCTTAAGTAATTCTTTCATACCCCTCTTTTGGAATCACTAATGGAAAAGACATGAAAAAAAAAAGAAAAAAAAGAAAAAGAAAAGAAAAAGAAAATGAAAAGAAGGAAAAGAAAAAAAGAAGAAGATAAAATCATAAGAAATACAAAACCGTGGGAACTACGTTTGACCTGATTCCTCAAAGAGGATACGTAGGCGCCTCACGGCTCGGTCATAGTATGCATCATAGTGAATATAGGATGCATAATGTACATAGTGTGCATAATAGGCACAGTGTGCGTAACGCACATAGCGCAACATAAGTGTAAAAAATAAATTCCCCAAGCAAGAAAACTGGGGCAGAGGTTATGTTTTAAGTTCCAACAAAGGTTTGATTCCAAAAGTTGTAGCACATCACCCATCAAATTATTTTCATTTTTATAGCCTTTCTTTAACCCCACACCAAAACCAACATCAACGTCCAAAAGACCTCCCGATCAATGTTCAAGAGATGTCGAGTCAGGCAAATGAGGCCGAGAATAATACACCGATCCCCAGCAAAGAAGAGGATCGTAAGACTGGGAATGAATTGATGGTCAAAGGAATCTCCAGAAGAGAGGGTCGTATCTACAACGCCCCGATTCCTCGAAAGAAATAAAATGAGAGAGTCTTATCGGTGAAAACCTTCACAGGCACCGAGAGGCGATGTAAGATGAGGGATATGAAATGAGAGAGTCTTATCGGTGAAAACCTTCACAGGCACCGAGAGGCGATGTAAGATGAGGGATATGAAATGAGAGAGTCTTATTGGTGAAAACCTTCACAGGCACCATAAGGCGCCGGGAGATGAGAGAAAAGAGAGAGTCTCATTAGTGAAAACCCCTCGAAGGGCACTATGAGGCGACAAGATAGAGCAGCAAAAGCTACCACATTCGCAACAAGATGGACAGTCATTATCATCCCCAGCAAGTCAGACCATCGGGCAAATCGATTGATACAAATAGACTGGGTCGGGAATCTATGGTGCACGTCATGATCACGGGGACCAGTCATGTCCTCCAGATAAGTTCTTCTGAGTTTCTTCTCCCCACCAAATATGGGTTCAGAAAGCTTTTCTCCTTTTCTAGCTTTTATTTCTCTTCCTAAAATATGCCTTGAAAAGGATTTTTCAAAGCTTACTACCAGAAACCGGAGGGGAATTCATCCAATGCAGGATAATACAAACAGTCTTAGAAGCCGATCCCAGGCAATGCAGTGATCGTGCCCGACAATTTTGGAGGAAGTGAGCTCCTAAAGGGAGTGGTTTTGGGAGTTAAAAGCAGACTCCCACAGCATATGCTTAAAAAGAAAGCAGAAAAGGGGATTAATTGAAAGTCAATACCCAGCAGGCTAGAGACCCCCAACAGGCAACTCTGCCCACTAATCAATTATGGGACATAGAGCAAGAAAAGAGAAGAAAGGAAAAATCATCCGCCAGAAAGGCACCATCTACCACCACAATGAAAACTAATTAAATCCTTTTGTCTGCTGCAGGAAAACAAAGGATTGATGATGGCAGCAAGATGCAACGCCAGGGAAGTCACCAAAACCGGGGCAGAAAATTTTCTGCCGATTGTCAAAAATTTTCTCGGAAGAACGGGGGAACAATATCAAATACATTTAAGTTCTAGGTCGCCCACCAGTATAATGCGGGAATACATTTAAGTTCTAGGTCGCCCACTAGTATAATGCGGGAATACATTTAAGTTCTAGGTCGCCCACCAGTATAATGCGGGAATACTTTTTGGAATCAGTAACCCCACCTGAAGACGGAAGGTTACAGCGGAGATCCCCAAGCAGGAAACAATAAAATCCCCAGCACCAAGAAGTAGAAGGCTGCAAAAGCAAGCGCGCGATTCAAAAGGAAGAAGGAACGCGTCTCAAAAGGAGCAGTTTGGGAACATTATAGCATGCTCAATATAACAATTTTGATGAAAAAAGCCATACCACTGAAGAAACCATTGAAAGATTTAAAGAAGAAAGCCATGTTCCCAACAAATCAAGCAAAGTGATGAAAACTGGCATTCAGAAAAGGTAAAGGACCAGCATCATCTCCCAAGTTCACAAAATAAGGGCATCAGAGGAAAGCGTTAGCCGACAAGAAAGCAAGGCAACAAGAACAAGTTGAAGACGGATGAGATCTCATGATCCATAGTCTAGCTTAGCTTCTTGTTTTTCCTTTTAGAACAATGTAACAAGGAGATCAGTGAGCGGTAGCATCCTACAGCAACATGCAACAGCGCACAACAACAGCAAACACTACAGTCACACGGTAGTCTCAGCTACCAAAATTTCCCGAACTACATTGACCTGATTCCTGTTCAGCCCAGGATATGTAGGAAACCTTTGAAGCAAAGGTTCGGTCAAGTCTTTTTCAAAAAATGTTTCACACGGAGTATTCGGACGGGCAAAAATCACTCGCTTTATCTTTGCGTGAAAACCCTTCGTGTCTTCGGGCAAAGAGGGGCAGCTGTAAGCACGTGATTTTTGCTTCACGGACAGTCACTCCAAAAGAAAAAAAAAAGTGACAAAGGACCTCGCTGTACAATTTTCGATTTTTCCGTGACATGTGTTGTTAGTCATTTGTGGGTCTGTCCATTTCGCATCTAGGCATTATCAAACAAAATACAAAAAATATGTGTCGTTAAAAGAAAATTCAAAAAATATATGCATGTGTGCATCGTTCGTTCTAGGCTGTGATCTAACCATTTTTTTTATTTCATTTATGTGTGTTTATTGTTGTAGGTGTTACACAATATGTGTGTAAGTTTTATTTTAATTATTTACCTTGTTTTTTAGGAATTTTTGGTTAATTGGTTGAAATAAAAAGGGAAAGGAAAATCTGATTGGGCCCCAAAACGAGGCCCAAAACCAAAGCACTGATCCAGCCCAAGTCAGGCCTGCCCAAACGCTGATTCAAACGACGCCGTATTAGCTCCCTTACCAGAACCGTTGATCTGACTTAAACAAACGGTCCTGATCAAGTTGATCACTTCACTTCGACGACGTCATTTCAGGCAGATTAATCTAAGCCGTCCAACTCCTTGATCCAACGGACCTAGGCCATTTCCCTTAAACCCGTCAAACTCTGACCCGATCCAGCCTCACCCGGTCTCACCCACTATCAAACCCAAAACGACACTGTCTTCCCTAAGTGAATAGATACTGGCCATAGATCTCATTTGATCCAACGGCCAGGATCTAAACCCCTAGATCGTATATAAGCTTTCTATCGTACCCCACGCCCCCTATCCGAACCCCCTCCACTCACCGTCTTCACCAAAGCACTGAAACCCCCCCAAACCCTAGCAGCCGCCCTAGTCTCCCTCGCCATTAAAGCCGGCGGCATGAACGCCGGTGACCACCTCCTGAACACCCTAAGACCCCTCACTCTCCTGAACATGGATCTGTTACCCCCTAGCCTCGAATCACCTTCCTTCGTCTCGAATCTTCATTTGAAGATTCGAGTCGAACCCGGACCTATACCAAACCACCCCATCTTCATACCAGACACTCCCCGGACCCTCCTCGTGACCAAACCAGACTTGGTTTGGTCCGAATCTACCCACAACTCCTAAAAAACCAGATCTGAAAATCCAGACCTTAGAACACATGCACCTGGGAAATCCGGCCGGTCTTGAAAGGGGTTTGAGGTTTAATGGATCTTGACCAAGGTGTTCTCCTGTGAGAACACCCTGGTTAAAATTTGTTCGGCCTCAAATGGTCAAAGCTAAGTCGGACTTGGGTCATTTCGGTTTAAACTTCCCCAGTAAGTGTCCTCTCTCCTTTTTAGTTTTGATTGAGTTGTCAGCATGATTGGTTGTGATTATTTGTTATTATCTGTTATTTTTCCTGTCTTCTTCCATCTCTAGCAAAGACCTTTTATTTGGTCGGTTGATTTTCTATGTGTTATTCTGAATGTACTCTGTGATATACATGCTCGTCGATTAGATTAATCGTCAAATAAATTAACTCATATAGGCTCCCAGTAATTGAACAAAAATGTTTTAAGACATTCGAGACCTTGTACGTGTTGCTTATATGCGTGACTGATTATTACCTGTTATATTTAGTATAGTCGACTCGATAAACGTCGTCGATTAGTTTTCTACGACTAATGAATCAAATGAGCTAATAATTTCACATGACTAATCGAACCTTGTCACTGACTGAATGCCCGACATCGTCTGGAATGAGTTTGTTTGCATTGCAAAAATGACTGAAAAGGTCCAGTCCAGGGCAGTCCTGAATTTGAACTTTCATAAGTTCAAAATGCCCTGATGCTGCAATGGGCAGGGCAGTAATAATCAAGGTTAAACCAGGGTACTCTGGGGTGTTAAAAAGAACAGAAATAATTAGTTTAAGTGAGCTGACAAGTAGGGTACTAATTAAGATTAAACTAATACCAATAGGGAACAAGACACAAGAGTATGGGTTTTAAAATGAATAATAAAATGAGCCCATAACTCTTGATTAAAGAATAAGCCAGGCGTGGGGAGCAAATGGCTGGCACCAAAAGATGCTTAAAGCATGGGTTTAAAGAGTATGGGCAGTCTGCAAGTGGGAGGATCCAGGCAGCTTAGCTGCACTGGGTCGTTTGGCTTATAAATAGGCCATTTCAGAACTTAAAAGGGGCTGGAAAATTTAGTCTTGAGGAGAGGTCTTGTGAGTTTAAAAAGAACTGAAAATATAAGGAAATTTCCAGAAACACTGTAATCAAACACTGTCTGAAAGCTATATAAGAGTTCATATTGGTCAAGCTGTCTTTGCCAAGTTCTGTTGTTTGCACTGACTGAGCTGCCTATGATTGTTGAACTGATGGTGTTGTTGCATTGAACACTCTGTTAGTTCAGTTGTTTCATTACTCTTTCTTGGGATTACTTGTTTGGTGCTCGATCATCTGCTGGTTTTTCTTTGTTCTGGGAATTACTGTTGGTTGTCTGTGGACTGTGGAAAACACTTGTGATTGTTGGTTTGTTGCTGTTTGTTGCTGCATATCTGCTGTTGCTGTGCTCACTGCATACTGCCCAGTTGATCATTCCTCTCTTCTTTTGTTCTTCTATACCAGGTACACAACTAATACTGTCAATGTAATCTGAAGTTGAGCATGAATACAAAGAAAAGGGTTGAAGACCCTTTATTTATGTATAGCTTGTACACTGAATGATCCGGGATGTATGATAGCTTGTATTTTGTTGGATACTGGTTTACCTTTAGCACATAGCAACTGTATATGTAGGGTAATTTGACATCCAATTGTATATGCAGGCTGGTAGATAGAAGCATGCCCAATGCAATAGGTTGTATCTTAGATTTAGTCTAATGGTGTAGTATAATTCTGTAATGTATGCCAAGCATGAAAATCGTACTCTACTAGTTAAGCTGATTAAATGAGCAATGATGTCGCATATGTATAACTTCTTCATCTAATAATGTTAGTTTACATTAATCGAAGAATAGTTAATCTGTTTTGATATTATTGTGTATTTATCTCATGTTCTAGCAAATAATAAAATGTGGAATGAAAGCAGTTTTTCCTTGTACAAACGCGATCGCAATTTTCCGTTCACATTAGCCGTAACTTAATAACTAATAAGTTGCGTTTTTCAGCATGTAAATAATTAGGAGATTTTTCTTTTATTTTAGAGACGAACTTAATAGAAAAATGTAGTCGCTATAGGTTTATCCTTTTAAAATAAAAATGAGACGAGCCTCGCCAAATAAATCACAAACCGCCGGGGCCCTCAATAAAATACATAACCATTGACTAGACTTTGGATTTGGCCGTTTAATGAACCTTCACGGCCTCTTCCTAAAATAACAATACGTTAGACTCTTTAGGACGCGCCTTAATAAATCTTACCTTCTTAAACTCGGGTGCACATTTATGTGACCCAAATCCAATTCTCAACGGAGTCGAAATGTGTTTCTAATCACGGGTACATTGATTGTGACGTGGTTCGAGATGCGTGTCCATGACGTTGCAAATTCATTTTAAAAAATAAGAATGAGATGAGCCTCGCCAAATAAAAATATAAATTGCGGGGCCCTCAGTAAATATTTGCTTTAAAAATTGTTTAAGACTTCGGGATGGACCGTTTAGTAAAATTTCATGGTCCTACCCAAAATAAATACGCTAGTCGCTTTAGGCACACCTTTAATAATTTAATTTCCTTAAACTCGGGTGCACATTGATGTGACCCAAATCCAAATCTCAACGGAGTCAAAGTGTGTCGATGACCACGGGTACATTGATTGTAACGCGGTTCGAGATACATTTTCACAACGTTGCAATTCTTGATAAGAACAGTAAATGATAAAAGCGGTTGAAAAAATAAAATTTGCACATAAGTTCATATTGTATTTAAAATCAGATAAATAAACCAAATATGACAGTTGAGCGACCGTGCTAGAACCACGGAACTCGGGAATGCCTAACACCTTCTCCCGGGTTAACAGAATTCCTTATCCGGATTTCTGGTACGCAGACTATAATATAGAGTCATTCTTTTCCTCGATTCAGGATTAAAACTGGTGACTTGGGACACCCTAAATCTCCCAAGTGGCGACTCTGAAATAAATAAACAAATCCCGTTTCGATTGTCCTTTAATAGGAAAAAACTCCCCTGCACCCCCTTCGGGTGCGGAAAAAGGAGGTGTGACATCGGCTACTATATATATATATAGACGTTCAATGTAACTATAAAAATATATATAATGAAATTAATCTTAAAGCAATTGAATTGTATAGTTGCTACGAAGAATTAGTGGCCGATACGTATGACTGTAATGTTATGAAATTATGTATCAGCTACTAAATTTATATATATATATATATATATATATAGAGAGAGAGAGAGAGAGACGTTCAATATAACTATAAAGATATATATAATGAAATTAACCTTAAAGCAATTGAATTATAAATTACTATATATATATATATATATATATATATATATATATATATATATATATATATATATAAGGTAAGATTTATATTACCTTAAAAAAATACTTTCTTACTTGAAGTTTTAACTATGTATGGATTTAAGATCTAGCGTGAGAGTTGGATTTCACAATTAAATTGGCTAGATCGAGTTTTCTATGTTACTA